>NC_073691.1:182043325-182353575 GCF_029784155.1 Uranotaenia lowii
CAACTAAGTTGGTTAACAACACATATAAGAGTGTCGCGTAATGTCGACAATCTTATATGTGACAAAAATTTAACAGGTTTTGTTCTCAGAGTCATGTCAGTACAATCAGTGAGTAATTGTTTGTACTGTTGATAAGTCTCTTGACAATTGAAGAAATTGAATGACAATTGAGATGTACCTGTTTAGCGTATCTACACCCATAGAAGAGGTTGCAAAAATCCAATGCCTATTTAGCATATCTCTGTGCCGATAATACGCTGAAATGTGCATTGTGCCGAAGACGGTATGTTTGAAAAACCGTAACTGGCATAAGGACACGGCTCCCAACCAAAATAATGACCACTACATTCAAGCAAAACAAGAAAAACATTTTATGGGATTTCTTTCCTATTGGATAATTCATCCCAGAAACAAAAAAATTAAAATTAAAATCACTGCGCCGAAGTGAGAATCGAACTCAAGTTACCATCTATATCGTCATGCCAGTCCGACACCTTAACCAGTGCACTATTCGAACTTCATGCAGGATGAGGGATATTTGTCATAGGCTTTATGTCACCGATCAATCACAAAAAAAAAAACGCACAACGGCGGCTTCCCGGCGTTTGGTCTCCTTTCAATTCATTCCTTTGTCTCGTGAAGGAAACTGGAAAGGGAACGGGAGTGAAGGAACGGGAAACCCATTGAATGAGAACTGTGCTTTGCTTACTGCCTGCTATTACATACACACGCTACATATACACAGCAGCCAAAGCCGGGCAGCTTGGCCAGTGGAAGAAATATTTCTGTTGTTGCTTTTGCTACACATGCGCAGCTTAGCCAGTGGTTGTTTGAAGGTAGATTGAATTAAAGCAATGTTGTTGTTGTTGCTTTTACTACATACACACACACAGCTCTACCGTGGTTGTTTGCCGGCGCGGCGGATTGAATTGAAGGAATGTTTTTGTTGTTGCTTTTGCTACATTCACACGCACAGTGCTCGGTTCGCTGGCTGCCTGGTGTTGGCCGGTATTTATTTCTATCCTTCTTCGCCTTGTGATGCGATATGGAGGGACGTGAATTCGTTTTTATTTTGTTTCTTTCAGACATACGCAATTCGGTTAACTTGGGAGGTTAATGCCGGTGGGAGCAAATCGAATCAGCACCAGTCGCGTTATCTTCTTGTACCAATGATGCCTTGTACCAATGATGCCGCCATTGGCACAGAGGCTGAATTGTGGGTGTAGAAATCATTTTTAATTTACTCAAAACGTTCTAACAGTTTTTGAATCAATCTGTCAATCTATCAATTCATTTTTAACATTCTTTTTACAATCCGTTTTATAAACTTTAAGCACCACCAGCAGAACATAGAACTTCACAGGTATTCTAACTTTTCGCTCAAAATGATGCACTCTATCATCCGGTTAATGGGTATCATGGGTCTTTGGAGTGGAAATACCTCTACCTCCGGTAAGAATCGGATGTTACGAGCCAAAGCCAAGACTTGGCTTTACTTTTGGTGGCTATTCATGCCAGAGCTAGCGTACATCCATCACAATGGTCACGATTTGAAAGGAATCATCACTGGCTTTATTGAATCTGTGTTTCTCACAAGAGGCGGAATTCAACTTTGTATCATCATTTCCTATCAGGATCTCTGAGAGCGATATTCTACGATATGGAGACAACTATGGACGCTCTTCGTAAGGATTCCTCTAAAGCCGTTAATAAACAACTGAATTGGCTAGAGAAGTCCCCGGAGCTACTTTTTAAAGGATACATAGTATCTCATGTAGCAGCTTGGGTACTTTACTTAGTTGGTCCAGTGCTGATGACAACAGTGATATACATTTTAAGAGATTCTAAGCCGGCACTCCCAATTTTGTTACAAGTTGAGTATGTATGAGAGCGGACCGGTAAATGTTTGTTTCTTCCTAAACGTTAATGCTATATTTGCAGTTACATTTTCTTCAACTATCGATCAAATTTTTGGATCTGGTTGGCCACATCGATTTTAACCATTGTGATCATTTTAAGTATGACATTGGATATTGTTGGAGTTGACTGCTTCAAGTTTTGTCTGTTGCAACAAACCTGTGGTCTTTTTCAAATCGTTCGCATCAAGATCTAGGAGCTGCACGAATTTCATGATTCGGCGAAATTTCGGATGGATATACTTGAAATTGTTCAACTACAGGAGGTAGCATACAGGTAAAAAATCATAATGCAAGAATTCTTTCATTCGCATACTTACCTATATTTGAAAATTTACAGAAGCTCCAAAAAAATTGAAAAAGTTTTCAGTACGTATATCTTTGTGCTGTATGGCATGTGTATCGTTATATTATGCATGATTTTGTTAAACCTAACAATTGTAAATATTGCCTTCTCTTAAAATAAGACTGCAAATACTAGATTTTTTTTCCCCCAAACAGGCTTTTTATGACAAGATGCTTTTACTGAAAATGGCAGTGTTACTTAATTTGATTGTGTTTCAAATAGTTTTCTACTCGATGCTGGGCACCGAACTCGAAACGCAGGTAGGTTCGACCAAATTCGAATGGTTCGAGTTTGACTGTATTTTTGGGAAACTGATTTTTTTTGGAAAATTTATTGCTGTTAAAGAGTACTTCATCAACTCGCGCTATTGCCGATTCGCAGTGGTATGATCTGCTCAAAAACAGAGAGCAAAGCTTTGCCATTCAATTCATGATGATGCGGACTCAGAAGAAAGCTTTTCTAACGGCTGGTGGTTTTTTCCCCGTAACAAGGAGTTCTTTCATGTCGGTAGGTGTGAAATTTGTTTAATTTTCAAAAATGTTTTTATAAAGTTTTAATTTAAGGCCCTGAAAATGACGTAGGGGGAGGTGTTCCTAAATGCGCATATTGGGTAATATGCGCATACAGCCGATTGACGATATGGCTGCACATTCAACATATCTAATCAGTGTAGTTTGAGGGCAATACGCTTTTAACACATGGCATGAAAAAATTAAATTGTTATATAAAGTCAAAAAAATTTAAAAATTCGAACAAGATTTTTGTCAGTTTTGTTATAATATATTGAACTTTAATTATCGTGCGTACAGATTCTGTGAACAAAAATTTTAACGATTTTTCTTTCTTATTCATCTGGAAATCGGAAATTCAACAAATTGAAGCTTTTGGCAAAGTTGTACATGATAAGATATTGGAATTTGAGACAGGTTCTGAATGCCTATATCAAGGCAGGTAAAATGCCTATATCAAGAAAAATAGATTAGTCTTATAATTTTTTTACTTTTTTTTTAATTCAAACGTTAAATCTACGCTCAAATGATGATCTAACAGCGAAAACAGAAGAACTTTATACTGATCCGACAAAAATACGGTATGAACAAAATATTACCATAAAATATGGCCATTTTGCATACCTAACTATGTTTCATGCAAAAGAACTAGAGATAACTAAAATTTCGAAAAAAAATCAGCCTTGACGTCTGCTTAACATCCGTTTCTACCATTTCCAATTCAATAATATCAAAATATTGCAAGCGTAAATTAAGTATAGCTCAAAGCATAAATATGCGCATTTAGCCCGCCGTTTTCGGAAATCGGCTATTTTGACTTCTTTTATTATAAAATTATTTTCACAAAAACTGTAAGATATTTTAACAGAAAAATTGCTCTAACGTATATAAAACAGATGTCCACTCATGTGTATACAGTTTTCAGACTCCTACCTATTGGGATATGGGAGAAAATGAGTGCTTTCCTTAATATGCGCATATAGCCCGCCTCTCCCCTACTCCTTCTTCACTCTTATGCAGCAAATGTTCAATGGTTAATGCTAAATATTCGTTCGTGTAGACATTTTTCAAAATGAAATATTGAATAGTTGATCTATTTGTAATAAGTAAGTTCTATTATCTTTCCTACGGAGTGATACGAATATTAAATTAAACTAGCCGCAAACTTCTTTCCATTTAGAATATTTGTAGCCTAGATACATATTCTATATGTGAAATGCAAATTTTAAAGTGGTTTAGATAACTTTTGCAGTACTTTTCTGTGAATTCTCACAGCCATAAAGAAAGCTCACGCGAGAATGGATCATTACGATTAAATCGTAGTAAAGAGAAGTCTAATGGTTTTAATTGTTTTCGAAATAACGCCTTGAAAATATTGACTGCTCCAGATTTCGCCCTCAGCTGTAGCTGAAACTTAAGAAAAATGTAAGAATAAGAGTGATAAAAAATTGATATGTTTTTGGAACAAACAACATTGCAGCATTAACATTTGAAAAGGATATTGTAAAATTCGCCGGTTGAGTCTCTTTACTTTGTTTTTATTGAAATCACAAACTGAGCTTCCAAAACCCATTTTAGGGTAAATGATCTTGAGCGGAACTAGTCAAAATCTGATCTTGAGCGGAACCATTTACTTTTCTTAAGATCTAGGCAATGATTGTTTATGAATCTTATCCAATTGTTGAAAAAACACTTTTTCAAGATCTTTTCATACAAGCATTGACATTTTTGCTTAAATTTATTAACTGAAATAATGATATTAGAAGATTTAGAAACATACCCATTTCTGCTGCAATTTCCATCAATCTACGCTGACTTTGAACGTCAAATTATGTCATCCTTGACCGTTGAAAACTGATTCTCAATGAATAAAATGGTAGAAAAACTCATAAAAAAGCATTATTCGGGTTTTTGTTACAAGTTTTCCGTCAAAATATCAAATATAGGCGTAGTTTTTAAAAGTAAAATATGATCTTGAGTGGAACCATCTTTGATCTTGAGCGGAACTACTAGCTTCCGAAATATACCGCAAGGTGCGCTGCCTTATGCCTTATGTCTCACACGCGGTTTTTTACCCCTGAATGTATGCAGCACCTTTGTATTGTTCTTATAACATCAGCTTTAGGGGCAGAAAAGATGTAAAATTAAGCTCGAATAGAACAAAAACTAATTAATTGGTGTAACAGCTTACCAAAATAGGCACACAAAAAGTTTAATTTCTTGGGGTACAAGAAATGTCTTTCTTTCAGAGTGACGACGGGAAGAAGGAGGAAAGCTTTCATACATATTTTTTGGCATAATTCGAGAACTAATGAAGCCAATATAGTTGAGTCATTATTTCAGAATAAGAATCAATCTCCATTGCCATGATTTCATGATATTTACGGCTTGTGTTCTTTCATTCTTTGATACCTCATGTTTCTCTAATACTTTCCATCACCTTCGAAAATTAGGAAACTTTTATCACAGCATCTGTGTCACAGAACACGAGATTTTGAAATATTTACAGAGTTCACAGAATTTTAGAGTTCCGAATGGATTTCCATATTTTTTTTAGAAAATATAAAATTTAGGTTTCTTACTTTGAATTAGAAAAGTATTAAAAGATTTTCAACGTTAACTGATTTTCCCAACTAAAATATAAAAGAAAAATTATGAAAAGATTTTCAACGTAAACTGATTTTTCCCAACTAAAATATAAAATTGACCCAATTTATCATGAAAATATGACCCAAAATTAAAGGAAGAAATAATAAAAATCAGTTTTTTTTCTAAAAAACATTGCTCTACATTTTGTTATGCAAAATCTGTAATTAAAGGCATCTTCTTGCATTACTCACTTTGTCGTTACCTTCAAAAGCTTTTCGGGGCAATATGACCCTAAACATGCACATTCAAAAATTAATCAAATATACTAACGAATTTAATTTGTGAGATAAAAAAACTAAAATTTGAGTTTAGAGAATCGATTCTTTCGAAATAAGATACAGTGAATCAAAGTGAAAATTTGATTTTTTTAAAGCAAGAAATAAATATGAACAAATATTTTGAAAACAACTTTGGAAACGCTAAGTTTCTTTTTTTACGTAAAAACATAAATTATTGAACTTTAAAATCTTCTAAGATGAAATTTAATTGAAGTTTTTACAGTAACACATGTATTAAGGATAAGAGCTATTAAAGATGTTGACAGGAGAAAATGGTTCCGCTCAAGATCATATTTTAGTTCCGCTCAAGATCAGCTTGGTTCCGCTCAAGATCAGAATTCTTACTTCAGTAAAACAGCTGTAGAGTTATTAGGATTTACTCTAAAATATTCTAAAAATCATCATTAGAAAGTAGAAACCAAGATCTATCCGCTGAACTGAAAAAAAAATTGTTCGGGTATAACCCAAACCCATACCGCTTGATCAAATGTTCCGAGTTGCGTCGAATTGAGCCAATTAGTTCCGCTCAAGATCATTTACCCTACCAATAGCCGCAAATTAACTGACCTTTCTTCGGCTTATGCACTCGAGTTAATCCTATGCACAATCGAAGATCTCAAGCCAAATTTGGGCCTGTTCGGGTCACGGGAAGAGATCACTCAACGAGCCTGAAGTTTGTATGGGATTTTGTTCGGGAGAAATACGAAAAACCAGTTTTTCATCAATAACTTTAGTTTCCGAGATTCGGTAGGCTGTGATCGTTGATGACGGAAGTGTTTTTTTTTTCAGTGGAAAAATTTTCGTCCGGGAGCGAGAACTTATCCTTAAGAGCACCTGTATCCGTGGTCCAAACAGCCGGTTTAGACCCAAATTTCGACCCAAGCAACCGCAGCCGTTTTCCATTATACCAGTTTCATCTCAACATTTTTTAGAACCGGTAAAAGGATTGATCCAAAACTGATGAGATTTGGATCCAATTTGACGCAGTTCTAAACCGTTTGACAGTTTATGGAACACGAGTGGGGTTGCCAGTTTTTGCACTGGATGGGATCTTATTTCTTTGGTTTAATTCTTGTATAAATTAGACCCAAGAATAGACACGGGTACAGGTGCTCTAAAAGACGATAAATTTGAATCGGAATTCACAACTTATCGAGAGCGAAATTTCAATTGATAAGTGCTAGTACAGTGTTATTGTGGATGAAAATCTCTCTCACGGGTGTTCCGCTAATTCTATCGAAGGATAACGATTTTTGGATTCCGTGAACATTGACTTTCTTCAATTTTTCTTTATTTAAATGTTCAAAAGCAATCAATAGTCATTTATATCATGATTAAATCATAAATAGGACACAAGTTAAATCTTAGTTACGGAGAAAAAAGATGACAGTTGTTCCAATTATTTCAGCTTGTTATACCAATTATCGAAGTGTAGTTGATTTTTTGGCATTCAACTATAAATACGATGGCTTCAACTACAAACTGCTGATTGACCTTACACAATCAACTATATTTATAATAGATTCAACTGTAATGGAATAATTGATTTAACTTTAAATATGTTAATTTTAACTATAATTGTATGATTGGTTTTAGGCATCAACTATAAATATGATAGATACACATATAAATTCATCTTCGAGCAAATGCACAGCAAATAAGTGATAAATGAGACTTTGTTTTGCAGGAAATCATTCGTAGGATCGATAATTTGGAGCCGAATGCGCCGACTGGTCCAGAACTGGAATCTTCCGGCAGGCCTCCGGAATACCGTGCACTTACCAGAGTCGGAATCCTTCTGTGCTCACTGGTCTCATAGACCAAACACCTGACTAGATATCTTCCTATGATTAAGGGTGATACAGTCAAAATTTGGTCAATATGAACTTGACGTATTTCTTTCAATTTTGTATTTAAAAAACTAGAACACCCCTTATTTTGGAGAATGTTGCTCCTATTTTGATTTTGGAATTCACTCTTCAGTTGTCAAAATGCCGTCCAAGGGAGATTTCAAAATTTTGCTCGCGCTTCGCGAAAATCCGAGCTACTCGCACGCAAAGCTGGCAAAATCGCTGAAGTTGCCAAATCAACCGTTTCAAATGTAATTAAAGTGTTTGGGGAACGTTTGTCGACAGCCAGGAAGTCTGGATCGGGGGGAAATCGAAAACCGGAAGCCGCTGAGACGACAAAGAGAGTTGCCGGTAGTTTCAAACGAAACCCTAACCTCTCTCCCCGAGATGCTGGCAAATAAGCTGGGTGTATCGTCTACAACCGTGCATCGAGCTAAAAAACGAGCCGGACTATCGACTTACAAGAAGGTAGTGACTCCAAATCGCAATAATAAAAAAAATACGACGGCCAAAGCGCAATCCCGGAGGCTATACACGACGATGCTGACGAAGTTTGACTGCGTGGTAATGGACGACGAAACCTACGTCAAAGCCGACTACAAGCAGCTTCCGGGACAGGAGTTTTATACGGCAAAAGGAAGGGGAAAGGTAGCAGATATTTTCAAGCACATGAAACTGTCAAAGTTTGCGAAGAAATATCTGGTTTGGCAAGCCAGATATTTCTGGCTTGAAAAGCAGCATTTTCATAGCTTCCGGGACTGTCAACCAAGAAATTTACGTGAAAGAGTGTTTGAATAAACGTCTGCTGCCTTTCCTGAAGAAACACGGTTGTTCCGTACTGTTTTGGCCGGATTTGTCATCTTGCTATTACGGTAAAAAAAAGCCATGGAGTGGTACAGCGCCAACAACGTGCAGGTGGTTCCCAAGGACAAGAACCCTCCCAACACGCCAGAGCTCCGCCCAATTGAGAAATACTGGGCTATTGTCAAGCGGAACCTAAAAAAGACCAAAAAAACTGCTAAGGACGAGCAGCAGTTCAAGGCAAACTGGCTTTCTGCGGCAAAGAAGGTGGACAAGGTGGCTGTACCAAATCTGATGGCAGGGGTTAAGCGTAAGGCCTGGCAATTCGGATTCTGAAAAGCGGAAGCCTAACTGAATATTTTTCCTGAACTTTATACTAATTAAACTTGAAAAAGAAATTTAATTTGATTTTTTTAATAAACTATTTCACCGATTTACAAGCGTTTTCCCTTGACCAAATTTTGACCGTATCACCCTTTACATGCATCTATCTAAATCGGTTTACTCGAATGAGTGATTTCAATAAATATATTAAAAGTAATAAAAACGGGATTTTCTTAATGTCGCTGTGGAACAGACCTTAACACAGCATCATATAAGTATAGTTAAATGCAAAATAACAAATATAAAGATATAGTTGATTCTACAATATCCATAGTTCAATCAATCATATTAGTATAGTTGATTCTACTAAACTTATTATTGAATGCGTAGAATCAATCATACAATTACAGTTGAATCTATTATATTTATAGATGAATGCATGAAATCAATCATACGGTCATAGTTGAATCTATCATATGTATTGTTGAATGCAAAAAATCAATCAGATTGTGCATCATATATACAGTTGAAAGTTCAATATTTATAGTAGGTCGAGAATCAATCAGAAATATGATTGAAAATATGTAGGTTAGATGAGGTTTCTAAATTTTTTTGCGACACTTTGTTTGGGAATAAATCACCAGCGGAAGAAAACGTTTTCTCAGGCACTCCTCCTTGTTCATCTTCTTTCGATTGCTATGGTTCAGTAGACTTATTGTACCAAATAGGCTCACAAATGATGAGTTGTGAGTTGTGAGTCACAACTCATATTAAAGTGTCACGTAATGTCGACGGTAGCTGGCTTTTCAGTCAAAAAATGAACGAAAGTTTGTTCTAAGAGTCATGTCAGTACAGTCAGTGGTAATTGTTTGTACTTTTGTCAAGACTCCTGACAACTGAGATGTACGAGTTTAGCGTATCTAGAAATCATTTTTAATTTAATTAAAACGTTCAAACAGGATTTAAATCAATCTGTCAATCTATCAATGCATTTCTTACATTCTTTTTGGAATCCCATTTTCAAGCTTTAAGCACCACCAGCAGAACATAGAACCTCACAGGTATTCTAACTTTTCGCTCAAAATGATGCACTCTATCATCCGGTTAATGGGTATCATGGGTCTTTGGAGTGGAAATACCTCTACCTCCGGTAAGAATCGGATGTTACGAGCCAAAGTCAAGAGTTGGCTTTACTTTTGGTGGTTTTTTATGCCAGAGCTAGCGTACATCTATCGCAACAGTCACGATTTGAAAGGAATCATAACTGGCTTCATTGAATCTGTGTTTCTCACAAGAGGTGGAATTCAACTTTTTATCGTCACTTCCTATCAGGATCTGCTGAGAGAGATATTCTACGATATCGAGGCAACTATGGATGATCTTCGTAAGGATTCCACTCAAGACGTTTATAAACAGCTGATGTGGCTAGAAAAGTCTCCGGAGGTACTTTTTAAATGGTATTTAGTAGCTTACGTGGGAGCTTGGGGACTTTACACGGTTTTCCCAGTCCTGATGACAACAGTGATATACATTTTAAGTGATTCTAATCCGGCACTCCCGACTTTCTTGCACGTTGAGTAAGTTTGAAAGCGGTTTGGCAAATGTTTGTTTCTTTCTAAACGTTGGAGTTGTAATTGCAGTTACATTTTCTTCGACTATCGATCAAATTTTTGGAACTGGTTGACCATATCGATTCCAATCATGGTGATACAATTTTTTATGACGTTGGATTTTGTTGCACTAGACTGCTTCAAGTTTTGTCTGTTGCAACAAACCTGTGGTCTTTTTCAAATCGTTCGCATCAAGATCCTGGAGCTGCACCAATTTCATGATTCGGCGAAATTTCGGATCGATATACTGAAGATTCTTCGACTACAGGAAGTTGCATACAGGTATAAAATCTTAAAGAAAGAATACTTTCATTCGCATACTTACCTTTATTTAAAAAATTTCAGAAGCTCCAAAAAAATTGAAAAAGCTTTCAGTACGTATATCTTCGTGCTATATGGCTTGTGTATCGAGATATTATGCATGATTTTGTTGAACCTAACAATTGTAAATATTGCCTTCTCCTTAAAAAGACTGCAGCTAATAGATTTTTTTTCTTCAAAACAGGCTTTTGATGACAAGCTTCTTTTAATGAAAATGTCGTTGACATTTAATTTGATTTTGGTTCAGATATTTTTTTACTCGATGCTGGGCACCGAACTCGAAACGCAGGTACGTGCGACCAAATTCGAAATGTTCGAGTTTGACTGAAATCAAGGAAAATGATTTTTCTTTTGAACATTTATTATTGTTAAAGAGTACTTCATCAGCTAGTGCTATTGCCGATTCGCAGTGGTATGATCTGCTCAAAAATAGAGAGCAAAGCTTTGCCATTCAATTCATGATGATGCGGGCTCAGAAGAAAGCTTTTCTAACGGCTGGCGGTTTTTTCCCCGTAACCAGGAGTTCCTTCATGTCGGTAGGTGTGAATTTTGTTTAAATATTCAATAATGTTTTCAAAGAGTTTTAATTTCAGGCCTTGAAAATGACGTACTCTTACTTCACTCTTATGCAGCAAATGTTTAATGGTTAATGCTAAGGATTCGATTGTGTTGACATTTTTCAAAATGAGATATTGTATAGTTGATCAATTTGTTATGAGTAGGTACTATTATCTTTCCTATGAAGTGATATGAATGTTGTTCAATATTGATCATTAGGATTAAATCCTAGTAGAGACACAGAGAACCAGAGTTCAGGCTGGAGACCCCACCGTGCGTAAAATACCAACCGTGATTTTGAAATAAATAAACGACGCAATTTTCGCATCTCAGCTAAGAGCCACTAGATGTCGTTACCGGTACTTTTATTTCTCTCTTTTTCCTACACGCTTAGAAAATTTATTTGCAAAAATCTAAAACTTTGTCTCCAAACCCTACCTGGGGAAAGCGGGGACGGCTTTATACATACTTGATGTTTACACATTTTTTTCAATTTTCTCTCCTTCATTCAATACAATTTAGCTTTATTTAGCATTCAGATCATGAAAAGTTGGGAAAAGTACTTGTTTTTTTTCTAAATTAAGTATATATTTTCGATAATATCGGATTACACACAATAATCATTGAAAGATGCCTTATTCATAGTACCATGAACTTTTTTTCAAAATTTCGGACTGTTCGAGCAATAAAGTAACGCGTTCAACCGTAAAAGCACAAATTTGTTGAAAATTTCCTGAGGAATCAAAGGGAAAATCTACCGTCCCCACTTACCCCATAAGGCGGGGTAAGTGAAGACACCAGTAGTCCATAACAATTTACATGTTAACTTTTTTCGCTTTACGTCTATCAAGCTCATCTCTTCAGCATTTGTGAACAACATGTTCTGCATCACATTGAACGCGATTTTATCAAAATTGATCCACTGCTGATTTTTCAATGATTTTTTAAAGTTGAACTATACGAAAAATCGTCCCCACTTACCCCGGTGTACCTTACATTAATTTTGAATATATTTCGATGATAATACAAATTTAGAGATTCGGATATCAATCATGAGTATAATGGAAGGGTGGAATATTTGAAGATGTGGAATGTTGCTATCGAGTTGCTTTTAAATGCCTATTTCTTATTCCCTTAAATTCTTAAGAGGTGTCTGGGTAACCTTCATGCAATTACTCTACTTTGACAAAGAGGTCAAATTCGGTATTTGGAAGCTATTCGAATTTTCAGTATTTCCGGAAGTAGGTACTGAAGTTGCCAATGTTCGAACGAATACGGGTTTGAAATGCTTCGTTATGAGTGAAATTTATGGAAAAAATCTGATCCGTAAGGAAAAGTGGAGTTCATCCATTCGAGGGGTGTTAGGTATAAATTAATGTATTATTCAGAAATCTTTTGTCGAATTTCAACTTTATTATTTATGAAATAATAAATAAATAATAATTCATATTGAACCAGACACATAATTAATCTCTTATATTACTTTTCTTTTCTATAAATTAAATAATGTTTGCTTTTTTCTCAATGCTAATAGATGGGACCATTTTTGCAAGCCTGGGAGGACTAAGATTCAGAGCCTGAACCTTTCTGCGGAGTATCGAGGAGTGCCTTCTTGACTATAGAGCTTAAGAACTGGGAAAGCACCTCTATTGTTTCCAACTCAGGCAAAAAGATTCTTTGAACCAAGCGCACTACTCTTCAAAAACATGTTGATCTTAACTAAGCACGAGTTATGTACTTACAGAGGTTTCTTGACAGGCCATTGTCTCAAAAGGTTAAACACTATTCGAATCGATAACTGTAGGTTCGAAAAAGAAACTGCAGAGCCCCTTCTAAGCAACTGCTGTGCCCTCCTCAATCGAAGAGAGCGTATACTTGGGAAAAAGTTAATAGGCGCACAAGACATTTGGTTGCACATACGCTCTCTATGCAGATTATAGGGGAGAGTGGGGATACTTGATCCCCTTTTCTTATTTTCACCATATCTTTTTGGAAAAATTTAGCAACTCGCTGTCTTTGACATTTTCTGACAGCTTGTAACTTCAAGTTTTCATGCTGCAAAAATTAGAACGATACTTGAACCCGTTGATGAACTAGAAGCATTTTCGTGGGAGTAAAAAAATTGCGATTTTCCTGAAGTTAGGGGAGACTTGATCCCCTATTGAAGGAGCCTTGATGTTTTATTCAGGAAGCTCTAATCCTTGTATAAAAATCAAACAAAACCCCAAGATAGAATGTTAATTGACTATTTTGGTCATGTTTGTTCTCATTTCACAATTTATAACAGACATAAGAAGAAAATTCTATAACTTTGTCTCAACGCTAATAACATTGCATATTTAAAGGCGCTTTTTTTTTAAATAAGATAAAATTATTTATTTTTGCTCTTTTCTTCAAACAATTGTTTGATAAATATTAGTTTTTGGATAAATATTAGTAATTTCGTAATCAGCAATCATAACGATCAATTCAGAAGAAGAATATGCCGTTTGGAAGGGGGATCAATTATACCCAACTCTAGGGGATCAATTGTACCCATAATCAACATTTTAGAAAACTTTTTCTGAAAAAAGTTGAGAGTTTTCCATTGCTTTGAAAATATGGCATTATGAAGTTCATTTTACGCTCGAATGATTGATACATTGGAACAAATATTTTTTTCATATTTTTTCCATGTAAGGAACATTTTAAAGTGATGAAAAAAGATCTTCAAGTTACATTTTGTAAAATTTTTCAAACAAAGTTCAATTACTCATACAATTGTTTTGTTAAAAAATTTTAAACTACAAGCATTGTTGTTTTGCTCATTTTGGCACATTTTTCTAGAACATTTGATCTTTGTAAGACATTCCAGTTTCGAGATATAGCTAAGGAATCAAGTATCCCCAGGGATCAAGTATCCTCATTCTCCCCTACATTTTTGATAAAATACCCGATAAGGACAAGATATTCAATCAGCAATCAACTGTTACTTCAATCAATTGTGCAGGTGAGTCTGACAGCATACAGTAACGCGGGCTAATTACCACAATAGATCCACTACTGGTCGCAGTGGGTTCTCCCCTACAAGGAAATCAAAAAGCTTTCAATCACTCGACGACGGACGGGAAAGAATTTTCAAAAAGTGAGCTTATAAAACAACATTATTACAGCGACCTCCACAATCTTGCCACTAACTTTTGCCAAAATGATGAAAACAGTAGTACGTCTATTGACTGTATTGGGCCTCTGGGTTGGAGATTCCACCAAACCCATTAAACGGAAGATGTACCAGGCCAAGGCCATGGCGTTTCTTAGTTTCTGTTTACGGTTTACTGTCCCAGAATGCGGCTTTATGTATCGGAATAGTCACGATTTCAAGGAAATGGTAACCAGTACAATCGAGACCGTACTTTTGTTCAAAAGACTGATACAGATGTATATAATAGTACGATTTCAGCGACAACTGTACGACAAATTCTACGATGTCGAGAGTACCTTTTAAGAGCGAAAAGATCGCTTGACCAGCTTGATTGGTTGGAAAAGTTTCCGGAAATACTGGTTCGATTGAGTTTCAATCGAAAACACTTTTTGAAGGAGATAGTAATTTGCTGTCGGAATACCGAGATCTGAACTTTTCGAAGTTATACCGTGGTTGCGTTGAAGGGAATATTTCGATTGCTTTGATTCAGTACACGTATTGAACCAAATAGACTCACAAATGGTGAGTTGTGAGTATCAAAACATATTAAAGTGTCGCATAATGTCGACGGTTGCCAAAGAATGAACGGAATTTTGTTCTAATAGTCATGTCAGTACAGTCAGTGGTAATTGTTTGTACTTTTGATAGTCTCTTGACAATTGAAGAAATTGAATGACAATTGAGAAGTACGAGTTTAGCGTATCTAGAAATCATTTTTAATTTAATCAAAACGTTCTAACAGTATTTGAATCATTGACACGAATGCCAAAGCGTTGGTAAAGTGTCACAAATAAACAAAAAAAAAGTATTTGAATCAATCTGTCAATCTATCAATTCATTTTTACATTCTTTTTGGAATCCCATTTATAAGCTTTAAGCACCACCAGCAGAACAAAGAACTTCATAGGAATTCTAACTTTTCGCTCAAAATGATGCACTCTATCATCCGGTTAATGGGTATCATGGGTCTTTGGAGTGGAAATACCCCTACCTCCGGTAAGAATCGGATGTTACGAGCCAAAGTCAAGAGTTGCCTTTACTTTTGGTGGTTTTTTATGCCAGAGCTAGCGTACATCTATCGCAACAGTAACGATATGAAGGGAACCATCCGCGGCCTCATTGAAGTTGTGTTCCTCACAAGAGGTGGAATTCAACTTTTTATCATCATTTCCTATCAGGAGCTGCTGAAAGAGGTATTCTACAACATTGAGGCAACTATGGACGCTCTTCGTAAGGATTCCTCTCAAGCCGTTTATAAACAACTTATGTGGCTAGAGAAGTCGCCGGATCTTCTTTTTAAATGGTATTTTGTGGCTTACGTAGGAGCTTACGTATTTTACTCGGTTGTTCCAGTCCTGATGACAACAGCGGTATACATTTTAAGTGATTCTAATCCGGCATTCCCGGTTGTCATACACGTTGAGTATGTTTGAGAACGGTGTGGTTAATGTTGGTTTCTTTCTAAACGTTTGTGTTGTATTTGCAGTTACGTTTTCTTCGACTATCGATCAAATTTTTGGATCTGGCTGGCCATATCGATTTCACTCATGGTGATAAATTTTTCTATGACATTGGATTTTGTTGCACTTGACTGCTTCAAATTTTGTCTGTTACAACAAACCTGTGGTCTCTTTCAAATCGTTCGCATCAAGATCCAGGAGCTGCACGAATTTCATGATTCGGCGAAATTTCGAACGGACATACTGAAAATTCTTCAACTACAGGAAGTAGCATACAGGTACAAAATCTCAAAGCAAGAATACTTTTATTCGCATACTTACTCATATTTTAAAATTTACAGAAGCTCCAAGAAAATTGAAAAAGCTTTAAGTACGTATATCTTCGTGCTGTATGGCTTGTGTATCGAGATATTATGCATGATTTTGTTGAACCTAATAATTGTAAATATCACCTTCTCTTGAAATAAGACTGCAGTAACTACATTATATTTTTCCCTTTCAAAACAGGCTTTTGATGACAAGACTTTTATACTGAAAATGGCGTTGACATTTAATTTGATTATGTTTCAGATATTTTCTTACTCGATGCTGGGCACCGAACTCGAAACGCAGGTACGTACGATCAAATTCGAATTGTTCGAGTTTGACTGTAATTTAGGAAAATGATTTTTTTTTTTGATAATCTATTGTTGTTAAAGAGTACTTCATCAGCTCGCGCTATTGCCGATTTGCAGTGGTATGATCTGCTCAAAAATAGAGGGCAAAGCTATGCCATTCAATTCATGATGATGCGGTCTCAGAAGAAAGCTTTTCTAACGGCTGGTGGTTTTTTTCCCGTAACCAGGAATTCCTTCATGTCGGTAGGTGTGAAATTTATTTAATTTTCAACAATGTTTTCATAGAATTTTCATTTAAGGCGTTGAATATGACGTACTCTTTCTTCACTTTAATGCAGCAAATGTACGGTTAATACAAACGATTCGTTTGTGTAGACATTTTTCAAAATGAAAAATTGAATAGTTGATCAATTTGTAATGAGTAGGTTCTATTATCTTTTCTATGAAGTGATATGAATTATTATTATTATTATTATTTATTGACCATTAGGATTAAATCGTAGTAAAGACAAGTCTATTGGTATTAATTGTTTTCGAAATAATGCCTTGAAAATATTGTCTACTCTAGGTTTTGCCCTTAGCTGCAGCATAAAATTGATGAAACGATAAAAAATATATATTTTATAAAGGTGCGAGTTATCTTCATCCCAAAACCAGGGAAAAAATTTGAAGATGTTGCAATGAAAGTACGACCGATACGTTAGCGTAGAATTACGATGAATTTTTCTTGTCATTATTTTGTTTTTACGGGATTTTTACTTTGTTGGTATTGGTCGATCTGTGATCAACGGGCCATTTAACTCAGTTAAAGTAATAGTGTAAATGGCTGAAGGGAAAAGCAAAATATCACTAGCATCAAAATGCAGGGTTTTTATTTCACTAAAAATATTAAAAAAATTATTCCGATGTTGTTTTGATGAAATTTCGAACTTTTCGTCGAGTACCACTCGTCATAGTTTGGACACCCTATTCACTGACCTCAGCGGCCATTTTGTTCCACAATCTCTTCATCTCTGATGCATCCCGAGTCGTCCTACCATTCTTCTCCATCTTCTGCTCGATTAGACAACTGGGCGGAATTGAGGGCAGTTGGATGGGTTGATGTTGGGGATTTTTTTTTTGTTATCTGACAATTTGCGCCGGGGATCTTCAGATTTTCCCCAAAATTGAAAATTTGGTTCAATTTTGCGACTTAAAAACATATGTATTTTTTCAGATTTCTAAGATTTTTATTTTTTGAGTTAGCTTCGGTTAGATTTTTTTGTCAATAAAAAATAACCATTTTTCAAAGCTACATAACTCTGTTGTTTCTCAACGGAAATTATAAAATAGCACATCAAAATGCATTGAAATTTTATCAGCTTTCCAAATAGAATAGTTAAAAAAAATTAAATAATGACCTTCAACATGAAAAGTTGTAAATAAACTTTAAATGGTGTCTAAAAGTACCGTCTGCACCACCGAATATTTTGCAAAAAATACCATTGTGTAGCTCGATTTATGATGCAACTTTCATCTGAAGACACCAAAGTGGGCCATTAACACCTTGAAGAGTTATGAAAGAAATAATGACAATAAATCTCTTTTTTTGCATCGAAAACAAACAATGGTGGAACAACTGCACTCACATATGGAGATAGCAAGCACTTCTAACAACATGGAAACAAAAGAACTTACCAAAGCAGGTAAAAAACACAACTTTTTCGTGCTTTGCAGAGTGTTTGCAGCAAAACTGACTTTAAATTTTAACCAAAATTCTGAGTATCGTATTGTTTAAGTGATATAACTAATAATGGGAATGTTGCTTTTACAACCTAGTCATATACTATATAACTTATTAATTTTTCGATCAAAGATCATTGTGAAGCATAATCAATGCCAATAAAGCTTAGTTCTTTTAGAAATGGGACACTTTCATTTGCTAATAGCTCGTTTACTAGTGATCAGACATTCAAAATTTTGACAGCATTTTGTTGCCTGTAAAAAGTACTATCCGACCTATTTTTTTCAAAATTTAAAATTTACGCGTTTTTGAGATATTTACGATGCAAGAGAAAAAGGAAAAAATAATTTTGCACAATTTCATTCAAAATCCATCATTATCAAATTGATAGCCGACAAAACCGTTGATTATTCATAGAACTACTGTGTGTGAGTGGTGGAAAAGTATGGAAATACTGTCAAAAATGTCCACCAAGTTCAAATCAACCATTGGAGTGAAGCATATGATCGGCAACTTCGGCTAAGGGTCATCAGGGAAGTCAAGTCTCATACCAGCAATTTTAATTTTCAGTAAGCAAAAAACTAAGCATAGATCGCTGAAATTTCAAAAAAAAAATTTTTTCTGATAAGCTGAAAGTGTTGCCTCTTAATTAGTCATTCAAACCTAACCTCAAACAAAAATTTTTTGCTAGATCCACAGCTCGTTAGCTGTATATCTGGTTCCGAGGCTATGGGACAGATGATTTCTGATGAACGACAAAACTTATGAAATACCTTATTTTAAACAAATTCCAGCGTTTGAATCCTATACCACGCCTGCTTGTGGCAAGGTCCCGAGTATATTAAAGTATGTATTTGCTGGTTATTTTGTATAAAATATAATGATTTGCTAAAATTCTGCTCCTGTGGAAAAAAAAACAATTTTCAAAACGAAAACTATGGTTTTCACTCTTTTCAAAAGCCTAAAAAGAGCAATCTTTTATGTACCCTTCGCAACCTACGATCTATACTAACCGATTATACTTCAAGTTCAATCTCCTAATGGTTTTACTTCGTTATTGCCTGATTTTGCCAGCAGAAATTCCATTAAAAACGCTCAAAAAGTGACTCAAAAATAATCAAGTTTGTTAATTTCAAAACAGCTGTATCCACTAAAGTGGCCTCAGTTTCTTTTAAAAGAGAAGTATTGGTCCGAAAAGTATCAGAAATTGAAGGAGGAGGATGTAGCCACCTAAAATACAGATTAGACGAAGTATTAGTTTGAAAAATTGATCATTATCATGACTAAAAAAGTGTGCGCTGGCCGAAGGGAGGTACCATGAATAAAATAGAATTTATTCTCACAAAAATCGATAAATATTTTTTTTTAAATTTTTTCATGAATTATCATAAGATTACCTTCATTTCCTTCAAAGAAAGTATTTAGATCAAACGAAAGGTCATTGAGATACACGCATTCGTAACTGTCCCATTTCTAAAAGAACTAAGCTTTAGTAGAAGGTTCAGTCCCTGTGTTTGGGATCACAAAAATGTGATTAAAAAAATGAAATATAGACGTGCTTTACATAGTTTTTATATCGGGAGCTAAGCACTGGACACCAAAATCCTTTCCCATTGATCAAAAAAGTATGAGAAAGTGGCACAAATGTTGTAGAAATAATCAAAGAGCTCAGTATGGCCAGCCCAGGCTGTAAAATGATGAAAATATGATACTTTTACCGTATTCGTTTTCTACATTCACCCAGTTTTGAGGTTTACCATACTAGAACGAACATAATTCGTCGTCAGTGTTTTGCTACCTCGATCGCTCACACACGAATCTTCAGTGTTCCACCGTCCATTTTAAATCAAATCTGGGGAATTACGGATGCAAAACTTAGCGCATAAACTTCTAAAAATGACAGTAAAATGTGCATAACTTGTTGTGACCTGGTGCAAAACTGAGTATAAACGAATACGTTATTAGTCAGTTAAGCTGCAACAATATAGCACAACAGTCCCATAAAAAATATATTTTTCTCACCAAGCTACTTTCTAAGACTTAAATTTGATCATTTTTGAACTTCTAAATGCAATTGTCAGAAAAAGAAACATACTTTTGCAAAAAAATATCATAAATTCCACATTGTAAGTTGAATCTCTTTACGATTTTTGATTGCATCCGATAGTTTTCACTCAGGAAGTCATTCCTAAGAAAGTCAGACCTGCCTTCGAAAACTAGTGTGCATCATTCGACATCAAGTGAGTTAAAAAAATGTTTAAATGATTCAAAGCAATAAACCAAAGACTATTTCGCCGAAAGAAACATTGAAAAGTAACCAAATCCGTGGTATTTCACATATAGGACTGTTATTCAAGTATATTTCATATAGGACAGCCACGAATTGATATTTTTTTTCGAAATTTCTAGAACAAAACCTCTTTTTTAAGTCTTTTATGTTGAAGCCTTATGTTGACCTAGAATGACGAAAATTCATATGGGACTGTTATGCGAGTAAGGGCAGTCTGAAAAGGACGAAAAAATAGTGTTTTTTACCAGCTTTGATAAGTTTTTTTGTTTCCATGTTGTTAGAAGTGCTTGCTATCTCCATATGTGAGTGCGGTTGTTCGACCATTGATTGTCAAAAAAAGAGATTTATTGTCATTATTTCTTTCATAACTCTTCAAGGTGTTAATGGCCCACTTTGGTGTCTTCAGATGAAAGTTGCATCATAAATCGAGCTACACAATGGTATTTTTTGCAAAATATTCGGTGGTGCAGACGGTACTTTTAGACGCAATTAAAAGTTTATTTACAACTTTTAATGATGAAGGTCATTATTTAATTTTTTTCACCTATTCTATTTGGAAAGCTGATAAAATTTCAATGCATTTTGATGTGCTATTTTATAATTTCCGTTGAGAAACAACAGAGTTATGTAGCTTTGAAAAATGGTTATTTTTTATTGACAAAAAAATCTAACCGAAGCTAACTCAAAAAATAAAAATCTTAGAAATCTGAAAAAATACATGTGTTTTTAAGGTCGCAAAAATGAACCAAATTTTCAATTTTGGGGAAAATCTGAAGACCCCCGGCGCAAACCCGTCAGATAATAAAAAAAAATCCCCTGTTCTTTTCGACAAAATCCACCCGTTTGCCCGATACCACTTTAGTTCCTTTTTGTTGTAGTGGCAGCTTGCCAAATCTGGCGAAAACTTTACTGGTTTTTTGTGAGATCTAATGTACGAAAAAAAAAACGTTTTTCAGGCACTCCTCTTTGTACATCTTGGAGTCCATGGTCTTGTTTGTCACAAAAACCGGGGTTTTTCGGTCGCAGCTACAAATACCTTGTCAGATTGAACACTTTCTTGCAAACTTATCGGCAAAAACGAATTTGAACTTGTCCGAGACATCACCCTGACCAATGGCTTTATAAAATTTTTGGCCAGGAAGCTGCTCAAAATCCATCTTCATGTACGTTTCGTCATTCATGAGGATGCATCCGTCGGTACTTCGTTAGAATCTTGTTGTATAATTTCCGGGCCCGTCTTTCGGCTTCTACATTCTTCTTCAATGTCCGGTTTGGTTGGTTACTGGCTCGATAAGATCGTTTTCCTTCGCGCAGATGAATCCTTCTGGCGGTGCACCGGTCGGCATTGAATTTCTTGGCGGTGTCATAGTCCGACTGCCCTGGGTTTGCCTTGATCGTTCTCAACACCTTCAAATGCAGTTTCCGATTCTTAATTCCACTATGACGCTTGGTATGAACCTGCCGATCGATAGTATGCATCTCACGGAAACGTTTGAGAACGCTGCACACAGTCGATTTGACCATCTTTACAGATTTTACGATTTTTGAACCCGACCACTTCGGGTTTTTGACATGGGTGTCTCGCCATGACCGTGGGTCCAGATTTAAGATGATCCATGCTTTATTTATAGTTTAAGCAATACAATGTAAAAAGTGCAAAAACAAATTCAATCTTGGCTCCATTAACCTACTGGATTGAGCCGTTCTAAATATCTGTTTAAGTTAATCGAAAGATTCCCTTTAATTTATCACGGTATAAGATAAGTTCAGATAACGGTATTTCGATCACTGATAAACTGATGCAACCTGTATACATATCTCAGGTGGCGATGGAAATTCCGTGCTAAGTGTTAGTAAAAGTTTTGTTTTGTAACCATCACAAATCGTGACGCCAGTTGCATTTTAAAACAACCAACCATCAACAGCGAAAACTAGATAAAAAAAAATCATTGCCAACTGCTGTTTACGATTCTCGCCTAAGATACATAAACATCCTGGCAAATGACGTAGGATTTGTTTACTATTTGACTTTTTGAACAACGAATACTGGAATAGTGTGCGTGTTTGTTCGTCGCCTTTCTGTGTACCTCATTGGAACTGATGTACATATCTCCCTAGGCGAAATAAAAGAAAATTTTATCGCCTAGAGCTCTAGGCGACATTCAGCTCATCATTCCCGAACCTTCTCTTCTACTTGCGCCATCACTACGAACGGTATTATAACTAACTATTGAGATGATGGTTGATGGAAAGGGAGCCCAGTGTTATATCAGTTCATCAGTGTTTCGACAGCAACTGACTATCTTCTACAGTAAAAGTTTTCGATTGATTTTCAATCGGAAACGCTTAATGAAGAATTGATAGTTGCTGTTGAAATACCGGTATCAGACCATTTATTATACCCTGGTTGGGAAGGAATCTTTCGATTGCTTTGATTCAGTAGACTTATTGAACCAAATAGGCTCACAAATGGCGAGTTGAGAGTCACAAAACATATTAAAGTATCGCGTTATGTCGACGGTTTGGCTTACTAACCAAAAACTGAACGGAATTTTGTTGTAATAGCCATGTCAGTACAGTCAGTGGTTATTGTTTGTACTTTTGATATTTCTCTTGACAGTTGAAGAAATTGAATGACAATTGAGAAGTACGAGTTTAGCGTATCTAGAAATCATTTTTAATTTACTCAAAACGTTTAAACAGTATTTGAATCAATCTGTCAATCTATCAATTCATTTTTTACATTTTTTTTGGAATCCCATCCCATCCCAGCTAAAAGCACCACCAGCAGGACATAGAACCTCACTCACTTTTCGCTCAAAATGATGCACTCTATCATCCGGTTAATGGGTATCATGGGTCTTTGGAGTGAAAATACCTCTAGTTCCGGTAAGAATCGGATGTTACGAGCAAAAGTCAAGAATTGGCTTTACTTTTGGTGGTTTTTTATGTCAGAGCTAGCGTACATCTATCGAAACAGTAACGATTTGAAGGGAATCATCACTGCCCGAATAGCCAAGACCATGATATTAATATAACAGAACAGTGGTTTTCAATTTAACAATAAACTTCATCCTAAAATCAAAGTCTTCATCAACCACTTTAAATTTTGAAATCACCATAGGTTTTTATGTAACTGTAAAATATATCGTTAATTCATGATATTTCATAGTTGGCGAATTGGAGGGAAACATCATATTACAGTAATCCTCTTGTGATGTTCAAAGTAACAGTGTATTTGATGGTAAAATGTAAATCCGAACATTGGTAAAATTCAGGTATTTTACACATTTAAGATTTTTCGTGTAAAGAAAAAAATTTCGCGCCATTTAGTCGGACAGATTTTATCGCGTCATTTGCGGATGGAAAGATAGGAACCAATTGATCCAGCCGGACAAAGCTCTGAAATGACGAAATCTGATACAAAGGAGAATTACGATGGTGACGGTGAGTACTGTGAATGTGAATAAAACACCTTAAACCTTATTTGATTTTTTTTTTCCAGGGGCAGATGCAAAAGGCAGAGTACTGCAGCTGGAGTTCCAGACGTGGGCCGCATAGGATGACTGACTTATACCAGATAGAGATCCGGAGCACATCCCGTACTAAAGTTTTCGAATATCCGGCGCCTGGGGCTAGAGGTGTGCAGTGGACGAAAACCTCCCAGAAAATGTTACGCAGAAGGAGGTCCGCAGGTGCGCAGTGACAGACAAAAAAAATTAAAAATGTGTTTTAGTGAGTGTATTAGTGTATCACAGTGTATAAATTAATATATAAAAGCAAATAAATGATCTTGAAACTAAGTAAGAAAAGTTTGTTTATCAATTATTTTTCCAAATAAAAACAAATTGCAACCATGACATTTCACAATCACGCGCGCTATGATAATATTATGAATAAACATTGAATTTCATCACCATCTGAAACAATATGAATACAATGAAAAAAGATGAATTTTACGGTTTACTCGAGTAAGAATTGGAAGCTGAAATGACCATAAACATAACGGTTTTGTGTTCAGAAATGTATAGAAAAAAGTTCATTTTTTCATTGTTAAGTTGCTTAACAACCCCCTTTTTTCATGGTGAATTTTGCCAAAATTATAAACTTCACTGTCGAAAACTATGAATTTCATAGTGTATTCAAGGTTACATATGCCATGATTCGCATAGTTTCAATCATAAAATTCATGGTTGCGTGAAAATGAAATTCACGGTCTTTTCACAATGTTTTTCTATTCGGGTGGTGTGGTGAATATAGGAAATGAACAAACGAAAAAAGAATAAACGTGATGAATTAAGCAAATGAACGAGAATAGAATGAAATGAAGTTAAAATAATATCGGTTTTAATTTTTAGTTTCTAGCTAACAAAAAAAATGAATATTGAACAGGCGTAATATATGTATAGGAACAGTATGATATTTGAAGAAAATAAGCTAAACCATGTTTAGCGTGCATTGCGGAGGAGAACAAAAGAAAAAGAAAAAAAAAACATTCAGTCAGTAAACGAGTTTTGGGAAGAATGGTTCTTGTGTTATGAATGTAGTAAAAAAAATTGTGTAAATTGGTTTAATGTTTAGTCCAGTATTGTGAAAATACACGGATTGTGTTTCGGGTACGACAGGTGGCTTCATTGAATTTGTGTTCCTCACAAAAGGCGGAATTCAACTTTTCATCATTATTTCCTATCAGAATCTGCTGAGAGATATATTTTACGATATTGAGGCAACTTTGGAGGATCTCCGTAAGGATTCCTCTCAAGCCGTTTATAAACAGCTGATGTGGCTAGAGAAGTCTCCGGAGGTACTTTTTAAATGGTATTTAGTAGTTTTCGTTGGAGCTTGGGGACTTTACACGGCTTTCCCAGTCTTGATGAGTGATATTCATTTCAAGTGATTCTAATCCGGCACTCCCGACATTCTTGCACGTTGAGTAAGTTTAAGAGCGGTGCGGTAAATGTTTGTTTCTTTCTAAACGTTAAATGTGTAATTGTAGTTACATTTTCTTCGACTATCGATCAAATTTTTGGATCTGGTTGGCCATATCGATGGCAATCACGGCGATACAATTTTCAATGACATTAGATTATGTTGCTCTTGACAGCTTCAAGTGGTGTCTGTTGCAACAAACCTGTGGTCTTTTTCAAATCGTTCGCATCAAGATCCAAGAGCTGCACGAATTTCATGATTCGGCGAAATTTCGGATGGATATACTTAAGATTCTTCGACTACAGGAAGTAGCATACAGGTATACAATCTTAAAGCAAGAATACTTTCATTTGCATAGTTATGTACCTATATTTAAAAAATTTCAGAAGCTCCAAACAAATTGAAAAAGCTTTCAGTACGTATATCTTCGTGCTATATGGCTTGTGTATCGAGATATTATGCATGATTTTGTTGAACCTAACAATTGTAAATATCGCCTTCACTTAAAATAAGACTGCAGTTACAAGTTTTTTTTTTCTTCAAAACAGGCTTTTGATGACAAGCTTCTTTTAATGAAAATGTCGTTGACATTTAATTTGATTTTGTTTCAGATATTTTTTATTCGATGCTGGGCACCGAACTCGAAACTCAGGTACGTATGACCAAGTTCGAATTATTCGAGTTTGACTGGGATTTAGGAAACAAATTTTTCTTTTGAAAATTTATTGTTGTTAAAGAGTACTTCGTCAGCTCTCGCTATTGCCGATTTGCAGTGGCATGATATGCTCAAAAATAGAGAGCAAAGCTTTGCCATTCAATTCATGATGATGCGGGCTCAGAAGAAAGCTTTTCTTACGGCTGGTGGTTTTTTCCCCGTAACCAGGAGTTCCTTCATGTCGGTAGGTGTAAAATTTATTTAATTTTCAACAATGTTTTCATACAGTTTTAATTTAAGGCCTTGAAAATGACGTACTCTTTCTTCACTTTAATGCAGCAAATGTACGGTTAAAACAAACGATTCGTTTGTGTAGACATTTTTCAAAATGAAATATGAAATAGTTGATTAATTTGTAATGAGTAGGTATTATCTATTCCTATGAAGTAATATGAATGTTATTATTTATTGATTATTAGGATTAAATCGTAGTAAAGACAAGTCTATTGGTTTTAATTGTTTTCGAAATAATGCCTTGAATATATTGACTACTCTAGATTTGGACCTTAGCTGCAGCATAAAATTGATAAAATGTTAGAAAAAATATATTTTTTTAACTAATAGCATATCGGCACCAACGTTTTAAAAGGGTATAAGATAGGCTTGCCAGAAACTTTCAGAAAAAAGCGGGACATTTTAAGAGAAAAAAAAACGGGACACAGCCGAATAAAGCGGGACATTTGAAAAATTTTTTAAAAAAAAGCTTGATTGTTTAGCCAAACTCATTCAAATACCATCAGCCAAAGTTGTTCATAAAAAGTACACTAAGGTTGTTACGCGGATCGCTTTTGCTCAATTTTTTTCTTAAATGACTTCTATTTACAAGGTATTTTTGCCATAAGCACGTTAATTTTCCATGGTTCTCGCGAATTAACATGCTATTTGAAAGAAAATATTTCAAGTCCTACATGAAAACGGCGGATTTGATACCGCGTATAAAACATTTGTGTAGTAACAAACATACTACGAATTTGTTAAAAAAATAAGAAAACTCAAGGAAATTTCCATCATTGTGTACTTTCGCCAATTGAATCTTAAAAAGATGGTGCATAAAATAAGGAAATTTAATAAATATCACGACGAAAAATTAAGATTTATAATCATTTGGAAGCAACTTAAAAAATATTTTCTTCATACCAAAGTTCTTTACATGCATCGGTTCAACATGCTCTAAGATCGCTAAACTGATTTAAAATCTTACTGTAATGCTAAGAACATAAGAGCTATTAAGTATTGTCTAGTATAAACTATTAAAAATGCTGCTTATTTTGAGAAAAAAAAACCTATTTGGAAGTTTTTTTGTTGAACCAATGAATTCAAATTAAGGCTGAAGGTTGATTTTTACTAATGTAAGTCAGTGTAAAAGTTGTAAAAGTTTGTTAAAGTTTTCCAAGAAAAAAAAGCAGGATATTTTGAGGAAAAAGCGGGACGGCGGTACATTCAACAAAAAAGCGGGACATGTCCCGCTTTTGCGGGACGGATGGCAACCCTAGTATAAGAGTAAGAGCCAAAGTCAACAGAATTCGTTTTCAATGGATAAAAGTAGCCCAAAAAAGTAGAGTTAACCCCTCGCCAAACATTTTTAAACCAGAATATGCTCCTTGTTAAACTGAACAATGAAGACATCAAGTGGCTATCTCTTCATTCCTGGACGCTATTAATTTCGTACGGCTAGATTAATGTTCTGCACCACTGTGCACTGATGGAACGTGTTTCAAACGGAAGAGTTCCTTGGTGGAACAGACATCTAGAAAAGTTAGAAAAAAAGAACAAGGAGACTTTTCAACAAAGTTAAAGCTGACTCAAACTGGGAAGACTATCGTAAGTCCCTAACTGAGTACAATAAAAACATTCGAAAAGGTAAGAGGCACATTTGTGAATCCGTTCATTCTACGCCAGAAGCTGCCAGGCTCCAAAAAGTTCTATAAAAATACCCGAATGGACTGAGTCAACTGAAGAAACACAATAAGGAATTCACTACAGACTCAGTAGAAACGCTCCAATTACTACTAAGTACGCATTTTCCAGGATCCATCGAAGGGATAGAGCTTATGGACAATCCGGCTGGAAGACCCAGTCGGATTGTCAGACGTGATGAAGCTCTCAGTACATTCGAGCCATTTAAAGGTGAAGATGGAATTATTCCAATCCAGATACACCAAGTAAAACAAATGATAACACCAGCCTCAGTTTCAGTTGAGATGTACGTCGCCAGTATGACCCTCTGTCATATGCCCTCCCAGTGGAAAAAAGGATCGCGTTATCTTCATCCCAAAATCCGGGAAAAAAGGTGAAGATTTTGTAATTAAAGTACACCCGATAAGTTAGCGTAAAATTACGATAATTCCTTCTCGTCATTATTTTATTATTACGCATTTGCTTTGTTGGTATTGGTCGATTTGTGATCAATTTAAGTGATAGTGTACATGACTGAAGGGAAAAGCAGTCATGTCATCGTCAACATCGTTATATCATGTCATGTCATGTCAAAATTTTCTTGTCATGTCATGTCAACATTTTCTTTTCATATCGTGTCAACATTTTCATGTCATGTCATGTCAAGATTTTGTAATCATGTCATACCAATATTTTCAGGTCATATTGTATCAACATTTTCATGTCCTGTCTGGTCATTTCAACATGTCTCTGAGCTCATCTCATGTTGAAATTTTTCATTCTAAGGTGGTCAACCGTTTGGGTGTTTAGCGCCTCTGCTGCACTTCTTTGCCGCTGAACTTTTTCCCCGCCGCTGTTCTTGTTCGCCTGATGTCTGATGCTGAACGGCAAAGCGATATCTGCGTTGGGTTACCACTGGATGGGGTCCAACGCAGATCGAATTGCAGCAGAACCACTATTCAGCTCAATGAGTAAACAAAAAATAAAGCCGTGCGGACGATCCCTTCTTTTTATACCTTACAAAGCCAGACAAATAATATTTTTTACATTTTCAACCAGCCAATGAACGATGAGCGGGCTTAATATGTCTTTTAGAAATGATGTCCGTCAATAAAGGGATGTCAACGGTTACGGCCTGACATACCTTAACAGAAAATTAGAAAAGATTATGAAGAAGCACTTGCTGCTTTTCTAGACATTGAAGGGGCATTCGACAACGCATATCATAACTCAATCGAATCAGCTATGAAAAGACGAGGGTGCCACACGACAATTGGTGACTGGACTTGTACCATGCTAATAGATATGACTGACTATTTATGCAAGCTTGGGAGGACCTACAATCAGTGCCACTACAACTGAGCGATGTCCCCTAGGTGGGGGTTTTTCACCGTTGTTGTGGTCTGGGTTCCAGATCACTGCGGTACCCTAGGGAACGAAGAAGCACACTTGCTAGCTAGGGAAGGATCCCAGGGACTGTTGATTGGACCTGAACCTTTCTGCGGAGTATCGAGGAGTGCTTGACTATGGAGCTCGAGGACTGGGAAAGCATCACTATTGAGTAACTCAGGCAATTAGATTCATTGAACCGAACGCACGACTCTTCAAAAACATGTTGAACTTAAACATGTGAACACGAGTTATGTACTTACACAGGTCTCTTGACAGGGCGTTGTCCAACAAAACAGCATCTCAAAAGGATAAACACTATTCAAAACGATAACTGAAGGTTCTGCAGGTTCGCAAATGAAATTGCGGAGAAACTTCTAAGCAACTATTGTGCCCTCCTCAATCGAAGAGAGCGTATACTTGGGGAAAAGTTAATAAGCGCACGAGATATATGGTTGCACATAAGCCCTAACAAGGTTATATCATACATCTTTGATATCATACCCGATTGGGACATCATGTTCAATCAGTAATAAACTGTTACTTCAATCAATGGTGCAGGTGAGTCTGACAGCATACAGTAACGCGGGGTAATTATCAAAATCATATTTTCAAGCTTTAAACACCACCATCAGAACAGAGAACCTCATTCGGTATTCTAACTTTTCGCGCAAAATGATGCACTCTATCATCCGGTTAATGGGTATCATGGGTCTTTGGAGTGGAAATACCTCTACCTCCGGTAAGAATCGGATGTTACGAGCCAAAGCCCTGAGTTGCCTTTACTTTTGGTGGCTTTTTATGCCAGAGCTAGCGTACATCTACCACAATGGTCACGATTTGAAGGGAATCATCACTGGCTTTATTGAATCTGTGTTTCTCACAAGAGGCGGAATTCAACTTTGTATCATGATTTCCTATCAGGATCTGCTGAGAGCGATATTCTACGATATGGAGACAACTATGGACGCTCTTCGTAAGGATTCCTCTAAAGCCGTTAATAAACAACTGAATTGGCTAGAGAAGTCCCCGGAGCGACTTTTTAAAGGATACATAGTATCTCATGTAGCAGCTTGGGTACTTTACTTAGTTGGTCCAGTGCTGATGACAACAGTGATATACATTTTAAGAGATTCTAAGCCGGTACTCCCAATTTTGTTACAAGTTGAGTATGTATGAGAGCGGTCCGGAAAATGTTTGTTTCTTCCTAAACGTTAATGCTGTATTTGCAGTTACATTTTCTTCAACTATCGATCAAATTTTTGGATCTGGTTGGCCACATCGATTTCAACCATTGTGATCATTTTAAGTATGACATTAGATATTGTTGGAGTTGACTGCTTCAAGTTTTGTCTGTTGCAACAAACGTGTGGTCTTTTTCAAATCATTCGCATCAAGATCCAGGAGCTGCACGAATTTCATGATTCGGCGAAATTTCGGATGGATATACTTGAGATTCTTCAACTACAGGAGGTAGCATACAGGTACAAAATCATACTGCAAGAATTCTTTCATTCGCATACTTACCTATATTTGAAAATTTACAGAAGCTCCAAAAAAATAGAAAAAGCTTTAAGTACGTATATCTTCGTGCTGTATGGCATGTGTATCGTTATATTATGCATGATTATGTTGAACCTAACAATTGTAAATATTACCTTTTCTTAAAATAAGACTGCAGTTACTAGATTTATTTTCCCAAACAGGCTTTTTATGACAAGATGCTTTTACTGAAAATGGCAGTGTTACTTAATTTGATTGTGTTTCAAATAGTTTTCTATTCGATGCTGGGCACCGAACTCGAAACGCAGGTAGGTCCGACCAAATTCGAATGGTTCGAGTTTGACTGTATTTTTAGGAAACTGATTTTTCTTTGAAAATTTATTGTTTTTAAAGAGTACTTCATCAACTCGTGCTATTGCCGATTCGCAGTGGTATGATCTGCTCAAATCAAGAGAGCAAAACTTTGCCATTCAATTCATGATGATGCGGGCTCAGAAGAAGGCTTTTCTAACGGCTGGTGGTTTTTTTCCCGTAACCAGGAGTTCCTTCATGTCGGTAGGTGTGAAATTTATTTAATTTTCAACAATGTTTTCATAGAGTTTTAATTTCAGGCCTTGAAAATGACGTACTCCTTCTTCACTTTAATGCAGCAAATGTTCAATGGTTAATGCTAAATATTCGTTTGTGTAGACATTTTCCAAAATGAAACATTGAATAGTTGATCAATTTGTAATAAGTAAGTACTTTTATCTTTCCTATGGACTGATATGAATGTTTAATTATTATCGATTCACGCGTGAACTTGCATTACGTCGTATGAAACAAAGAGTTTTATTGCGAAAAAACACAAAAACTGACATAAACTAGCCGCAAACTTCTTTCCATTTAGAATATTTGTAGCCTGGAATAAATATTCTATATGTGAAATGCAAATTTTAAAATGGTTTAGATAACTTTTGCAGTACTTTTTAGTGAATTCTTAAGATTTTCATACGAGACGTAAAGAAAGCTCACGCGAGAATTGATCATTACGATTAAATCGTAGTAAAGAAAAGTCTATTGGTTTTAATTGTTTTCGAAGTAACGCCTTGAAAATATTGACTGCGCCAGATTTCACCCTCAGCTGTTCCTTAAACTAAAAATTGTATGTAAAAGAATGATAAAAAAACGATATGTCTTGAAATCGATTGTATCCCATTTACCCGAAAACCATTGCCCAGAATGAATTTTCCCAGAATGACAAATACCCGAAATCAAACCCCAGAATGAACCATTTCCTAGAAAAAAATCCCCAGAATGCACCATTTCCCAGATTTTTTTTCCCCAGAATGGCACAAATCCCAGATTTTTTCCTCTAGTTTTTATTTTGTTTTTTTTTTCTGATGAATTCTTGTAAATTTCATATGGTTCGAAATTCATTTTTTCAGAATTATTTTTTAAACGAAACTACAACTTTAAAATTTTCCTATTTTAGAACCAATATTGTGCTGCTTTGTTTATGGTTTGGGTACTTTAATTGATTCAATGCTTACCATGGTCCTTTAAAACCCATTTTGGTATCCGACTCCTCACGCTGCGCGTTCGAACTTGAAAGACGTTTTGTCCTTCACGCTGTCGCGTGGCGGACGGGGCTAAAGGATCACCCCTAGCTTTCACGCAGACCTAGGAAGCCCCAGCGGACCTAGACCAATGTCTTAGGGCCGTCGCTTCCGACGGCGGGTCGGCGGCCACCTCGGATTTGGGACGTAGCAGATGTTTTCAAGCACATGAAACTGTCGAAGTTCGCGAAGAAATATCTGGTTTGGTAAGCCATCTGTACCTGTGGCTTGAAAAGCAGCATTTTCATAGCTTCCGGGACTGTCAACCAAGAAATTTACGTGAAAGAGTGTTTGAATAAACGTCTGCTGCCTTTCCTGAAGAAACACGGTTGTTCCGTACTGTTTTGGCCGGATTTGTCATCTTGCCATTACGGTAAAAAAAGCCATGGAGTGTTACGCCGCCAACAACGTGCAGGTGGTTCCCAAGGACAAGAACCCTCCCAACACGCCAGAGCCCCGCCCAATTGAGAAATACTGGGCTATTGTCAAGCGGAACCTAAAGAAGACCAAAAAAAAAACTGCTAAAGACGAGCAGTAGTTCAAGGCAAACTGGCTTTCTGCGGCGAAGAAGGTGGCTGTACAAAATCTGATGGCAGGGGTTAAGCGTAAGGCCCGGCAATTCGGATTTGGAAAAGCGGAGGCCCAACTGAATATTTTTCCTGAATGTTATGATTTCACCGATTTACACGCGTTTTCCCTTGACTAAATTTTGACCGTATCACCCTTTAAAAGTAATAAAAATATCGTGTCTTAATGTCGCTGTGGGACAGATCTTAACATAGCATCATATAAGTATAGTTAAATGCATAAAAAAACAATGGTAAAGATATAGTTGATTCTACAATATCCATAGATCAATCAATCATGTTAGTATAGTTGAATCTACTAAACGTATTATTGAACGCGTAGAATCAATCATACAATTACAGTTGAATCTATTATATTTATAGTTGAATGCATGAAATCAATCATACAGTCATAGTTGAATCTATCATATGTATTGTTGAATGCAAAAAATCAATCAGATTGTCCATCATATATAAAGTTGAAAGTTTAATATTTATAGTAGGTCGAGAATCAATCAGAAATATGATTGAAAATATGTAGGTTAGACAGGGTTTCTATTTTTTTTTGCGACACTTTGTTTGGGAATAAATCACCAGTGGAAGAAAACGTTTTCTCAGGCACTCCTTCTTGTTCATCTTCTTTCGATTGCTATGGTTCAGTAGACTTATTGTACCAAATAGGCTCACAAATGATGAGTTGTGAGTTGTGAGTCACAACACATATCAAAGTGTCGCGTAATGTCGCCGGTAGCCTGATTTTCAGTCAAAAAATGAACGGAATTTTGTTTTAAGAGTCATGTCAGTACAGTCAGTGGTAATTGTTTGTACTTTGGTCAAGTCTCCTGACAATGAGATGTACGAGTTTAGCGTATCTAGAAATCATTTTTAATTTACTCAATACGTTCAAATAGTATTTGAATCAGTCTGTCAATCTATCAATTCATTTTTACATTCTTTTTGGAATCCCATTTATAAGCTTTAAGCACCACCAGCAGAACATAGAATCTCACACGTATTCTTACTTTTCGTTCAAAATGATGCACTCTATCATCCGGTTAATGGGTATCATGGGTCTTTGGAGTGGAAATACCTCTAACTCCGGTAAGGATCGGATGTTACGAGCCAAAGTCAAGAATTGGCTTTACTTTTGGTGGCTTTTTATGCCAGAGCTAGCGTGCATCTATCACAATGGCCACGATTGGAAGGGAATCATCACTGGCTTCATTGAAGTTGTGTACCTCACAAAAGGCGGAATTCAACTCGTTATCATCATTTTCTATCAGGAGCTGCTGAGAGAGGTTTTCTACGATATTGAGGCAACTTTGAACGCTCTTCGTAGGGATTCTTCTCAAGCCGTTCATAAACAGCTGACTTGGCTAGAGGAATCCCCGGAGCTACTTTTTAAAGGATACATATTAGCTAATATGGGATCTTGCGTACTTTATACGATTGTTCCAATCCTGACGACAATAGTGATATACATTTTTCATGATTCCAAGCCGGCATTCCCATTTTTGATGCAAGTTGAGTATGTTAGAGAGCGGTCCAGCAAATGTTTGTTTCTTTCTTAACGTTAAAGTTGTTATTTGCAGTTACATTTTCTTCGACTATCGATCAAATTTTTGGATCTGGTTGGCCATATCGATATCAGTAATGGTTTTAATTTTCAGTATGACATTGGATCTTGTTGCACTTGACTGCTTCAAGTGGTGTCTGTTGCAACAAACCTGTGGTCTTTTTCAAATCGTTCGCATCAAGATTATGGAGCTCCACGAATTTCACGATTCGGCGAAATTTCGGATGGATATATTTAAAATTCTTGAACTACAGGAAGTAGCATACAGGTACAAAATCTTAAAGCAAGAATACTTTCATTCGCATACTTACCTACATTTAAAAAATTTCAGAAGCTCCAAAAAAATTGAAAACGCTTTAAGTACGTATATCTTTGTGCTATATGGCATGTGTATCGTGATATTATGCATGGTTTTGTTAAATCTAACAATTGTAAATATCGCTTTCTCTTGAAATAAGACTGAAGTTACTAGATTTTTTTTTTCCTAAACAGGCTTTTGACGACAAGATGCTTTTTCTGAAAATGGCGGTAATACTTAATTTGATTGTGTTTCAAATATTTTCTTTCTCGATGCTGGGCTCCGAACTCGAAACGCAGGTACGTACAACCAAATTCAAATTGTTCGAGTTTGACTGTTATTTAGGGAAAAGATTATTCTTTTCAAAATTTATTGTTGTTAAAGAGTACTTCATCAGCTCATGCTGTTGCCGATTCGCAGTGGTATGATCTGCTCAAAACTAGAGAGCAAAGCTTTGCCATTCAATTCATGATGATGCGGGCTCAGAAGAAAGCTTTTCTAACGGCTGGTGGTTTTTTCCACGTAACCAGGAGTTCCTTCATGTCGGTAGGTGTGAAATTTATTTAATTTTCAACAATTTTTTAATAGAGTTTTAATTTAAGGCCTTGAAAATGACGTACTCCTTCTTCACTTTAATGCAGCAAATGTTCAATGGTTAATGCTAAATATTCGTTTGTGTAGAAATTTTTCTAAATTAAGCATTGAATAGTTGATCAATTTGTAATAAGTAAGTACTATTATCTTTCTTATGGAGTGATATTAACGTGCAGTTTTTATCAATCCACGCGGGAGCTTGCATTACGTCGTATGAAACAATGAGTTTTATTGCGAAAAAACACAAAAACTGACATAAACTAGCCGCAAACTTCTTTCCATTTAGAATATTTGTAGCCTGGAATAAATATTCTATATGTGAAATGCAAATTTTAAAATGGTTTAGATAACTTTTGCAGTACTTTTCTTTGAATTCTTGAGGTGTTTCATACGAGACGTAAAGAAAACTCACGCGAGAATTGACCATTACTATTAAATCGTAGTAAACACAAGTCTATTGGTTTTAATTGTTTTCGAAATAACGCCTTGAAAATATTGACTACTCCAGATTTCGCCCTTAGCTCTAGGAAGAATGTATATATGTATAAGAGTGATAAAAAATTGATATCTTTTGAAAACAAACAACATAGCAGCATAAACATTTGAAAAGGACATTGTCAGATTCGCCGGTTGAGTCTCTTGTAATTTCTGCTTTACTTTGTTTTTATTGAAATCACAGACTGAGCTTCACAACCCATTTTACCAATAGCCGCAAATTAACTGATTTTTCTTCGGCATATACACTAGAGTTAATCCTTTGCACAATACACGATCTCTTGCCAAATTTGGGTTTGTTCGGATACAAACTTCAGGATCGCTCAACGAGCCTGAAGTTTGTATGGGATTTTGTTCGGGAGAAGTACGAAAAACCAGTTTTTCATCAAAAACTTTAGTTGCCGAGACTCGGTAGGCTGTGATCGTTGATGCCGGAAGTGTTTTTTTTTCAGCGGAAAAATTTTCGCGAGAACTTATCCTTACGAGCACCTGTATCCTTGGTCCAAACAGCCGGTTAGGCCCAAATTCCGACCTAAGCAACCGCAGCCGTGTTCCATTATACCAGTTTCATCTCAACATTTTTTAGAACCGGTATAAGGATTGATCCAAAACTGATGAGATTTGGATCCAATTTGACGCAATTCTAAACCGTTTGACAGTTTATGGAACAAGATTGAGGTTGCCAATTTTTGCACTGGATTGGATCTATTTTCTTTGGTTCAATTCTTGTATAAATTAGACCCAAGAATAGACACGGGTACAGGTGCTCTAAGCGACGATGAATTTGAATCGGAGTTCACAACTTATCGAGAGCAAAATTGAAATTGATAAGTTCTAGTACAGTGTTATTGTTGATAGCAATTTTCGGATTCCTGAACGTGGATTCATTTTCTTCAATTTTTCTTTATTTAAATGTTGAAAAGAAATCAATATTCTTTCATATCATGAATAAATCATAAATAGAACACAAGGTAAATCGGCAAAAAAAAGATGACAATTGTTCCAATTATTTCAGCTTGTTATACCAATTATCGAAGTGTAGTTGATTTTTTAGCATTCAATTTAAATACCATGGGTTAAACTACAAACTTCTGATTGACCTTACGCAATCATCTATATTTATAATAGATTCAACTGTAATGGAATAATTGATTTAACTTTAAATATGTTAAATTTAACTGTAGTTGGATGATTGGTTTTAGGCATCAACTATAAATATGATAGATACAAATATAAATTCATCTTCGAGCTAATGCCCAGCAAATAAGTGATAAATGAGACTTTGTTTTGTAGGAAACTATTCGTAGGATCAGTAATTTGGAGCCGAATTCGCCGACTGGTCCAGAACTGGGATTTTCCGGCAGGCCTCCGGAATACCATGCACTCACCAGAGTGGGAATTCCGGTCTCATAGACCAAACACCTGACTAGATATCTTCCTATGATTAAGGGTGATACGGTCAAAATTTGGTCGATATCAACTTGACGTATTTCTTTCAATTTTGCATTTGTTATCTTATTTTGATCGCCGCTGGGATATATTCTTATCTAAGTTTGTGGCATATCGGCAAATTGAAAATCTAATTAGAGAGCAATTATGATAGACATGAAAATTGATAGGTGGAAAGGTCTAAGCTAGAGCGCTTTGGGTAGAAGAAACGAATAGATGGTGAAACTGTGAGCTTAGGGCATTGTTTTTTATCGACAGCATGAAACTACTTGTGTGATTCTTTACCGCGCACCTGCTGGCTGTTTGTAGTAAGTGACGAAGAAGCCACATTGCTACCCACAACCAGCCCAGATGGGTCGAACACATGATATTGCGTCCGACCGGGCAAAAAATCACACAAGCAGCGCTCACAAGTGCTGTTTTGATTGCTGAACCAATTCTATCGATGCGTGCTACTTGTTCAGGTACATCAGATGGTTGCTACTTATTGTTTTTCGCATATTATCCATCCGCTGCCTTACTTTTTCGCCAAGTGCCTCGTGTTGAATCGTGTTGGTATTTGTTTTCCCATTTCCCCCCTTCTTTTTTAGCCATTTGATTTTGTTATCTTATTTTGATCGCCGCTGGGATATATTCTTATCTAAGTTTGTGGCATATCGGCAAATTGAAAATCTAATTAGAGAGCAATTATGATAGACATGAAAATTGATAGGTGGAAAGGTCAAAGCTAGAGCGCTTTGGGTAGAAGAAACGAATAGATGGTGAAACTGTGAGCTTAGGGCATTGTTTTTTATCGACAGCATGAAACTACTTGTGTGATTCTTTACCGCGCACCTGCTGGCTGTTTGTAGTAAGTGACGCTGTGGGTAGCAATGTGGCTTCTTCGTCACTTACTACAAACAGCCAGCAGGTGCGCGGTAAAGAATCACACAAGTAGTTTCATGCTGTCGATAAAAAACAATGCCCTAAGCTCACAGTTTCACCATCTATTCGTTTCTTCTACCCAAAGCGCTCTAGCTTTGACCTTTCCACCTATCAATTTTCATGTCTATCATAATTGCTCTCTAATTAGATTTTCAATTTGCCGATATGCCACAAACTTAGATAAGAATTTTGCATTTAAAAAACTTGAACACCCCTTATTTTGAAGGTGTGTGTGTGTGTGTGTAGAATGTTGCTCCTATTTTGATTTTGGAATTCACTCTTCAGTTGTCAAAATGCCGTCCAAGGAAGAAGAGCAGCGTATCAAAATTTTGCTCGCGATTCGCGAAAATCCGAGCTACTCGCACGCAAAGCTGGCAAAATCGCTAAAAGTTGCCAAATCAACCGTTACAAATGTAATTAAAGTGTTTGGGGAACGTTTGTCGACAGCCAGGAAGTCTGGATCGGGGGGAAATTGAAACCGGAAGCCACTGAGACGACAAAGAGAGTTGCCGGTAGTTTAAAGCGAAACCCTAACCTCTCTCTCCGAGATGCCGCAAATAAGCTGGGTGTATCGTCTACAACCGTGCATCGAGCCAAAAAACGAGTCGGACTATCGACTTACAAGAAGGTAGTGACTCCAAATCGCGATGATAAACAAAATACGACGGCCAAAGCGCGATCTCGGAGGCTGTACACGACGATGCTGACAAAGTTTGACTGCGTGGTAATGGACGACGAAACCTACGTCAAAGCCGACTACAAGCAGCTTCCAGGACACGAGTTTTATGCGGCAAAAGGAAGGGGAAAGGTAGCAGATGTTTTCAAGCACATAACTGTCAAAGTTCGCGAAGAAATATCTGGTTTGGCAAGCCATCTGTACCTGCGGCTTGAAAGAAATTTACGTGAAAGAGTGTTTGAATAAACGTCTGCTGCCTTTCCTGAAGAAACACGGTTGTTCCGTACTGTTTTGGCCGGATTTGGCATCTTGCCATTACGGTAAAAAGGCCATGGAGTGGTACGCCGCCAACGACGTGCAGGTGGTTCCCAAGGACAAGAACCCTCCCAACACTACAGAGCTCCACCCAATTGAGAAATACTGGGCTATTGTCAAGCGGAACCTAAAGAAGACCGAAAAAACTGTTAAGGACAAGCAGCAGTTCAAGGCAAACCAGCTTTCTGCGGCGAAGAAGGTGGACAAGGTGGCTGTACAAAATCTGATGGCAGGGGTTTATTGTAAAGCCCGGCAATTCGGATTTGGAAAAGCGGAAGCCTAACTGAATATTTTTCCTGAATTTTATACTAATTAAACTTGAAAAAGAAATTCAATTTGATTTTTTAAATAAACGATTTCACCGATTTACACGCGTTTTCCCTTGACCAAATTTTGACCGTATCACCCTTTACATGCATCTATCTAAATCGGTTTACTCGAATGAGTGATTTCAATAAATATATTAAAAGTAATAAAAACGGGATTTTCTTAATGTCGCTGTGGAACAGACCTTAACACAGCATCATATAAGTATAGTTAAATGCAAAATAACAAATATAAAGATATAGTTGATTCTACAATATCCATAGTTCAATCAATCATATTAGTATAGTTGATTCTACTAAACTTATTATTGAATGCGTAGATACATCATACAATCATACAATTACAGTTGAATCTATTATATTTATAGATGAATGCATGAAATCAATCATACGGTCATAGTTGAATCTATCATATGTATTGTTGAATGCAAAAAATCAATCAGATTGAGCATCATATATACAGTTGAAAGTTCAATATTTATAGTAGGTCGAGAATCAATCAGAAATATGATTGAAAATATGTAGGTTAGATGAGGTTTCTAAATTTTTTTGCGACACTTTGTTTGGGAATAAATCACCAGCGGAAGAAAACGTTTTCTCAGGCACTCCTCCTTGTTCATCTTCTTTCGATTGCTATGGTTCAGTAGACTTATTGTACCAAATAGGCTCATAAATGATGAGTTGTGAGTCACAACACATATTAAAGTGTCGCGTAATGTCGACGGTAGCCTGATTTTCAGTCAAAAAATGAACGAAAGTTTGTTCTAAGAGTCATGTCAGTACAGTCAGTGGTAATTGTTTGTACTTTTGTCAAATCTCCTGACAATTGAGATGTACGAGTTTAGCGTATCTAGAAATCATTTTTAATTTACTCAAAACGTTCAAACAGTATTTGAATCAATCTGTCAATCTATCAATTCATTTTTACATTTTTTTTTTGGAATCCCATTTATAAGCTTTAAGCACCACCAGCAGAACATAGAACTTCATGGGAATTCTAACTTTTCGCTCAAAATGATGCACTCTATCATCCGGTTAATGGGTATCATAGGCCTTTGGAGTGGAAATACCCGTACCTCCGTTAAGAATCGGATGTTACGAGCCAAAGTCAAGAGTTGCCTTTACTTTTGGTGGTTCTATATGCCAGAGCTAGCGTACATCTATCGCAACAGTCACGATTTGAAGGAAACCATCCGCGGCCTCATTGAAGTTGTGTTCCTCACAAAAGGCGGAATTCAACTTTTTATCATCATTTCTTATCAGGAGCTGCTGAAAGAGGTATTCTACGATATTGAGGCAACTATGGACGCTCTTCGTAAGGATTACTCTCAAGCCGTTTATAAACAACTTATATGGCTAGAGAAGTCTCCGGAGCTTCTTTTTAAATGGTATTTTGTGGCTTACGTAGTAGTTTACGTATTTTACTCGGTTTTTCCAGTCCTGATGACAACAGCGATATACATTTTAAGTGATTCTAATCCGGCACTCCCGATTTTCATACACGTTGAGTATGTTTGAGAACGGTGTGGTTAATGTTGGTTTCTTTCTAAACGTTTGTGTTGTATTTGCAGTTACATTTTCTTCGACTATCGATCAAATTTTTGGATCTGGTTGGCCATATCGATTTCACTCCTGGTGATGAATTTTTCTATGATATTGGATTTTGTTGCACTTGACTGCTTTAAATTTTGTCTGTTACAACAAACCTGTGGTCTCTTTCAAATCATTCGTATCAAGATACAGGAGCTGCATGAATATCATGAATTGGCGAAATTTCGGACGGATGTACTTAAAATTCTTCAACTACAGGAAATAGCATACAGGTAAAAAATCTCAACGCAAGAAAACTTTCATTCGCATACTTACCTATATTTGGAAAATTTCAGAAGCTCCAAGAAAATTGAAAAAGCTTTCAGTACGTATATCTTCGTGCTGTATGGCTTGTGTATCGAGATATTGTGCCTGATTTTGTTGAACTTAATAATTGTAAATATCGCCTGCTCTTAATATAAGACTGCAGTTACTACATTTTTTTTAACCCAAAACAGGCTTTTGATGACAAGATTTTTTTACTGAAACTGTCGATGACATTTAATTTGATGCTGTTTCAGATATTTTCTTACTCGATGCTGGGCACCGAACTTGAAACGCAGGTACGTATGACCAAGTTCGAATTGTTCGGGAAAATGATTTTTTCTTTGGGAAATTGGTTGTTGTTAAAGAGTACTTCGTCAGCTCGCGCTATTGCCGATTCGCAGTGGCATGATCTGCTCAAAAATAGAGAGCAAAGCTTTGCCATTCAATTCATGATGATGCGGGCTCAGAAGAAGGCTTTTCTAACGGCTGGTGGTTTTTTCCCCGTAACCAGGAATTCCTTCATGTCGGTAGGTGTGAAATTTGTTTAATTTTCAACATTGTTTTCATAGAGTTTTAATTTAAGGCCTTGAAAATGACGTACTCCTTCTTCACTTTAATGCAGCAAATGTACGGTTAAAACAAACGATTCGTTTGTGTAGACATTTTTCAAAATGAAATATTGAATTGTTGATCAATTTGTAGTGAATACGTACTATTATCTTTCGTATGAAGTGATATGAATGTTATTATCTATTGATCATTAGGATTAAATCGTAATAAAGACAAGTCTATTGGTTTTAATTGTTTTCGAAATAATGCCTTGAAAATATTGACTACTCCTGATTTGGCTTTTAGCTGTAGCATAAAATTGATAAAATGATAAACAAAATATATTTTTTTTAACTAATAACATATCGGCACCAACATTTAAAAAGGGTGTAAGAGTAAGAGCCAAAGTAAACAGAATTCGTTTTCAATGGATACAAGTAGCCCAAAAAATTAGAGTTAACCCCTCGCCAAAAATTTTTAAACCAGAATATGCTCCTTGTTAACCTGATCAATGAAGACATCAAGTGGCTTTCTCTTTATTCCTGGACGCTATTAATTTCGTACAGCTAGATTAATGTTCTGCACCACTGTGCACTGATGGAACGTGTTTCAAACGGAAGAGTTCCTTGGTGGAACAGACATCTAGAAAAGTTAAAAAAAAAAGAACAAGGAGACTTTTCAACAAAGTTAAAGCTGACTCAAACTGGGAAGACTATCGTAAGTTCCTTACTGAGTACAATAAAAACATTCGAAAAGTTAAGAGGCACATGTGTGAATCTACGCCAGAAGCTGCCAGGCTCCAAAAAGTTCTATCCAAAAAAAATACTCAAATGGACTGAGTCAATTGAAGAAACACAATAAGGAATTCACTACAGACTCAGTAGAAACGCTCCAATTACTACTAAGTACGCATTTTCCAGGATCCATCGAAGGGATAGAGCTTATGGACAATCCGGCTGGAAGACCCAGTCGGATTGTCAGACGTGATGAAGCTCTCAGTACATTCGAGCCATTTAAAGGTGAAGATGGAATTATTCCAATCCAGATACACCAAGTAAAACAAATGATAACACCAGCCTCAGTTTCAGTTGAGATGTACGTCGCCAGTATGACCCTCTGTCATATGCCCTCCCAGTGGAAAAAAGGATCGCGTTATCTTCATCCCAAAATCCGGGAAAAAAGGTGAAGATTTTGTAATTAAAGTACACCCGATAAGTTAGCGTAAAATTACGATAATTCCTTCTCGTCATTATTTTATTATTACGCATTTGCTTTGTTGGTATTGGTCGATTTGTGATCAATTTAAGTGATAGTGTACATGACTGAAGGGAAAAGCAGTCATGTCATCGTCAACATCGTTATATCATGTCATGTCATGTCAAAATTTTCTTGTCATGTCATGTCAACATTTTCTTTTCATATCGTGTCAACATTTTCATGTCATGTCATGTCAAGATTTTGTAATCATGTCATACCAACATTTTCAGGTCATATTGTATCAACATTTTCATGTCCTGTCTGGTCATTTCAACATGTCTCTGAGCTCATCTCATGTTGAAATTTTTCATTCTAAGGTGGTCAACCGTTTGGGTGTTTAGCGCCTCTGCTGCACTTCTTTGCCGCTGAACTTTTTCCCCGCCGCTGTTCTTGTTCGCCTGATGTCTGATGCTGAACGGCAAAGCGATATCTGCGTTGGGTTACCACTGGATGGGGTCCAACGCAGATCGAATTGCAGCAGAACCACTATTCAGCTCAATGAGTAAACAAAAAATAAAGCCGTGCGGACGATCCCTTCTTTTTATACCTTACAAAGCCAGACAAATAATATTTTTTACATTTTCAACCAGCCAATGAACGATGAGCGGGCTTAATATGTCTTTTAGAAATGATGTCCGTCAATAAAGGGATGTCAACGGTTACGGCCTGACATACCTTAACAGAAAATTAGAAAAGATTATGAAGAAGCACTTGCTGCTTTTCTAGACATTGAAGGGGCATTCGACAACGCATATCATAACTCAATCGAATCAGCTATGAAAAGACGAGGGTGCCACACGACAATTGGTGACTGGACTTGTACCATGCTAATAGATATGACTGACTATTTATGCAAGCTTGGGAGGACCTACAATCAGTGCCACTACAACTGAGCGATGTCCCCTAGGTGGGGGTTTTTCACCGTTGTTGTGGTCTGGGTTCCAGATCACTGCGGTACCCTAGGGAACGAAGAAGCACACTTGCTAGCTAGGGAAGGATCCCAGGGACTGTTGATTGGACCTGAACCTTTCTGCGGAGTATCGAGGAGTGCTTGACTATGGAGCTCGAGGACTGGGAAAGCATCACTATTGAGTAACTCAGGCAATTAGATTCATTGAACCGAACGCACGACTCTTCAAAAACATGTTGAACTTAAACATGTGAACACGAGTTATGTACTTACACAGGTCTCTTGACAGGGCGTTGTCCAACAAAACAGCATCTCAAAAGGATAAACACTATTCAAAACGATAACTGAAGGTTCTGCAGGTTCGCAAATGAAATTGCGGAGAAACTTCTAAGCAACTATTGTGCCCTCCTCAATCGAAGAGAGCGTATACTTGGGGAAAAGTTAATAAGCGCACGAGATATATGGTTGCACATAAGCCCTAACAAGGTTATATCATACATCTTTGATATCATACCCGATTGGGACATCATGTTCAATCAGTAATAAACTGTTACTTCAATCAATGGTGCAGGTGAGTCTGACAGCATACAGTAACGCGGGGTAATTATCAAAATCATATTTTCAAGCTTTAAACACCACCATCAGAACAGAGAACCTCATTCGGTATTCTAACTTTTCGCGCAAAATGATGCACTCTATCATCCGGTTAATGGGTATCATGGGTCTTTGGAGTGGAAATACCTCTACCTCCGGTAAGAATCGGATGTTACGAGCCAAAGCCCTGAGTTGCCTTTACTTTTGGTGGATTTTTATGCCAGAGCTAGCGTATATCTATCGCAACAGTACCGATTTGAAGGGAATCATCACTGGCTTCATTGAAGTTGTGTTCCTCACAAAAGGCGGAATTCAACTTTTTATGATCATTTCCTATCAGGAGCTGCTGAGAGAGGTATTCTACGATATTGAGGCAACTATGGACGCTCTTCGTAAGGATTCCTCTCAAGCCGTTTATAAACAGCTGATTTGGCTAGAGAAGTCCCCGGAGGTACTTTTTAAAGGATACATAGTAGCTCATGTAGGAGCTACTGTATTTTACACGGTTGTTCCAGTTCTGGTGACAACAGTGATATACATTTTAAGTGATCCTAAACCGGTACTCCCGAGTTTGATACAAGTTGAGTATGTTTGAGAGCGGTGTGGTAAATGTTTGTTTCTTTCTAAACGTTTGTGTTGTAATTGCAGTTATATTTTCTTCGACTATCGATCAGATTTCTGGATCTGGTTGGTCACATCGATTTCGATCATTGTTACATGTTTTACTATGGCATTGAATTTTGTTGCACTTGACTGCTTCAAGTGGTGTCTGTTGCAACAAACCTGTGGTCTTTTTCAAATCATTCGCATCAAGATCCTCGAGCTACACGAATTTCATAATTCGGCGAAATTTCGGACGGATATACTTAAAATTCTTCAACTACAGGAAGTAGCATACAGGTACAAAATCTCAAAGCAAGAATCCTTTCATTCGCATACTTACTTATATTTGAAAATTTTCAGAAGCTCAAAAAAAATTGAAGATGCATTTAGTACGTATATCTTTGTGCTATATGGCATGTGTATCGAGATACTCTGCATGACTTTATTGGTTCTAACAATTGTAATTATCGCCTTCTCCTGAAAAAAAAAAAACTGCTTTTACTAGATTTTTTTCTCCACAACAGGCCTTTGATGACAAGATTCTTTTACTGAAAATGGCCGTCGTACTCTATTTGATCGTGTTTCAGATATTTTCTTACTCGATGCTGGGCACCGAACTCGAAACACAGGTTTGTACGACAAAAATCGACTTGTTCGAGTTTGACTGTATCTAAGGAAAATGATTTTTCAATGGAATTTTTTTCTTTTAAAGAGTACTTCATCAACCCGGGCTATTGCCGATTCGCAGTGGTATGATCTGCTCAAAACTAGAGAGCAAAGCTATGCCATTCAGTTCATGATGATGCGGTCTCAGAAGAAAGCTTTTCTAACGGCTGGTGGTTTTTTCTACATAACCAGGAGATCCTTCATGGCGGTAGGTTCACACCTCACAGTTTAGATTTTAAACACGATATTAATCGAGTTTTTCATTTAGGCTCTGAGGATGACTTTCTCTTACTTCACTGTTATGCAGCAAATGTACAACGGTTAGTATTAAAGATGAGGTTGAGAAGACATTTTTCAAAATCAAATGTTGAATAGTTGATCATTTTGTAAGAAGTAGGTACTATAATCTTTCCTATGAAATGATATGAATGTTATTATTTATCATTACGATTATGTCGTAATAAGGTCTACCGGTATAAATTGTTTTCGAAAGAATTCCTTGAAAATATTGACTCTAGATTTCACCCTAAGCTGTAACTAAAATTTAAAAAAGTAAGAGTATGTATAGGAGTGATTAAAAAAAATTGCGCGCTGATTGACTCGGAGGTAATCTTTTATGCTGACGATTTGAAATTGTATCGCTCTATCACAGATTATAATGACTGCTTATCACTTCAGCAAGACCTTGATAAGCTTGTTCATTAGGGTGTCCCAAAATTGCATAACTTCTGGGAATCTGGGGGCTCACCCTTCAAATGGTAGATTAGGATGTGCAGAACAAACTTTTGTATGGGGCCGACTAAAAAAAATCATGTTTAGAGGTTCCGCAAGCGCGATCTTTAAAAAAAATCCACTTTCAAAAGATTTGATATTAAATAAATTCTGGGTCCAAAAATTTTCATAAAGCTTATATATTTTATATTTTTTTAGATTTGTTTGAGTTAAAAACTACACGTAAAAAATACAAAATGAACCAAATTTGTATCAAAATGTAAAACTAGCAAGCTATTTTCAAGAAAAAAAAATTTTTTGGTCCAAAAATTTTGAATTCAACTGACCAAAATGTGTACCAAGCGTAGAATATTTTTGATACCAATGCTATCAAAAGATGCTAATTTTTGTGCACTTAAACTTTGCTGAACAAAACATGTGGTTTGTATCAACGTGTGAACAGCTATTCACGATTTAATGCTTAACAAAAATCACAATTTAGGATATTTTTTATTTAATTTATCAAATTTGTCTTAATAAATACCTACTTTAAAATCAAAATACTTACAAAAAAGACTTTGATGGTTTAAAGGAGTCATCAGAAGGCCATATGCCGAATTTCAGCAGAATCGGACAACAGGAAGGGGTTGCACTGAATCTCAAGTGTGAAAGGGATTCAGAGACATAGTGTTCTAAAGAAGCATAAAAACCTGAAGACTGCAACTCGATTGGACTTAAAACAAAAAAGTTATGGCTGTTCAAAGATTGTATTTTGGTTACAAATTGTCCTGTAAAACGCAATGAGTAAAAAGTATTCATTGCGTGTTAAACGACAATTTGCCACAAAAATACAATCTTGGAACAGCCATAACTTTTTTGTTTTAAGTCCAATCGAGTTGCAGTCTTCAATTGAAATGTTAGTTTTAATTGAAATTTTAATAAAACTTTCATAATCAAGCAATCGATTGATAAAGACAAAAATGTATGATGAAAAACCCGTTTTTTATGCTTCTTTAGAACACTATGTCTCAGAATCCCTTTCACACTTGAGATTCAGTGCAACCCCTTCCTGTTGTCCGATTCTGCTCAAATTCGGCATATGGCCTTCTGATGACTCCTTTAAACCATCAAAGTCTTTATTTGTAAGTATTTTGATTTTATAGTAGGTATTTATTAAGACAAATTTTGATAAATTAAATAAAAAATATCCTAAATTGTGATTTTTGTTAAGCATTAAATCGTGAATAGCTGTTCACACGTTGATACAAACCACATGTTTTGTTCAGCGAAGTTTAAGTGCACAAAAATTAGCATCTTTTGATAGCATTGGTATCAAAAATATTCTACGCTTGGTACACATTTTGGTCAGTTGAATTCAAAATTTTTGGACCAAAAAATTTTTTTTCTTGAAAACAGCTTGCTAGTTTTACATTTTGATACAAATTTGGTTCATTTTGTATTTTTTACGTGTAGTTTTTAACTCAAACAAATCTAAAAAAATATAAAATATATAAGCTTTATGAAAATTTTTGGACCCAGAATTTATTTAAAATCAAATCTTTTGAAAGTGGATTTTTTTTAAAGATCGCGCTTGCGGAACCTCTAAACATGATTTTTTTTAGTCGGCCCCATACAAAAGTTTGTTCTGCACATCCTAATATACCATTTGAAGGGTGAGCCCCCAAATTCCCAGAAGTTATGCAATTTTGGGACACCCTATTGTTCATTGGTGCCGAGTAAGTGGAATGGACGTGAATCTTAAAAAACGCAAAATCCTGACTTTCACCAGATGCAAGATTGAGACAACCCATTGTTACCGAGCGGGAAAAGTACTTGAAAAGGTTGAATCAACATCCAAATTTGAGCACCTACATCCATAGGCGGAATGAAGCTGCTTGAGTCATTGCAGAAACGTTTCTTGAGATATTCACTCCCAGTCCTACCCTGGAATGAACCACAGCAGTTTCCCACGTATCACGATCGATGTGGAATCCTGAACATAGAACCAATCGGATCCCGTGTAATACTTCTCCGGCGTTTGTTAATTGTTAATTAATAATATCTGTAAATATTGACTGCTCTAACCTCGCCGAAATGATATCTCGCAGTTTTGAACCATAAAGGTTAACTAATTATGGACAAAATGAATTTTATAACCCTTTTGATCTTTTACTTAAGCTGTTCAATCAAGTTTCTTCATGTTTTGACTTAAATATTAGTGAGGATAGTTTAAAGAATAGAATAAGTGAAAATCAGTCTGTTTGATATTCAGTTACCGTCAACAATAAAATAAAATTAAAATTAGATAATGACACAAGGTACAAAAGATACATCTACGCTCAAGCTTATAAACATATTAAATGTGGGAATGGACTTATTATTAATTTAGTAGTGTCCGAAATCCTTGGTTCATGTGTTTTCAGATCTGAAATAACTATTGACAGTTAGGGTAAATGTACCCGACCTTGGCACCTAAGGCATGGTTTACCATTTTTTTCAACATTCCAACCTTCCTGTTGAGTGCACCATAGAACATCCTCTGAAGAATTTATTTGCCAACTTGCTTAGAGATCAACAAAAATATGTTTGCTCTATGGAACTTTCATTAATGTGAGCAAAATGCATGCAAAGTACTTACTGCGGTGCTCCAATTACTTGGCCGCCGTACCAATTGTTTGCCGTTTCGATGATCCGATTCTTGTCCACCAGCAATGTGCAATAGATCTTTACCAACAATGCTCAATTGACATTTAACAGAATTGTTTGCTATTCTGAATATAAGGGCACTGACAGAATGACGTCAGCTGAGCGTAAAGTTCTATGCGACGATGGAACACCGGGCTTCACTCATACAACAAAAAGGCTTTTGAAAACATTGATGAAATTTGGTTGGAAGGGAAGCTTTTCAAAAAGTCGAAAGTCCAAAATTTCCGCAATTTTTTTTTTTAGTTTTTAAAATTTTACATTTTTTACTCATTTAAACAAAGTAATGATTTTCAACACCTCAGGTTGTTTCAGAATATTTGTGTATGAACAAGAATCATTGGTTTATGAATGACAACCAAACCTTCATCAGGGGGACCGATTTAGAAACGAATTATGTCCACGAGTGGTTTAAACTTTCTCTTTTTTTTTTACATTAAATCCCTTTGATGGTATCTAAAATAAAATATTATGTAAGCAAACTTTTTAAACTGAACACTTCAAAAAAAAAATTCTTCAATATGTATACAGTAAGTTACTTATGAAGGACTGATAAAATCTGAACGGGAGTAATACTGAAAGGTTTGAGCCGTGTCAAATTAACGAATTATAAAAAAACGACTTGAACGTGGTTGTTTTGAAAGTGGTATTGTAACGTTGAATTGAAATATCTCATTTTGAACTTTTCTCTTCGATTATTAGATTTTTCCAAATATTGGAAAAATTGCATAGATTTTCTCAGTTTTTTTTGGAGGATTTCCTGGCTTGAATGCTAACTGGACAAATTTAGGAATGCTAAGCCTAACGATAGATTCATTTACGAAATTTCAACGGTTCCGTGCATCATGATGTGTTATCATTAATAAATCATTGTTTAAATTATTCCTTTTGAGTTTTTATATACCATAAGTTGATAGTAAATACTCTAGGAGACTTGCGATTGCGACACATAGGGTTATTTTCACTACCAAACAACTATCTTTATATTGTGGAGTTTGGCTTCATAAAATAAGAAATTGAAAGATTCCTTGAATAGTATTTTAAAATTTTGCCCTTTTGAAGTTATTAGCTGAGATTATGAGCTTCTAGCAAAAGCCATCTCGAATGCCCGGGGCGTTGCGCAGTGGTTTGACACGCCAAAAAGATGTTAGAATGTAAACCTTGCTATAACTTTTTTTTTAATTCGAATCACATCTAATATTATAAGGAATAATTGCAAAGAAAACGATATTTTCCTGAACTTCCAACTTCGGTTTCCAAAAACAAGAAAAAATTATAACAAAAATTTCAAAAATTTAATCTGAAAATATGGTTCCCAAGCAATACAAAACGATTCCAAAACTCAATTAATTATGTATTTTATATACTAAGGTCTTAAATTGCCATCGATCAAACAGTTTTTAGATAAGAAAAACATCTTAAGTCTTGTGAGTTGCTTAATTTCACTTAGTTTTTTTTTTTTATTTCGAACCACTGTGTGCTGTAGGAGACCACGTGGCTTTTGCTCAGCAGACTGCAATGCAAACGTTATTCGCACGCATACCAACCCTTTGACGGAAAAGAATAGTAGGACCACTAGAAAGATTAGTAGGATTCCTACTAGCCACCTACTAGCCGTCTCATTGTTTTCTAGTGGAAAATGGCCCAACCGATACAGTAGAAATGACATTCCCGGTTCAGAATGACAGCTCTCGTTGACATCTGTCATTGTTTGATAGTATTGGTGTGATAGATTTTTGCTTATGTGTGAGTGTATTGAAAAATGGCAGTGCATATGTATGTGTGTCACCTTAAAACGTGGCGTTAAAGGATTTTTTCTTCAAATTATTAATTTTCATTTGCTCTAATTTTACATAATTTGCTTTATTTTTAACTTTATTTACTTCTTTTTGCATGCACTGAAATAACACATTTATTAATTAATTTTTGGTTTTCCAAACACATTGTAACTTCGGATGAGCAGTTGAGCTTTTGCTTCACCAGCGGGCCACAATCATTGCGGAAAGCACACCGCAAACGTCCGGAACCAATCGGCCTTCTTCCTCCAGGTGCTTATTGTGGTCTCGGTGCTCGATATCATCTTGTTGTTGCGAATGTCGTGGGAAAGAGGCAGCAGCATACGAATGTGAAACTGCAGTATATGCGGTCCGTGAAGCTTATAGTCCTTGGTTTTCTTTGTGGATTCATATTTTCAAGCCTTTTAGGGGCCAAATTATCTGGAAAAATAAACACGATATAAAACTGAGAAAGTGGAAAAATATCAATAAAATACCTCGAAATCTGAATAGCTAGATGGCAATCGATTTTCCTCTTTTGCTATAGACAGCACATGCAAATCAGAAGATTCACTAAAATGGGGCCGTGCGATCAGTAGAGGTGTTACTGCGTCGACTGTTAGTTTCGAACTGAAGGGGGGATGGCTTGAACTCCTATCAGTGCTCTACAGGTGGAACAACTGATCAATTTGAAGTGTATGTGTGATGGATATAAAATGAAGGATAAAAACTCACAAATACAAAAAAGTTTGACACTTCAAACCGTTTTTTCACTGTCAATTTACCGTCACAATCCGTCAATTAACCATCAAATGCACGACTAATTAAAAACATGTATACAAGTACACTTGGAATTTTCCCAGCTACATTGATCTACAGAGATAGGGAATGTACCTTCGATTCATGGTTCCCAAATAGCGATTTTTGCATTTTCGATGCTTGGATATGACTTTTAGTTAGTTGAATCACTTATGTTCTCCAACTTATTTCGAAGCTTAAATTGTTAGAAACGGTCTTATTATACAACCCAATTAATATGAAAATATTTGTGCGTAGTTTCAAATGAATTTTTAGGGAAAACATCGGCCCAAAAATATCTTTTTAATGAACATGTATTTTTTCCAGCTTCCAACACTGGTGGTGTATTTCGATCGAAGTTGCATGCCAAGAAAAGGAACAAAATTAGTTTTAAATTTTTATTCAAAACCTAAATAAATATTCATTCTTTTGTTTTTCTAGTATTTTTCAATTTTTTGCCGAGTTTAACTGTAGTCATGAGTATTTATTACAAATTTTTCAAATGAATGTCCGCGTTTGAAATCGCATGTGAATTAAACAGTTGCACTAGAAAGGTGAGTTAATCTGATTTTCATACGGTGATTTCCAACATAATTGCCTCGGATGCAAATCGAAAAAAATTAACTACTTTAATAAAGTTCAAACAATCAAAAAATTCGATATGCACAGATTTGAAACAAATTATTCTCTTCACAATGAAAATATATTAAAAATTTTTTTAGCTCAATTTGGACTTGAAAAACATGAAAAGACATGTTGGCATGCCAAGAAATGGACCATGCCAAGATAAGGCTCACTTACCCTATATAGGTCTAAAACTAACCATATTTCTGGAGCTATTTTTAGAAAAAAATGATCCTATGTTAGGTACAAAAGAAGAAATTTGGACGATAAAGTTTTTCGTAAAACTGAAGTGGTATATAATCATAGAAATAAACTTCCGTGAATTTTTTAGCGAAAGCAGAGGGTTTTAAAGAAGTTTTAATTAAGGAAGGAAATTGTAATGGGAAAACAATTGTATTCGTTTAAAAATCAATAGAGCTATACCAAGGCGGGGGGGGGGATTTTGGGGTTTAAAACCACCCCCCCCCCCCATGGAGATATTTTCCAAGTCAAATTTTCTCCGTAGTATCTGAAAATAACGTTATCTTAAAAGGTGTTTAAATAAGTGTAAACAAGCAAGTCAGAAATTTGGCTCGCCTCCGGCGGAATTTTGTCTTAAATCACCCAAGGCTTGAGACATTTTATTTTACGACACAATATGACGTTCACGAATTGAAACTTATTTTTAATTGTAAATTTCAAGTTGTAATTCAATTAACCTTTTGTAGTGAAACTCTAAACTAGACATACTAAAACCCTACCTTGTCTTTAGAATGGGTTTTTATTGAGAAGTGTAACTAAACATGAAAAGAGTTTGAAATGAACCATTTCAATTTCAAAATTAACTCATCGAATACTAATTTTATACCATTTATAAACGAGCAGGCGTTTTCCTCTCACGATGGACAACAGAATTGGCAGAAAAATCTAAAAACTAATAATCTCTACCTTTTAACTTAAAATTTTATTTTATACTGATATGAAATATTCTTCAAGAAACCAATTGAAGTCTCAGTTTTGTTTTATGTTTCTTTTTCTTCTAAATGCAAAAGGGTTTGATAACTTATTCAAGGTCACAAAATTTACATTTTCCTTAGGTGCAATGGATTTAAAACGTATTATTGACTAATTTGAGTGCCCTGAATCTAAATATGCAATTATTGAAGCAAATTTCTAGAATAAGGAACATCATTATAAAAATTTATCAATGACTTACCGAAAATATCATTGGTTTGAATCTTTCATGGTGAACTGTTTTTGAAATTTTTAAAGTATGTGATAATAATGAGTAAGCAAATGATGTTAGAAATTCATTTCATTATCAAGTGTGAATTTTTGGTATTTTTAATATTTTTAGCTAAATTAAGACCAGCTGATGACATCGGAAAATTAAAAAAAAAAGAAAAAAGATAGGCCAAAAGTGGTCAAAAAGGCGGGTAAAGCAATTGTGCAGAAGCATAAGTCTTGTTCGAGAAAAAGGGCGAAGTCTGGCTTATGATTAAAGATTTTCATCAAATAAGAGTACAGTGTTGGGTAGGACTAAAATAATGATACATTGTGCCAAATTGAATTAATAAAATTCAATAAACAATTTTTTTTTATTATTTTAAAAGTGTGCTTATTAATTACTGGATCAGTCTACATAAATACAAATTTAAGATGAGTTGTTGGCAAAGTGGTTAATAATTTTCTAAAAACTTATAATTTTGACCTCAGTTATTAAAGTTCCCTCTAGGAACAGTAATTACGTGTCGAACCTACATACGTTTTGATTTCCATTTATAATTTTTTTTTTGGTTTATTTTGGGATTTATTTTTTCGTTTAATTGTGAAACCACGTGAGATTGATGTAGGTAAATTTAAAAAATGTGAGTACCGTAAAACGGGGTAACTTTGATCACCGGGGTAGATTTGACCAACAATAAACTTTTTTTCCACATTATCATCAATAACTCAGTCTATAGTTTGAATTCTAGAAAAATGTTTTCTACGTTTGAAAGCCTATTAATTGAGTATCAAATGGGCAAAATTTGGTTTGTATTTGATTTTTTTTCTGTTAAAAAAAATCTAATTTCAAAATCTTAAAATATCTATTTTTATAAGGCTCGCAAACAAACAGCTCTCCTGATAATTCCAAAAAGCTTTTAGAAGCCAACGGGTTGTTTAATGTGAAAGAACAACTTTTTTTTTGTATATGAATAGTCATAGTGCTATTTTTATAGCCATTTTTTGATTTATTTTTTTTATATTTAAAAAATAAGGACCCTATCAAATCGTTGACTTTGAATAAAAAATGAGAATGGAAATAGTGGAAGGGCCTAGGGGAATATGTGAAGGTAAAATTTCATATGTATTTTGAAGCTCAAACTATTTAGCAATTATAATTATTTGTGCCCCTAAATGTAGGTAGCATAATACTTCTTTTTTCGAATATGAATATTAAAAATCAAAGTTAAATTGATAAACTAGCAATTTTCAATATAATGAATGTGTTTTGTATCCTTTATGATCAAGAAAACTCGTCACAACCGTCAGAATAGAGACTGATAAATGTCACCCCAAATCATCAAATTCTGAACAGAGACGAAAACGGTTTTTAAATCAAATTTAAAAAGGTCTAATAAATTTCTGCATCCATGTTTTACGTCCAGTACTGGTTTTCAAAATATAAAACATGCCACATTCCCCTTAACAGAAAAAATAATCGTAATATATTGAAAAAAGTGATCAATATTACCCTGGAAAACGGTACAACAAATAACCACCAACACAAAAAAAAACTCAGTTTATGTAATGGAAAACTTCCTCATTTTACACAATATAGGAAACACCTGTCAAATTGAGTATGTTACTTTAAACAATTCATAGTTCGAAACAATGCATACATAATTCAAATTAAATTTATTCTAACACAAATAGCCTATGGAGTGAGGTCCGGACCTTTAAATAGACGTCATCAATAATTGAGAAATATGAACTGGTGAACGTAAACAGCCAATTGGTTGAAATTGTCGAAAGCTGAGCACTTCCCAGATGTATTCAAATCAAAGCAATGGCCTGTATGAAGCAAAAGAATAAACTACAACTTTATACATTTCTGCAAACTCAAAACAGGGTGAATCCGATAGAAAAAAAACAGAAGATTGGATTTTTTTGTGCATGGTTATCAATGGCACTGATATGAAATTCAGTTATGAGAAAAATCCCATTTTATTCACATAGATCAGTAAACTTTAAAGATGCGTATATACAGCATGTTCTTCCAACATTCATCTTACTTCCGGTTGAGATTAGTTCCTGAGAGCACGCTTTTCAACGATGATGCAATTCACCATTAAGCTACTGTCAGTTTTAGGATTTTGGGCGGGAAAATACTTTAACGGTCGTTTAACGCAAGCAAAAGCAATCACATTCCTAGTTTTTGTGTGGTTTTTGGTGCCCGGTGTTGCGTTCATCTTCTGCCACCGGTATGAATTCAAAGCCGTAGTAAGCACCTTGGTCGAAGCCATTTTCTTCGTGAAAACACTACTCCAAATGATGGTCATAATCAGCTACCAGCAGACTTTGAATGAAGCATTCTACGAAATGGAGGCGGCCTTCGAAGAGCTACGCGATGATCCTAACTCCGAAGTTCAGAAACTTGTGCGTTGGCTCAACAACAAACAAATGACTTTTTCGAAAATGTATCTAGCGGGTCATCTCACAACTTTATCCATGTACGCTCTGATTCCGATCATCGTCGTTGTAATGGCGTATTTTACTAACCGCGAGATTAATCTGCCATCGCTACTGAATGCAGAGTAAGTAATAGAAAAGATTGTTAAACGGTTCGAGAAAAAAAAAACCTGTCGACAGATTTCTATTTTTTGATTTTCGATCGAGCACATGGATTTGGGCGATTGTCATTATCGTTACCATCGTTTTAAGTGTGATAATGACGAGCGCCGTAGCTGGGCTCGATTTTTTCATGTGGAGCATCTTGTTCTACATTTGTGTTCTATTTCGGATCGTTAGAATTAAAATCGAAAATTTGAACATGCTGGACGAAACCGAATGCTTGACGGAGAATATGACGAAAATTATCCAGCTACATGATCTTACATTCAGGTGGGTCAGGGTTGTAGGATCCATTTTTATCTAACTTTTATCTAATCGACATATTATTGCTATTGTAGAAACTCCGCCAAAGTTGAAGACGCAATGAGAAACTTTATTTTTCTACTACACGGAATTTGTGTCGGAGCCTTTTGTATGTCCATGGTTGTTGTATCAATTGTGAGCTTAAACGAAAATGATCATATCATTAAAATTATCATTCACATGTCGGCTTATTTTGTCGTAGGAACAAAACAACAACAATCTCTTGCTGAACATGTTGATTCTTCTGCTTCTGATGGTGTTTCAAATATTTTGCTACTCCATGTTGGGTTCCGAAATAGAGAGTCAGGTCTGTTGTAATCTGAAACTTTAAAAAAAAACCTCAAACTTCACTAGATTGTCTACTTCCAGAGCAATTCGGTTGCTGATGCATTGTACACAACCGACTGGTACAGCAACCGGAAACAACAATTCGCCATATTGTTCATGCTGATGAGATCTCAAAAAACAAGCAGCCTGCATGCTGCAAAATTTTTCGTCGTTACTAGAGAATCATTCATGGCGGTGAGATGTGGAATTTGTTGGCTTCTGGTATCGATTGTTAATAAACATTATCCACATTTCAGGCGCTAAGGATGGCGTTTTCATATTACACCATTTTGAGACAAGTTTATGATCAGTAAACTAGTTTCGACATTTTGGATAGTTGTTGTGGAACAGATACCTATTGTACCGGAAAATGTTTGAATATTTGTGAACTTGATTATTGTTGTTTTTTTTTTCAAAGCTGTGCTTCAACATTCACTCGCTAAGTAGATAACGTCAATAGCACATATAATTAGAAAAAAAATAAATGTTTTGCATGCATTCATTTCTTTGGTTGTTTGGATAAAGATCTTGAGAGTTGTCAAGAAACACCAAATTTCCTTCCTTTTCCTGAACTATCTGTAAAAGAATAGGACCAACTGAATAAAAAATAAATAAAAAAAGTAAACTATAAGTTGTCAAACTGTTACCTGCGAAAAATTGAGTCCAAATTGGAACAATTTTTTAATAAATCAGTTCTAAAAATGATGATTTCATAATCATGGTTGGAAAAAATAATTTGGAACACTATACACCGTAGGTATTAATTGGTAATTTTGATCAGGGCTACAATTGCTTCTCATGAATCAAATAAGAACAAACATACTATGAATACCATCAACTGGAGTATAAATCAACACTTTTCAACTTCAAGAGCTTCTCAAAATTTTTTTTTTAGGCGTTTTCTGTCGGTCTCGTTTTTGGTCCTGTCGTAATGTGTTTTCTAGAAAAATTATAATTTAGTTTGGCTGATCGGGAATTTTTCATGTTTTGTTGAAGTGATGTATGTGACTGTGGTAGAAGTATATCTCGCGCCTCGCACCTAGATCAGGAGTAACTTTGTGCATGCGCCGCTGGGTGAAGAAAAGGCAACATCTGTGACGAATACGGAAAAAAACCCGGTGAGGATATTCTATGATGGCATTTTTTTCTCTTTTTTCCCAGGGATTTTAAACCAATGATGGCATTTTTCAATTTCACTCTCTCTTTTCATTAACTTTAACTGTACACTTTGTGTGCAGGGAAAATGAAACAAACACCTGAATATAGTAGGTTTCATTAGAGTTTTTGTTGAAAGACGGCGAACCAGCTCGATGTGTGTTTGCGGCATTTCATTTACGCATCTGGAAACATACTTTGTTAACAATCTTAATGTTCTCTATTTTATTTCAATATTTTGAGTTTAATTATCATAATTGCAGTTATTTAAAAAAAATTAAGGCGATCGGGTTCGCCCGGCACTTGTCGAGCAAGGACGTGTTTGAGTGTCCGACTCCCACGCGACTTATTTGTGTAGGATGTTTGTTTTACCCGTTTTAATCCGTTCAGTGGGTTATGTTTTATTTGCGTAACCTGCTTTATGTGCGAAAATGTATTTAAAAGTTTTGATAATAACATTGATTTGTACTCTTTGAGCATCAAAGGTCTTAAGACTTCTAAAATGTGAGGCAAAGGAGAGCAAAGAATTAAAGAGTTTTCAAGAACAATTTACGAATATTTTTGTCTAAATATTAAAATATAATTCATTTTCATTTTAAGTTGCTTTCCGTCTTTTTGAAAACTCTTTGCTTCAACAGGGATAACGTTTAGGAAAAAGAGCTAGTTTCTCAAAGAAGAAATTTGGATGGTATTGCTTTGCCTTCAATATTTTATTCGATCCATTTTAATGGACGTTTATCAAATGCCTCATAGAAATAGGAGTTTCCTTAGGAAATGTCTAGGAGCATAGGAGGTGTAGGAAAATCATGATCGCACCATTTACCAAAATGGATCCTGATCTCTACCTTTCACCAACTAACACAACTCCTTCCTTGGATACTTGAATATGGATTCGCAGACGTATAGACGGTTTTCATAGTTGATGATATTAGCTCATCTCTCGTTCTGGCTATTTCAAAAATTTTTTTTTGGAGTATGCAGGAGTGAGAGGTTGCTAGTTGAACTTGCAGAGTATCCAACTAACAATCCTTCCCTTTTCCCCATTGACTACTAGGACGTGGCCGGCGCCGTTATTAATCAGATAAATCATAAAAAAGAGAGAGCATCAGTTTTGTACAATGAGAATGGCTGCTAATCCCAAGCACCATTCTTTTGGACTTTGTGCAAAATTTATGGCCTCGATTAATCACGGAGTAGCAACCATTGGCGACGTGGAACTTGTTCTGCTTAGCCACGCCAGCGATCATGGAATTCGAAATGTATAGTTTGAAATCAAATGTAAAAAATACTTCATTCCTCTAAAGTCGATTTAAAAACAAAAACCTGTAAATAAAGCATTTCGAGTTCAATGATTAAAGGTGGATATGAGTAGTCAAACAAGCTAAGCTAAGCTAAGAGCTTCTCAAAATTTTATTTCAACAGATAACACAACACGGAGATAAAACTACAGTTGTTCTTATTAGCTGGTTATATCAATAATCAAAGCGTAGTTGATTTTTTCCAACTTTAAATATAATAGACTCAACTACAAACTGATGCGTAATCAACTATGAAATAATGGATTCAACTTAAATGGTATAATTGATTCAACTGTATATATGATAGATTCAACAACAATCGTATAATTGATTTTAGTTATTCAACTATAAATAAATTTGATTCAACTACCAACTGCTGAATGACCTCACACAATCAACTATGAATACAATAGAATCAACTGTAATGGTATAATGGATTTAATTGTTCAAATGTTGATTCAAATGTTAATAACAACATTTGTATGATTGATTTTAGGTATTTAATTACAAATATCATTGATTCAGCTATACATTCCTGGTAGACGCCTCACATATAACTATAACTACGATAGATTCAATTGTAGTGGTATAATTGATTCAACTGTAGATATGATGAATTCAAATACAATTGTATGATTGATTTTAGTTATTCAACTATAAATATAATTGATTCAACTGTACATTTCTGGTTGACCTCTAACATTTAACTATAAATATGATGGATTCAACTATAGTGGTATAATTGATTCAACTTTAAATATGATAGATTCAGCTACAAATGTATGATTGATTCTGAATATAACACTATAAATATAGTAAATTAAACTATATTTTTATGATTGATTGTGTGATAATTGAATACTATAGTGGGGGGCGATGGGGAATCATTTGCCTCTACCAGTTCCTGGCAGCGGTCGTGTAGTAAGTCGACAGTTCCTGTCATTTTTGTCATTTTATCAGTTTTATCAGTTTTATCAGTTTTAACATTTTAATCATTTTTGTCATTTTTGTCATTTTTGTCATTTTTGTCATTTTTGTCATTTTTGTCATTTTTGTCATTTTTGTCATTTTTGTCATTTTTGTCATTTTTGTCATTTTTGTCATTTTTGTCATTTTTGTCATTTTTGTCATTTTTGTCATTTTTGTCATTTTTGTCATTTTTGTCATTTTTGTCATTTTTGTCATTTTTGTCATTTTTGTCATTTTTGTCATTTTTGTCATTTTTGTCATTTTTGTCATTTTTGTCATTTTTGTCATTTTTGTCATTTTTGTCATTTTTGTCATTTTTGTCATTTTTGTCATTTTTGTCATTTTTGTCATTTTTGTCATTTTTGTCATTTTTGTCATTTTTGTCATTTTTGTCATTTTTGTCATTTTTGTCATTTTTGTCATTTTTGTCATTTTTGTCATTTTTGTCATTTTTGTCATTTTTGTCATTTTTGTCATTTGGTCATTTTTTTTTTTTTGCTTTAATATATTTATTCAATATTCGAAATATTTTAAATTATTGGTGATCAAGTGATAAAAATAAAATAAAATGAAAACACACCAAAAACTTTTTCAGCCTTCATAGCAAAAAAAAAAATGAATGATTTTTGCAAAATCTAGAAAAACAACAAAAAAGCACTAATGAACCATGGCATGGATAACAGTGAGGCTCGGGTAACCGAAACTAGGATTTTTGGGTCAAATGCGTGCATTTGTTCATTTTTTTTGAAGCAATTATTTTTTTACCCTCGAATCTCTTATAGAATCTTAACAAATGTCTTAACGATTAAAACAAAATGACGAATATTGACGCTCTATGGAGCCACCACAACTATAAATGTAACAGCAGATATTCGAACCTCTTCAGATTCACATTAGTTTATTCTTGTTGAATTGCTTAACGCGTTCAGTGGCTGATTACGAGATCGCAAATTGAAAAATGAAACTTTCTCTGACACCTTCAATTAATCTCTGGAGCCACAATTTTCGCACTTCATAGTTTAAAGGCACCTCGATTATTCGCGTTATCCATCATGCGTTGAAATATGATTCTTGAAAACGACTTCCAATATTTTGGACTAATTTTGAAGCACTCAGAACGTTTGAAATTTCCAAATTTTAAATGTAAATAATTAAGTTAGCAATCAAACAACTCGAGCCCAACCGCATAAACGGAATGCGAAAGCCATTACTTCTTCTCTCGATGTGTGTAATTTTCATCGATGATCGCCTTAAGACTTTAGCTCAGTAAGTGGCATTATGACAGACTACCTTTCTCCGGCTGACCTAGTCCTATAGATTCTTCATCAGCAAGATTCGCTACGTCCCATGTGCCACAAATGTTTTGCACTTAAATTAAGTAAGGAACCATCTGGAGGCGATCGATGTTAAGCCAGCGTTTTTAATTTCACTGCATTCAAAGTAAATGCAAGGCCGTTCGAGCATTCTAGCGATCGATCATCTGAAATGCCAATATGAAACATGAAAATCTCTATGAAATAATATTATTTGTATTAACCGATATTCATACAGATTCAGACGATTGAAACTTTTTTGACAAAACAGAACGACTGAGAAAAAAAAACAAATCAATAAATTTCTTGACGAAACACGCCAACTTGACTCTTTTAGAAAGAACTTTTACCATGGGGTGGTGCTGATATGCATGTCCTTGCTGAAGTGTGTGAAGCATGCTGAGAGTTACTAATATTGATTTTAATATGTTTGATAAAACCTTATTTTGAGAAAACTTGCTTTTAGTTTTAAGTGGTTTTACCTATTTGGTCGTTTCCAGACTTTGAAGTTAGGAAAATAATTGTTTAAAAAAAAACAGTGAAAATTCAAAATTTTCGTGAAAAAATCGCCGGAAATGATTAGATTTGTAATTTAAAAGTGAGTAATGCTACGAAGTAAGCTTAAAACGTACTGGGACTAATACCACATTGTTCCAGAGATGAATAGAGTGAGGGTGAATAGAATTTATGATTTTTACACGAGTAATGCGCATCTGCAATATAGCGATCTGGCGACCAAAAAAAAAGGTCACCACCTATAAACCTCGCCATCCAGACTTTACCAGACATTTTTTCAAAATCTTCCAGACTTTTTTGAAAAACATTTGGCATCTCTCGTGGTGGTAGATAAACAACAAAGAGATCAATAGTGGATATAAATCTTATTTTCTCTGATTTTTGTGAATATGATGGAAAATGAGTAGCACGGAACTGCATTAAAGCCATTTAAGGAGGCTATAAAGTGGATTGATGACCAAATGTCCCAGCGAATTTTGAAAAAAAAAAAAATTTGGCAACATGGGTTGAATCGGTAGAAGTTCTAGCAGTCGACCGATGGACATGTACGCATGCTGGAGCCTATTTCATCACGTTCACCGTGGTGTAATTGGCTAACGCGCCGTTTTGAACTGAAACGGAAATTGCGGGTTCAAGTCCTGCCGGTGAGCCGTTGTATCTTTTTCGAAAAATTCATGATATTTATGGCTTATTTTTTTCTATTTCTTTGATATCTCATGTTTCTTTAATACTTTCATATATCCATCGATATATCCGTTTCTGAGTTGAAGGAAGCTTATCTGAGCGATCACATAGGTCGTTCACACAGCACACAGCTTGCGGAGCGAACCACACATGGCCTACTAATGTGTGGTAGAAGATGTAACTCTATTTGTATCTACCGATTCAAAGTAGTTGGCCCGCGCTAAACAAAAATTTGATGTGTGATGATAATTCTTCTTAATAAAATTCTTCCCGCTCATATCCACCATCTTTCATTTCTTCTAACTTCCCATCCGTCTATAAAATTTCAAATTCTTCAGATGTTCTTACTAAAAATGACATCACTTTTCATCAATAAGGCCGCTACATCAAGTATTAAATTTTAAGTAGGTACGCTGAATAAATCATTATTCTCTTGAAAGTATAAACATATTGCTCTAGGTTGCTTCAATAAATAACAAAGTTTTATAAAGTTATAGGAATGAAGTGAAGTCTTTCTTAACAATATGAAAAAAAAGGATTGCAGTGGCTATCAAATTGATAATTTTTTGAAAAATAGTTCCATTTCCAGTTCTCATGTGAACAAGCTTCTCTTAGCTGTAGCTTTTGACAACTGCTAGTCAAACAGTTTTCATTAGTATGGATTGTTAGGCACTAAAAGGTAAATGCGGACCCATTTGGTTGCTAGGCAAGATCGGATAAAAGGGTGGGGGAGAGGGAATGGCCCCAGAGGTTTTGAATTTAACACTTGAACTTTTGGACCCGTTTGTCCATAAAATTAGAAATTAATTCTTAATTATAAATTTTCAGAACCTGCAATCTCCGCTTTCCGTTCAAGTCCTGCCGGTGAGCCGTTGTATCTTTTTCGAAAAATTCATGATATTTACGGCTTATGTTCTTTCGTTCTTTGATAGCTCATGTTTCTCTAATTCTTTCCATCATCTACGAAAATGTAAAATTTCAATGTTATTTCCCAATTGTTACTGGGGAAATTAAAAATATTTCTAGAGTTTGTTATGATTATGTCAAATGACGAGTCACTTGACGAGTTTCGAAAAAAACGTCGTGGAAGTTTCGAGACACTTTTAAAATTCTTGTTTTAGATCTATGTTTCGGAATTGTCTGAAAACTTGGTATTCATTTAAAAACTAGACAAAGAATATGCCTATGTATTGTATTGTATTGTATTGTGTTGTAATGTAATGTATTTATTCGATATGAACATCAATTTTGTTCTTACTAGTCAACGTCCCTTTTACAAATTGAGGAATTTAATCTCGGTCCTTGATTGCATCTGTGCAAAATTCGCTTTTCCGTTTGAAGTTGTATGAAGTATAATTCTAGACAATCGGAAGCACAAATCCCAAGTAACACAGATTAAGCCAACTAGCATTAGGAAGTTTTATTATGGTTTAATTATGGCATTTTTTTGTGCAGCTCGTTTTATGACGGTTTTATTATGGTTATGTAGAATGCTTATATTTTTTTTTCGAACATATGTTTTCAGATGGTTTTGAAAACGCTCATAAAACTTTTATTAAACATACTGTTTTAGTTATTTTGAAAAAGTTATGAATGCTCTTTTTAAACTATAATAAAACACAAACTTAGAAGTTTGCTCCAAGCTTTCTTTTGCATGTTCTATAATAGCACTCAGTGCATGATTATTAAACCGCTATAAAACTTAGTGACAGTTCTCGATCAAGATGTCAAAACAGGACACGCTCAGATTAGATAGCACAAATTTGTATTGGAACTCCCTTTTTTACACATTTTTGGTAAGTTATGCGTGTTGGTTTTGAGTTAAAATTAAAAAAATACATCTTTGAAAACTTGAAATCACCGAAAGTGGTATGAATATCTTTACAATATGAGTATTGAGTGAATGGGCCCAAATAGTAGGAAAAAAATTGTTGCTTGACGCCATCATTAATTCAAGATGGCGGCTCCCGCTTTTATTTTCCAAGCTGTAAATTACTGAAAATATCGTGAAACCTTTACAATATGGTTATTAGGTGAAAGTTATAAACGAGTAGAAGTCAAATTTCGTTGCCCGTCGCCATCTTAAATCCAAGATGGCGGCTACCACTCAACTTGAAAATACTGTAAATGACTGAAAGTCGCATAAAACCCATATTATAGGGGTATAAGTTGAAAGAGATCAACCGGTAGAAGTTGAATTTCGCTATCTGACGCCATCTTGAAATCCAAGATGGCGGCTTCCGCTAAACTTTGAAATGTAGTAAATGACTTAAAATGACATGAAACCCAAATTGGTATTGGGTGAAAGGGCTTAACGAGTAGAAGTGGAATATTGCTATCTTACGCCATCTTGAAATCTGAGATGGCAGCATTTAATAGATGGCAGTATTTAACAGCTAACCGGAAGCCGCCATATTGTATTTCAAGATGAAGTTTGGTAGCGAAATTTGCCTTCTCTTAGTTCCACCCCTTTACCCAATACCAATATTGTGGAGATTTAAAGTCATCTACAGCATTTTAAAGTTCAGCGGAAACCGCAATCTTCGCATTTAAGTTGGCGTCAGATAGTTAAATTCGACTTGTACTCGTTGATCGCTTTGAAGTCATACTCATATTGTGAGGGTTTTATGCGATTATCAGTCATTAATAGTATTTAAAAGTTGAGCAGCAGCCGCCATCTTGGCTTTCATGATGGCGTCGGACAACGATTTTCGACTTTTATTTGTATAGCCCTTTCACCCAATACCCAGTATTGTGGATGTATCATGAGATTTTCAGTTATTTACAGCTTTGAAAAGAATAGCGAAAGCCACCAACTTGGATTGATGATGGCGTCAGATAGCGAAATTCGACTTCTTCTAGTTGAGTCGTTTCACTCAATACCCATAATGTGGTGATTTCATGCGGTTTTCAGTGATTTAAATAATTTTAAGTTCAGGGGAAGTCGCCATATTGGATTTCAAGATGGCGTTTGATAGTAAATTTCGACTTCTACTCGTTTGGTCCTTTCACCCAATACCCATATTGTGGTAGTTTCATGCGATTTTCATTGATTAAAAGCATTCTAAAGTTCAGTGGAAGCTGCCATCTTGGATTCCAAGATTTTATAATAGCTTTTTAAAAGCTTTGGTGACCAATATTGATGACCAACAATGAAACGTCTTGATGACGTTTCTAGGGTAGGGCCACATAGCCTGATTTTGGCTTTATTAGAGTCCAGGTGATGTTATAGAATGCGCTTTAGCTTTTTATGAAGATTAATTCTATAGTCCAAACGAAATTTTGCTGACCATAATAAAGCTAAAATTGTTACTTGAGATATGACATGGTATTGTCTGCTCAATGCTTCCTTGAATGCTAAAGGACCGAAAAATCAATACGTCGAACTGTTATTTTGCGTCTTTTGCATGCACAGCAATACAGCATAACGCAAAAGGTCCTTGAGCTTGAGCTTGAGCTTAGATAAACCGTACATTTCAGTAGTTGCTACTCCGTGATTGACAAGAACCATCAAAATTGTACATAGATCCAAATAAATGGGGCTTGGGATTAGCTAACGATTTTCCGTGTACACGTTTCGAAGATTCCTTATCATATATGGTCAATAACGGCGCCGGCCACGTCCTTACGGTTCATCGGGGAAAGAGAAGGATTGTTAGTTCGACTTCCGTTGCTACTAGAGACCAAATACACCTCTAAATCTCCGCGGTCGTCACTAAAAAAGGTGGTTTGTTAGTGGGGAAGGTAAATAAGATCTGGACTCCCTTTGGGAAGGGATGTGATCAAAGCAAAGTTAAATATTCAATGATCGTCGCGTCGCACACTATCGAGTACATCGAGTTTTTATTTAGAACAAATACGTCATACACGTACAATAGACTAGTTCACTTTTCGGCTTTTTTCGCTGATCACAACGCCACTCACAGGGTTTGATCCTCATTAATTTTCAAGTACTCTGACCAAATTTGAGCTCATTTGAGTAAGTTTCCGGCGTGCGCTAGGAGTTTTATTGAAAAAAGTCCATTTTTCTGGAAAATTTTCGTAGGTGTGTTCCTAGCAAGCTATTGTTAATATAAAATGATAATTTTATAGTGCCCGGTGATTGGTATGACAAGCATTCGTATGGACCTGTTTTAGATAATTGACTAAATCAAACCGAAAAAATTTAAAAATTCATAAACTACCAACTTTTACAGAAAATTTACTCACAAGTTGAAAGCTTAAAATCAGTAGTAAAAAAAAAAATTTTTTTTCGATATAAACTTTTCATAAAAAGATGGCCTTATTTATAACCTTTAATTTGATGTATAACACTTAATGATCGTAAGAGTGCTAGCAAAGTTATTCAAATATCTATGCAACAAATTTGATTTGATTTAATATTTTTCATTCAAGTTTGCTCCACACCAACTTGTGCACAAGAACGGATATTTTATTCAATCAAGTACCCCATGACGGGGCCAGGAGTTAAAAAAAGCGCGCGCTTTGATCAAGTTGTAAGCAAGTCCTCTTGATGCCACGTTTTGGAGGTTGCATGATGCTAAAACTTGAATGGAGACAACATTATGATTCAAAGAATGTGATGTGAATGTTCGAATATTTTTGCTTGTACTGTTACGATAATTAAGTGTTATACATCAAATTAAAGGTTATAAATATGGCTATCTTTTAATGAAAATTTTATATCGAAATTTTTTTTTTCTATTTACTACTGATTTTTAGCTCTTAACTTGTAAGTAAATTTTCTGTAAAAATTGGTAGTTTATGAATTTTTAAATTTTTTCGGTTTGATTTAGTCAATTATCTAAAACAGGTCTGTTACTCGCACCGAGCCAACATTGAACCCATCGCTCCCCTATCAACTACGAAACGAAGTGAAAACAAGTTCGCCTACAGCAACACCCCTGACAGGTACAGCAACGGAACGTCAGTAATCTCGACACACGACAGCGAAGATTGAGAAACAAGCGTAGCAGAAAACGTGACACAGCATTTCTCGGTTTGGTGACTTATGCTCTTAAGTAGTTTACGAAGTGAACAGCCAGTTTACGAAGATTTATTAGCCGATAATTAGCCCTTCCGCTATCAGTTTCGTCAGTGCCTTCCGCAGTAAGTGCTTGAATTCATGATAGTACCCAACATTGTTATTGAGAGGTACGCTTTGAGTAAGCAGACGACTGCTGAAATTCGAAATAACTACACGGTTGTTACGACACTGAACCAACGGCTTAAGCCAAGTTTATATCGAGTTGCTAGACGGTCAATCACTGACTGAATTTTATATTCTTTCAAAAGGAATTAATAATAAAATTGACTGATTAAACCGTCGTGCAACATTATATAAAATTCAGTCATGGCAAGCATCGAAGTTGGAAATGACGAACAACTACCGAAAGAGGATACGGTTATGCCCATGAGTATCGCAGCAAATAAAGATGAGGACGTTAATACAAACCCGAAATCCGTCCCAAATGAGAAGACGCTCGGAGCTAAACCCAGAAAACCTAGAGCTCCCAAAGTAACAGCAAAGCCGAAATCGAAACGCATTCCACTCCGAACGGCAAGGAAGCGTGCTAATTTTCACTGTGGGAGTTGCAACGAACGGGACAGCAGCAGAATGGTAATGTGTGACCAGTGCGAGGTTTGGTACCACTTCTCCTGCGTAGAGGTTACCTCCGGTGTGGCCAATCAAACCACTTGGGAGTGCCCGCGATGCGAGGCTACAATCAATCGACGAAAATCAATAAGGAATGAGCAAAAGACTCTAGTTCAGCGCCAAGAGCTCAAACTTAATCCAGATCCCGAGGTACAATCAATAAGTAGTAGAAAAAGCTCCCGTAGCGAGTCTATGAAGATTGCTGAGCTCCGTCTGCAGAAGCTTAAAGAACTTGCGGAACTAAAACAGCAATACATTGAGCAAAAATTTACGATTCTGGAGGAGGCAGTTATGGAAGGAAGTGAGGTCGATGTCGATAGTAAAATAGATAAAATGTCGGAAATTGAAGAATGGATAGGTAACATTAACTTGGGCGGAGAAGATTTTGGATTACGTGTCGAAGACGACCGAATTGAAGAAGGAAAACATAAACAAGGCAAACAAATTCCAAGCCGAAACAAAAGGGTTTCCGTACCACGTAATTTCAATCCGGAAAAGCGTTCGACTCCGTTAGCCAGACCTAATATGTTACAACCACTAATACAACCAACCGACTGTGGAGATAACGACATTTGCCTGCTAAATAAAAGTCAATTAGCAGCACGACAAGCGCTAGCGAAGGATTTACCTGAGTTCGACGGGAGCTCCGAGGACTGGCCCCTTTTTATTTCGACCTTTAACTCGTCAACTCAGATGTGCGGGTTCACAAACGAAGAAAATATGCTGAGACTCCGCAAATGTCTCCGAGGAAAGGCATTTGAGGCCGTTAGGAGCCGTTTGCTTCATCCAGATCACGTTACGAGTGTGATGTCAACACTGAAAATGGTCTTTGGACGACCCGAAGCAATTATCAATGCGATGATATCCAAAATAAGAATACATGCTCCGCCGATTCTCGAAAGGATGGAGTCCATCGTAAACTTCGCTCTAACGGTGGAAAATTTGCGTGCTAACATAGAAGCCTGTGGTGTACCGGATTTCGCCTACAATGCTACGCTGCGTTCCGAGTTAGTTAATAAACTCCCGCCTGCCCTGCAGCTTCAATGGGCTAGACATTCTAGAGAAATCATGAGCCCTTCATTGCTACACTTTAGTAGCTGGTTGTACACCGTAGCGGAGGATGCGAGTACAATTATGACGTCCAATCCTACCAGCAAGGCCCGGCGAGATAAAAAGGAAAGCTATCTGCACTATCATGAGGAACAAAGTGATGAAGAACCGTGTCAAAACAAAATCGTGGAGAGTGCAAGCCTAACTCATCAAGAAGTAAAACAAAAATCGTTGGAGCTCTGTCGGATATGCTCCGGGCGCTGCATTGGACTTCGAAACTAGATGGGAGTTAGTAAAGGAACGCAGACTGTGTCGCAAGTGTCTAAACAGGCATAATGGACCCTGCAGACAACGAAGAAAGTGCGGGACAGGGGGATGCAACTACTTGCATCACCACTTGTTGCATAATCCTAACAATCTTGGGACGAGTCCACCCACGACAGAAACTGAAGAACGAAGTTGTAATACTAATCAATTCGGCAAAAACGAAGTCTTGTTCAGAATCATTCCAGTTATTCTCCAAAGTACTACTAAAACGTTGCATACCTTCGCCTTTATTGACGATGGTTCTGAAATTACTTTAATGGAGGATAAAATCGTCAAGGAACTTGAACTGGAAGGACCCGTACAAAGTTTATGCCTGAAATGCCTGACCAGCGGAACAACGCGAACAGAAAACTCGAGGAAGGTGAATCTGACTATTTCTGGAGCCGGCGGACAGATGAAAAAATATTCGATCTCTAACGTTAGAACCGTTAAGTCCCTAGACATCAGACCTCAAACTCTGAATATGTTAGAACTAGGGAATCGCTTCAAGCATCTGCAAGACGTCCCGATAACATCCTACAAAGATGCGTGTCCCAGGATTCTAATAGGTCTAGATAACGCCCAACTAGGGAATCCCTTAAAGAGCAGGGAAGGGAAATTTGAAGAACCGATAGCCGTCAAGACACGTCTAGGGTGGGCGGTCTATGGTAATTGCTCCAATGAATCCAGTACAACTCCGTACATCAACCACCATTCCGTTAACCAATGCTCCTGCGAGAAAAGTTGCGATCAAGACCTTCACGCGGCCATGAAAAATTTCTTCGCCATTGAAAGCTTGGGACTGATTAAACCCACTTCTGCCTTTATGTCAAGAGACGACCAAAGGGCAATTTCCCTACTCGAAACGCACACCCACACTAAGAATGGTCATTACGAAACTACACTTTTATGGAAGTACGACCACTGCCGTCTGCCCGATAGTACACAGCAAAAATTATTTCCTGTAAAATTACGGCAAATATCCTGTAACAAAAAGGAGCAGGACTTTTACCGTAATTTTACAGGTCGAAAAAAACTCACAGGACCTTTATTTTTCAGTGAACCAAATATTTTACAGGCCGCTTTGAAATTACAGTAGTGTAAAATTTTTATTCATTGAATTGTTTAGGCTTTTTTCGTTGATTTTCTTTTAAATTGATATTTGTTTTCGGCGGAAATAAAGGTAACAAAATCAAGATCGATCAACTTTATTTAACAGTTAAAGTCGCATATTTATTTTCTCATAACACTAAAATATGATTTCACAATTCCAACATGCATTTACGCGATCGACATGCGTTAATTTTCAATTATTATTGTTATTATTTTTAAGAAGCGCAATCGTTCAGAAACACCTCAGGAAAATCATTATCAACATCATCATCACACAAACGTTTGCAGTGTTGATAGACAGATGATTTCGTTGGCCGTTGGGTCAAATCTACGACGTTGTTCGATTTATAACAAACATCTTCTTCGCGGATGTAAATGTCGAAGATTGGCCGTTTGATCTGATGCCCCAGAAATCCTCGTATGATGTGTCCCGTTTCCTAATCAAAAGCAAAGGGAAACAAATATTATTAAAATAACACACTTGATTATAAATTGGAACACATTTTTGATTACCTTTATCTTGAGCAATTTCCTGGTGTTGTATTCCTGAATTTCGTAGTGGGATAACATTACCGCCCGATATCGACTTCAAAGGGGGCATGAAGAATATTGATGACTTTTTTCCACCAGATAGTCTGAAAATCTTACAATATCCAACGGTTGTCTGGTCCGAAAAACATCAAAATAATACAGGCCATTGATTATGTGAAGCTAGAATAAATTGAAAAATTGTTACCAATATTTTAAATTTGTAATGTATTGTCTGCTAGCTTGTAAAAAGCATATTTATGAACATCCAGATTTTGAAAAATTGTTTGTCTTGCTGAACGTTAAAATAATAGAAATTGCAGAGAAACTTCTAACTACTCACCCGCAGAAAATTATCGGATTTAGAATGGTGAATTTCGGAAGTGACCTGAGGCGGCTTGTGTGCGCTCTTTTTGAGGCTCGGCGACTGATATGGGCGACTTGACCTTCGATCATTGCTTCCGTCACCCATGTTGTTTTATCGGTCTCATGCCATCCTGGAATGAATGTGATTGTTTGTTGAGCTAACGATAACATTTCAGTTCGACATAGAACGTACCTTAAACTGACCTTATCAAGGATCAAGATTTCCAGCGGTTGGTGACGAATCGCTAATACTGCGGAGCGACGGAGGCGAAGTTCCGCGGGGCAGCTGCGGGGGATCCCAGAATTCATTTAGGGACGGATGTCCGAGCAAACCGTTGGAGAGATTTTTGCTGTTAGGAAAAAAATAATAAGATTTTACTCCAATAGATAAATTAAAACAACTACCTACCTGATCTCAGTCTGTCGAATTGTTGGGAAGCACCGATATTCCTAAAGTAGGAATAATGGTGCTGCTGCTGCTCCTCTTTTCGTCCATCACTAAACCCGAAAGATACGATAATTTATCGCTGGAACAGCACAATGAAGTCAACAAATTAATGCCAATGAAATGAAAACACGATTTGAATCCACGACGGTTCGGATAGTTTATTTTTGTTTACGTTAGTACACGCTTGAAAAAATCCAACAATAGATGGGTCTAGGCGTTCACTGAAATTTTACGCGTGAAATCCCTGAGTACTTTGCGTGGAAGTTGAGTATTTTCAGCAGCTAGCAAAACTTCTGGTATCGACAAATTCTTCACGAGAATTTATAGTGCTTTTGTTTTGTTTGACAACCGAAAATTTTACAGACCTGTAATCAATGAGCGGCCTGTAAATAATACGTTCGCCTAAAATTGGATGCCTTCAAACTGTAAAACTACAGCAAATGCCATGTTCCTTTTTGTTACATGACAGTTGCTGTAAAGTTAATGTTTTTTATTTAAAAATACGTGCTTTTTTAATTACAGGTTGTTTTATTTTACAGGCAACCATTTTCAATGACACGTAAGAGTCAAAAATTTTTTCTGTGTAAGCCTATGGCGCTAAGCCGATGGGAATGCTTGGAAAACGATTAAGGAAAGATGCAACTTTGGCTAAGGTACTGAACGATAAAATCAACGATTATGTTGAGAAAGGTTATGCACGTCGTTTATCCACTGAGGAACTAGCAGAGAGGCATCAGAAAATTTGGTATTTGCCAATTTTTCCAATCACCAACCCAAACAAACCTGGGAAGACGAGATTGGTCTGGGATGCCGCCGCCAAGGCTCACGGAATTTCGCTTAACTCTCTGTTATTAAAAGGACCCGATCAATTAACCTCTCTTTTTGCAGTACTGTTGAAGTTTCGAGAATACAAGGTTGCGGTGTGCGGAGACATCCGCGAAATGTATCACCAGGTCTTGATCCGGAAAGAGGACCAAAACTGCCAACGCTTCTTCTGGGGTAGAGACGAGGATACAAACCTACCATTCACTTACGTCATGCAAGTGATGACATTTGGAGCATGCTCGTCCCCATGTACAGCGCAATTCATAAAAAACCGAAACGCAGAGAAGTACATGCACCAATATCCGGCTGCAGCTAATGTCATAATCACCAATCATTACGTTGACGATATGTTGCTTAGCGTCGAAGGTGAAACGGAGGCAATCGAATTGACCAACCAGGTTAGAATGATTCACCGTAACGCAGGTTTCGAACTGAGGAACTTTAGATCAAACAAGACTTCTGTATCCGCCGCTCTGGAAGGCCGATCTGAATCCGTCGAATCGAGAGAAATCGACATGGATGTGGGGAGAGAAGGAAGCACCGACAAAGTACTTGGAATGTGGTGGGACACGTCTGCCGATTGTTTCACGTTTAAGGTGTCGCCAAGAATGGATCCTGCAATCTTATCCGGCAACCGTATACCAACAAAGCGTGAAGTTTTGCGAACTCTCATGCAAATATTCGACCCCTTGGGGTTGATAGGCCACTTTCTAATGTTCCTCAAATGTTTGCTTCAGGAAATTTGGAGATCGTCGGTTGGATGGGACGATCCCATAGGAGATAGCGAGTTTCAAAAATGGAAACGCTGGCTGGAAATTCTCCCAACCATGACTGAAGTCAAAATCCCTCGTTGCTACCGTTCGTTCGTGCCGATTAACACTCAAACAGACGTACAGCTTCACACTTTCGTTGATGCTAGCGAGAACGGCATGGCTGCTGTTGCTTATTTAAGATTCGAAAACAACGGAGCAGTGGAATGCGCATTGGTGAGCTGTAAAACTCGAGTCTCGCCTCTTAAATTTCTTTCAATACCTCGGTCTGAACTGCAGGCAAGCGTGATAGGAGCTAGACTCTCAAACGCTATTATAGGTTCATCTTCAATCAAAGTGAATAAGCGATATTTCTGGACAGACTCTAAAACAGTACTGTGTTGGCTATCGTCAGACCATCGGAAATATAGCCAATATGTTTCGCATCGAGTTAGCGACATCTTAGAGTCCACAGAGCTGTCTGAATGGTGTTGGATTCCGTCCAAATTAAATGTAGCTGACGATGGCACTAAATGGAAAGTTTACCCGGATTTCAATAGCAGCAGTAGGTGGTTTCGAGGCCCAGAGTTGTTATCACGTCCGACAGCTGAATGGCCCCTGCCGGAAAAAGCTTTCTTATCGACGGATATTGAACTGCGACCTCTTGTCCTCCATCATCACGTTTTATCATCTGCCCTTATTCCCGTGGAAAACTTTTCATCCTGGACTGTACTTCTTCGGAAAACGGCTTACGCTCTTCGATATATTTATAACCTGCAACGAACTGCAAAACAACGACCAATTCTTGTCGGGCCACTTGCTCGCGAAGACTTACTCAAGGGGGAGCAGTATCTATTTCGATTGGCCCAAAGTTCAGCATACTCAGCGGAAGTCGAGCTTCTCATCAATCAAAAATCCCATGGCTGGAAAAGTTGTATTCCACGGAAAAGCCCACTGTTCAAGCTTTGTGCCTTTGTAGACGAAGATAAGGTGTTAAGAATTCGTGGCCGTATATCTTTATGTGAGTTTGCTCAGCCAGACACGAAAAATCCTATTATTCTTCCGCGCAAACATCACATTACTCGGCTAATCGTTTTAAATATTCATTCCGTATATCATCATCAAAACCACGAAACCGTGATAAACGAAATCCGCCAGCGTTATTACATTTCGGGCCTACGATCATTATATAAAAATATTCGAAAAGACTGTCAGGTGTGTAAAAACCAGCGCGCGAAACCACAGGCTCCTTTGATGAGCGAACTACCACTCGGTCGACTATCGGCGTACACGCGCCCTTTTTCCTATATGGGCATCGACTACTTCGGACCTATGCTGGTGGTCAATGGTCGTAAACAAGAGAAAAGGTGGGGCGTGTTAGCCACCTGCCTCACTATAAGGGCTGTACATTTACTAGTGGTACATTCGTTAACGACAAGTTCGTGCATAATGGCCATACGCAACATCATGAGTAGAAGAGGAATTCCTATTTGCATCTATAGTGATCGAGGCACAAACTTCATTGGAGCGGATAGGGAACTCAAATCGGTTCTCAAAGACGTAAATCAGAACAGATTAATGGAAGAATTTACTTCGCCAGATACACAATGGAGCTTTAACCCACCGGCGTACCCTCACATGGGAGGGGCATGGGAAAGGCTCATCCGTTCAGTAAAACAGAACATGGCTAAACTGAACCCTAACCATCGTCCAAACGATGAAATTCTTGAGAATATGTTGGTAGAGATTGAGAATATAGTTAACTCGCGACCACTTACACATGTGCCTATTGAAGACAGCACTTCTTTGGTGTTAACCCCTAATCACTTTCTAGTGGGTTCGTCTAACGGTTTGAAATCATGGGTCCCTTTCGATGATAGTTCCACTGCAGTCCGTAGATCGTGGCAGCTGTCACAGACGATGGCAAACGTATTCTGGAGACATTGGGTCCACGATTAGCTTCCAACTTTGACCCGAAGATCAAAATGGTTCGAGGATACCAAGCCTATTGAAGTCGATGATATTGCAATCATCGTAGACCCAAATCTACCGCGCAATTGTTGGCCAAAAGGACGCATTATCGCAACAAACGTTTCACCTGACGGCCGCCGAAGATGGGCAACCATACAAACATCAACTGGGGTTTATGATCGCCCAGTAGCGAAGCTTGCAATCTTGGACATCGGCGTTAGAGAAGCAGCGACACCAGTTGGGAACTCGTGCACTCCGGGGGGGACTGTTACTCGCACCGAGCCAACATTGAACCCATCGCTCCCCTATCAACTACGAAACGAAGTGAAAACAAGTTCGCCTACAGCAACACCCCTGACAGGTACAGCAACGGAACGTCAGTAATCTCGACACACGACAGCGAAGATTGAGAAACAAGCGTAGCAGAAAACGTGACACAGCATTTCTCGGTTTGGTGACTTATGCTCTTAAGTAGTTTACGAAGTGAACAGCCAGTTTACGAAGATTTATTAGCCGATAATTAGCCCTTCCGCTATCAGTTTCGTCAGTGCCTTCCGCAGTAAGTGCTTGAATTCATGATAGTACCCAACATTGTTATTGAGAGGTACGCTTTGAGTAAGCAGACGACTGCTGAAATTCGAAATAACTACACGGTTGTTACGACACTGAACCAACGGCTTAAGCCAAGTTTATATCGAGTTGCTAGACGGTCAATCACTGACTGAATTTTATATTCTTTCAAAAGGAATTAATAATAAAATTGACTGATTAAACCGTCGTGCAACAAGGTCCATACGAATGCTTGTCATACCAATCACCGAGCACTATAAAATTATCATTTTATATTAACAACAGCTTGCTAGAACACATCTACGAAAATTTTCCAGAAAAATGGACTTTTTTCAATAAAACTTCTAGCGCACGCTGGAAACTTACTCAAATGAGCTCAAATTCGGCCAGAGTTCTTGAAAATGAATGAGGATCAAACCCTGTAAGTGGCGTTGTGATCAGCGAAAAAAGCCGAAAAGTGAACTAGTCTAACGTACAATGTACTTAGCACCGATGTAACTCAGCGAATTTTACCGCGCGTTTAAGACGCGAAAAGCAAAGCGTCCTAATGTGGCACTGTCATACACGTACAATGCACTTGGCACATGTGTAACTCACCGAATTTTACCGCGCGTTTATAACGAGAAGATCTTTTAGCACCGGTGCCACTCACCGAAGATTATCGCGCGTTTAAAACTAGTCGTCCGAAAAACCATTATCCAATTTCTATACGAACAGAAGCATTTTGAAATTTTATTTCTATATTAAACAATTATATCTGATACTTTTGGAAATCTTTTTCTAGCAAAAAATTAACTGGCAATTTAAATAAAGTTTCCTTGCGTATTACTTGTTCACAAGATTGCATTCAACATTTCAATCCTTGAAATATTTCTATAAAATATTTCATTGCTTCTGTCATTCTGTACTGTTAGTCTAAATCTAAAGTTTAAGTTTGAAAAAGTTGATAAATTATGCATGTACGAATAAACAATGGAATTATCTTGAAATCTGGATAACTTCCGTAAAGCTTAGCGCAGGATCACGTTTGTAAAATAGACTTCTCGTTGCTACTCTTAGGTAAATCTTGAGGGCGTAACACCAGCCCTTTGCACTTGGTCATTCAGTTTGAAGGCGAAAATAAACTAAATTTCTCGAATTTTTCGGCGGAACTCCACTTTCTAGAGATTGGAAATAAAAATCACTAAACTTAAGGACATAAACAAACAATTTGCAGCCCTTTTTCGAATATAATTTTGAAATTTTATTTGCACTAGCACAAAACAATTTTTTTCACTCTGGCTGTGTTGCCTCCCCTCCTACAGCATAACGCAAAAGGTCCTCAAAACCAAATTTCACACGAAAATGAGGAAGTTACGTCTTTAATTCAAATCATTTTATTGATGCTACATTTGACTAAATGAAACCAAGTTTTTATCAAACGTAACATACATGTTTAACAACTGTTAGTAGTCATTAACTCAATTTTGTTTAAAATGGTTCATACGACCTAATCAAAACAAACTCTAGATTTACTGTTGTGTTCTACAATATTTGTACGTGATGAATTTTCAATTTTTGTTTGAAGATAGGGGAAAGGTTTCCTAAATGGGCCAATCAGTTTAAATGCGCCTACGGCCGTTTGACGAAATGGCTGACAAGACAACATATCTGATCATGCATCAATGCATTTTGAGGGTAATACGCTTTGAACATATGTCAAGAAAGAACAAATTTAAGCTTTTATGATGATATCATAATGATTGGAAAGTGGAATAAGAGAGTGATTCTGTATGCCCCCATCATGTTTGTAAAATGTCGCTATCCTAAAATAACAGGTTAAATAGAATAAATATATGATTTTTATCATTAAAAGTTCGAATTTAAGCTCTAATTAACACCTTTAGGGAGAATTGAAAAACTCAAAACAGATTTGGTAAAGTTTTTCTTACGGTTGAATCGCCTCCATTATATGACAACCCTTACTTTTGTTTTATTCTTTAAAATAATAAAAGAAATAGATTTTTATTAATCTTCAGCTTTGCCGTATGAAAATTATCAGTTTCTAGCATTTTTAATGAAATTATACGGAAATATTGCCAAAAAAACAGAAAATTTGCCTAAAACATTGAGGGCATTGAGCCCGCACGGTTCGAGGTTCAGTAATTTTGACAACAGTTATAATAAAATCGATTTCTCAATAACTGAAGTAGATTTCAACATACAAATTACTCCAGTGTATAGAAAACAGACGTCTGCTCATGTGTATATAGTTTTTGTACACAAATTCGATGAAATATTTGATTAAATCAGTATTTTGCTTTATAGGCGCATATAGCACGCTTGGAACTCAATATACTGAACTCATTTACAGTTCCTTTGTATGTTTTAGATTGTTACCAACTCGGTAACATTGTTTTTGTTTTTTTAATAATATTTATTGATGGGTTGGAGTTAGGGTAAGATTTTGTAAATAGATAGCTTAAGACAACGGCGGATTCGAATTTGAAACGGAGAAGTAGGCGAAACCGAATACGCAAATGGTTCGAAGCGTTGCGTACGATTAAAACGCAGCCGCGAAGACAGCACGCTTTGGGAAGAATGCAAGTGAATTGGGCAGATCGAGAAGTTTCTTGGTAAGGCAAGACGATTTAACAGCTCTTGGTTTCCGGCAGTCTTCGAGTTAAGACGTTCACAGCAAGCGCTCCGCAAAGTATCCACAAAGTAAGTGTAAAGTGAGAACGACGAACCTCCAAAACCGAGCCGAACAAGCACCAGCGATTAGTTTGGCCAGACCTGGTGTTTCTCAACCCCGAAGACGAACAGCCGTAGGAAGAGGAAGCCGACGAAGATCCAGCACGGGCAACAACAACTCCCGTGCAGTCCGTGGTACCGTGTTTTGGTGTGCCAGCCGACTCGCGCAACTCCAACCAAACCCGTGTGCGCAAATCCAACCCGAGGTGCGACCAACAGGAGAGAGACAGCCTCATCCAGCCTCGCATACGTGGTACCGCATTACCGTTTCAATCCCATCCCGTTGCCCAACCGCATACCGAAGTGCGCGCATATTCGCAAGCGCGTGTGTGGTCTACCAACCGAAGGAGAGAGACCGAACTGACCAGGCGTAGTGTGGTGCGAGGTACCGCGCCGCTCCTCCCGTTCCACCCAGGCGTCGCCCGTCCCGTGGCGATTCCTACGTTCGACCTAGTGGGCGATTTCCCCGCTACCAGCCCGACCCCCGTGTGCTTTCTACCCGAGATCGTGAATTCGCCGAAATACACCAGCTTTTATAAAGGTAACTTTTGTGTTAGGAATCCTCCCATCCGAAAACTCCCCCAGCCTAACATACGCCCTGAGACCCAGGAACAAAAGAGGCCTTGAGCGCCCAAACCCGTTAGTCCCCGTGGCTTTAGACCAGGGACTGGGTGTTGCTGGGCAGCCCCTTCTGGGTTGACCCGTTCCTGGGGAAAAAGTAAAGTTTCAAGATATTATGTATTCTCTGAGATGGCATATGCAAAAAAATGGGCTCATAGACCCACCTTCCCCCTAAAAAATTGCCCCGGACCACCCTATTGATTTATCTGGCCCGGTTGCTTGGGTTGGATTCTTGGTAGAAGAAGGAAATGAAAGTCGACGAAGAGTGGGAATTGAATTAATCTTAACACTAAATCTCCTTATTTCATTCCGTTATGTCAACTATATTCTTTACCTGGTCTTACACTGAAGAAAAGCATGTGTTTGTATTTTCTTGCTTCCTTCCTTTACTACTCAGCATAAGTCCAGGACCTCGTTATCCGTATTCGTAATAGGCTTGAACATACTGCTATTGATACTATGTGTGGAAAGTAATAGTTCAATTATTTCAGCTAAGGTTTTAACGATTGTATGGAAACCTGCGAAACGACTTTTTAATAACAGTGCTGTCACTCACTGTCACTTTTCAGTCCGAATAATTAGTTTTGACACATGTTCACAGTTAGTTGTCATCGGACAATGTTCTTATTTGATCCAACCAAATTCCCGCTATTACTTACTAGTAGCTCGGCTCAAGATGAAGCTAGTTTCCGAGCAAAAATCATTTCCCATGATGGTATTTACAGTTCTTTTGTGCAAATTAACTGGCTTTTGGGAAGATGTTAACTTTCCCAGGCGGCACTGGAGGGTTGCGATACTGGTCGCACTGTTAGTTCTGTGGTATATCATGCCTTCTCTTCTGTTCATTGCCTTCGAAACGCATGACTTCATTTCATTTCACAAGGCAATATTTGAAATTTGTTCGGTAGTACTGTTCTGTACCCGACTTTTGTTGCATCTGTGGTATAGAGCAACGTTCCAGTGGTGCTATCTGGATCTACAACAAGCTTTCGGGTCGTTTGTGGACAGTCCCCATGAGGATGTTCAGCGAATGTTGAGACATTTGACGAAAACGTCAAACATAGCTAAGTATTACCTTTACACATTTCTGGTGCAATCCGCCGTCTATGGAGCCTCACAGGTGGTCATCGCGTCTATTCGGTACGCCCTTTGGGGCGAATTGCCACCCAAGGATAGTCCAATGCTGGAAGGAGTGTAAGTACTGAAGCGTTTATTCTTATATCTCCTTTTAAAGAGTTCTTTTGCTTTTACTGAAGTTACATGGTTTTTGAGCCTACATTGAATTTTTGGTATTGGTTACCGGCGGGGATTGTGACACTTCTAATTCAGTACTGGATGATAGCATCAATCGTGGCCAGTGAAACACTGCAGCTGAATTTGGTGCATCATGTCGCCTGTTTGTTTAAAATCATCTGCATGGAGTATTCCCGCCTTGAAGGCTGTAAGGATGCAGTGCTGTTCAAGGAATCTCTGGTGAAATTAATTGAAGTTCATAAAGTATGCTACAGGTCGGTTTCCAATCCACGTATTGTTTGCCGGAACCATTAGTTCGTTTTTACTCTTGCAGAAGTTCTTTTCACTTGGAGCAATGTCTGTATCAGGAAATCATCGCCCTCTACTGTTTCACAATAATACAAATATGCTACGTTCTGTTTGTTGTGTCTATGGTTTGTATCTGTCGCATGTTACGTCGAGCGTGTTTGTTAATTCCACTGGCTAAAGTTAATGAGAGGCAGCCTCACATACTAGCCAAATTTACATTGGGAATCAACAAAAACGCTACTAGATTGTTTTCGGAATAGTTGTTAACAAATTCTCTCAATCAGACGGATGACATCTCTTTGATATTGATTATGGTTTTCGTGATGCAGTATTTTACAGCCTTGATTTTTGGATTTTCGATGCTCGGTACCGAGCTGACCGAGGCGGTAAGATGCTTTCATTAATCCATATCATCTGACATTAGCAATCAAACCTTTAACCGCATTCTAGAGCACTAAGCTGGCCGATTCGATTTTTGAGTCCCGGTGGTACGAGCGCAACCTGGAGGAGCAGAAAATGTTGTTTTTTATTCAGAGGCGCTCTCAGTTGGGGGCCGCCTTGACAGCGGGGAAATTTTTCTACCTCACCCGAAGGACATTTGCTGTCGTAAGCTTGTTTTTGCTTAATCACTTCCGGAGGGGTATTAATTTTTAATCCATTCTGTTCCCACAGGCCCTGCGAACCGCCTTTCAGTACTTTACAATTATGCGACAGCTGTATGAGAACTAGATCGGCTAACTGCCAAGCTGGAGATCTATTCGATGACAGCTGACAAAGTAATCAATCACAGATAAAGGCGTACAAGTAATTGTCACTAGATTTGGGCCTATCGTTATTTTTCTCCCATCCAAAATCCATGGTGATTTCCTGTTTATTGTCCATATAAAAAAACTACACTTTGATCAAACAATCGAACGTTTAAAAAACTAACTGTAGATGATAAAAATTCAATCTCGTTAAAAACCATAAGCTTTTTCACTATGTTGTAAGACTAAATTCATCGTTTGTTCAAAGTATAAAGTTAAAAATTAAATATGAATTTTTCTATCAACTTTTGTTTTAAATCTCGTTCGAAAACATTTTTAAATCATTAGAAAAATTTTGGTATTTCTGGACAAAGCTTTAAAACCAAAACATATCATTTTAAAATGCGATCCGAGACCGACCGAACCCGCTTGTCCAGTAATAACAAGGTCACGATCGACGGCGACGAGCTGGAGATAGTCGAAGACTTTGTCTATCTCGGCTCACTGGTGACCGCAGACAATGACACCAGCCGTGAGATCCGGAGGCGAATTATCAGCGGAAGTCGTGCCTACTATGGACTCCACAAGCAACTGCGGTCGAGAAGACTTAGCCCTCGCACAAAGTGTAACCTGTATATGACGCTTATTAGACCGGTTGTTCTCTACGGGCACGAGACATGGATATTGCTCGAGGAGGACCTGCGTACACTCGGAGTATTCGAGCGACGAGTGTTAAGAACCATCTTTGGCGGCGTACAGGAGAACGGAGTGTGGAGGCGAAGGATGAACCACGAGCTCGCGCGACTCTACAGCGAACCCAGTATCCAGAAGGTGGTTAAGGCTGGCCGGATACGCTGGGCAGGACATGTTGCGAGAATGCGGGACGACTGTCCTGCAAAACAGGTGTTCGCTACGAATCCGGTAGGAACAAGACGAGCGGGGGCGCAACGAGCGAGGTGGTTAGACCAAGTGGAGTTTCTCTAGATACTCAGTGTGACAACTCCAAGAAAGAGTTTCATCTTGAAGGATTCCTAAATATTCAATGCATTTTACTCTCTCAATAAGATTTCCATTTATCGTTGGGTCATTTTTTTTTTTTGAAAAAAAAATCGGGTATAATAACGGCTTTGTCTTTTTTGCAAGTTTGAGTGTTTAAAGAGGGAAGTCTTCGCTTTGGAAAAGTTATTCTGCATTGATTCGCACTTTAACGGCTTTTCCATGAACGAAACAAAGACTGCACAGCACAATTTAAATAAGTTATCAATATTTAAAACCCAGCCGCACTAAACAATAACTGCTGTTTAAATTCTCGTAAACCTAACTTTTCCCAGGTGTCATTAAATCAAAACGATTACCAGGAACAAGAAGATGTAGGTATTGGGTAAAGGGTCAAGTTAGCATACAAAAGGGATTACAATATTTTACATTAACTTCTTACTGAAGCTTTGATTTGTGCCAGTTTCCTGAGAAACTTTTAAGAGCCATGTTGCAGTTCATAACAAAACTCTTATCCGCTCTAGGGTATTGGCCTGGGAAAAGTTTCGACGGTCGTTTAACCCAAGCAAAAGTGATTACCTTTTGCATTTTTTTCTGGTACTTGCTACCGGGTCTTGGCTTCATCTGCCGCAATCGGCATGATTTTAAGGCAGTCGTGAGTACAACAGTTGAAGCTATTTTCTTCGTTAAAACCGTTCTTCAAATGATGGTTATCATCAGCTATCACAAAACTTTGAATGAAGCATTCTACGAGATGGATGCTGCCTTCGAGGGGCTGCGTGAAGATACGAATGCCGAAATTCGAAACCTCGTACGTTGGTTAGACCGAACTTCGACCATTTTCTGCAAGAGCTTTCTAGGAACTCATCTGACAACGTTGATAATGTACGCTCTTTTCCCAATTATCATCGTCGTAGTGGTTTACTTTGCAAAGCACGAAATCTACCTTAGACCACTTATCAATGCTGAGTAAGTGTTGCATTTATCTGAGTTTTGCTCATCAATTTGCTAAAAAAGGTTTGTATAAATCGTTTCAGCTTTATATTTTTCGATTTTCAATCGAACCTGCTGATTTGGACAGTTGTCATCGCAATCAGCATATTTTTGAGCATAATAATGACGAGCGCCGTAGCAGGGTTGGATTGTTTCATGTGGAGCATCCTGTACCATATTTGTGTCCTTTTCCGGGTCGTTAAAATGAAAATCGATTTTTTGAATATAGAAGAAGAGTCTGAAAATTTACAGGTTCAAATGAGAGGTATCATCATGTTGCATGAGCTTATATTCAGGTTGAGTTTTGTAGCAACATGTCGCAATTGGATTTGACAACATTTTTTTTAAATTTGTAGAAACTCCTCCAAGATTGAAGAAGCAATGAGAAACTTCATTTTCTTGCTGCACGGAATTTGTGTTGGAGCATTTTGTATGTCGATGGTAGTTGTATCAATTGTGCGTTCAACCGATTGTTTATATCAATAATCAATTTGACTAATTATTGGATTTACATTGCCGCAGGAAGAAAACAACAACACCTTGCTGCTGAACATGTCCATTCTTCTGTTTCTAATGGTATTTCAGATATTCTGCTACTCTATGTTGGGTTCTGAAATAGAAAGTCAGGTCCGTTGTAACTCAAGACTCAAGAAGAGACATCCTTCTAAGAGTAGATTCTCAAATTCTAGAGTAATTCCATCGCCGATGCATTGTACGCAACTAACTGGCACAGCAACCGGAAACAACAATTCGCCATATTGTTCATGCTGATGAGATCCCAAAAAACAAGCAGCCTGCATGCTGGGAAATTCTTCGTCGTAACAAGAGAGTCATTCATGGCGGTAAAATATGAGTTTTTTAATATTCTTTTTATTAGTTTGTAAAGACCATTTCTGATTCTAGGCTCTAAAAATGGCGTTTTCATACTACACCATTTTGAGGCAAGTTTACGATCAGTAAAAAAAAGTCAACAAGCTTTTTTCTATGGACATTGTTCAATCTAATTTAAACTTCTTCATAAGAATGTGTTAATTAGTTTATATTCCATGTTTGAATTAAGTTTTAGTACATATATGTTCACTCTTCAGCACAGCCACTGCACTTAGTAAATGTATCTAAACATGAGAGCACGTGCACTCAAAATAGAAACAACGAGTTGTTATTTTTACTTCACTTCAAAGAAGAAAAATCCTTTTCAAAAACTTGTCATATCTCATATAGATTCCCTTTAAAAATTGATCGATCGATTCCTGGTAATGGGCAGTAATAAACATTGTTACATTCAAATCGTTTGTGAGTTGCAGATAAGAAACAAGCTGCATAAGCGTTTTCTTTATGATGGAAGAAAGTTTTGCCGATTGCATACATTCAGGCACTAAATTGTTTAAGATGACCTCGCTGTTCAGTGTGTTGTTTGAACGTTACTCCAGTTGCCCGAATTTTACAAGGCGCGTGACTTTCAGGAAAACAATCCTTTGGGCATGCAGTTTTCTACTTCGCAGTTCTAATTTACTGTGAAAAAAGCAAATCATACTTATTCATTTATTGGACGTTTTACTTAAGAAGTTGAATTGAGGTTATCGGTAGGACATATTCTCATAACCGCTTGCATTTGTTGGTCGTCAGTTTCATAACCCATCGTGTTTTGGACAGTGTGGCTGTTAGAGATACTATGCTACAGATTTGTTAGGTTTAATTTTGTATTGGTTTAATCCAACAGAGGAATAAACAAATTCAACCAAATCTACAAAAATAAGTTAGTTTGAATAGCTTGTTGAAGGTTGTAGATAATACCGAGTCACATTAAAAGTTCCTTTAGTTTTTTTTTCTTACGATATCCTCAATTCAGCTTTACTAATCTACCTACGGCTTAAACACTGGTAAGTGTTCACAAGAGTTTGTTTTAAGGATACAATATCATTTTTCACTCACGGTTAGTTCAATAGTGGAAATATCATGGTCGAATCAAGAGGACACCCTCCAGGGGGAAAGCTTTTCAGAATCTCGTTTATAAAAAAAGATCATATATTTTTCCTTTAAAGAGAATTTCATTATCATCCAGCGGTAGAGCTTTCTCAAATTTTCGTCTATAAAAAAAACATTGATATTTTTTCTTTTCATTTTATCTTACTTTCCAGCGATAGAAAATTTTTAAATTCACGTTCATCAAAAAATACATTCAATTTTTTTTATATTTACAAAATTTAAATTTTTTTTTTGTAAAAATTTTTTTATTCACAATGCATTTTGTCTAATCTTCTAGAGCGGAAGGATTTTCACGGACAATCATTAAAAATTCAGACTTTTATATAATTTACAATGCTTTCCTTTCTCTTAATTTCCGGCGGTAGAGCCATTTCATTTTTTCGTCTAGTAAAAAAAATCCATTTAAAATTTTTACGCTATTTCTTCTCTTACCTTCCCACAGAAGAACTTTTTAATAATTTCCGTTTACCAATTATCAACTCAAATCTTATCATGCTTTTCATTCTCTTATCTTCTTGCGATAGAGCTTTTTCAAATTTTCGATCATTACAAAAATCCTTTCAAAATGTTCAACGCGCTTCTTTCTAGCGGTAGAGAATTTTCAAATTTCCGTTTACTAAAATAAATCCAGACAGAGCTATTCTTTAAAATTTCCGTTTAACAATCATCAATTAAAATCTTACCAGGCTTTTTATTCTGTTATCTTTTAGTGGTAGAGCTTTTTCAATTTTTTGGTTTTTTAGAAACTAGCTGACCCGGTGTGCTTTGCATCACCTTTTAAAATTATTTAAATTTTTATCAGCACGTAAAATTCTTCAAAATTGTTCTTTAAAATGGAAGCTGCAACTTTCACTTCGAACTCAATACTAAGAAGATTAATTTTTATTTTTTGGATCGATTTTTGTTTGTTGTCAAAACCTTATCTTAAATTTGTTTTTTTTTATCAATCATTGTTGCAATTCTTAAATTAGTACTCTGCCATTTTTTGCTTAAAAAGCCCTTTAGTTATGAAAAAAAATGTATATTCTACTCGTATGGAATTCCGTTCCTCTTCCCCGTCAAATGCAGAGCAGGTTTCGAATTACCATAGAAACATTTTTGTAACCGAATAGCATCACTTGCACCAATTGGCTTTGATTGCTTCATTAGTTTTCAAGTTATAAGAAAAAATATATAAAAAGGCTTCCTCTTTTCTTTCATCTCCTCTTTGAAAGAAGGAATAGATGCCTTGTAAGAGTATAAAAGAAATTGTATGAGATTCTTTTTTCCTTTCTTTTCTTTTCCTTCCAAATCATCATAGATATATTTTTCTCACCCCAATACCTTGTCATGAAAAATTTACTTTGTTTTGCTTGATTAGGTGTAGTTATCCTTATCAGAAAGGATTGTTGCATCCGTCTTCCTTTCTCATCTTCCTTCTATAAGGAATAAGGGATCTTAAACAGTTCTTTAAACATGTTTTGTAATTCAAGTAATTCTAATCATCATAGAAATTTATCCTCAAATATCTTCCCATGCCAAATTTTATTCCATTTGTTTGATCAGCTTTCTAGTTATGTAAAAAGTTGTATGAGAGCCCTCCTTCCCCTTTTCATTTCCTCAGTGAAAGAATGGTGGGGGAGGTGAGGGGCGGTAACGATCATAGAATCATTTCTCAGTTTTTAAATATTCCATATTTGGTTTATTTGCTCCATTTGTTCTCAAGTCATGTATAAAAATCTATGAATGCTCCTTTTCCTATCTTCCTCTAAAAGGAGGGAGCAATCTCAAATCTACAAAGAAATATTTCTCGTAACGAAATACCTTCCAATGTCGAGTGCATCTAGTCTAATATATAAAGATGAGTTGGACTATAATAAATGTTTGTTTGTATGTTTGTATGCACCTTATACGAATCCACACCGCTTAAGCGATCAGCTTAAGAAATTTGGTACAGTTGTGTTTTTGGACCATGGTAAGGTTTTAGTAATAGTTTAGATCCCCTCCCACCTAAGAAAAGGGACTCTTCCATACAACTTTCGGTTTTATTCACACGAACCAATAGTCTTGGCACCCATTTTGTCAACTGATTTTTGTTTCTTTTAGCGGGGTTTTACACGCCATCACCACGGGCTGGGCGTTAGAAACGACCATCCGCCATCCAGAGTTCACGTGTACTGGACAGTAAATCAAAACCTTCTTATCATTCAAAATATGAAAGCAGAAACTTTTGCGGGTTTTTTTTCCTTCTATTGTTCGAAGCACATGGTACCGGTACGAGGCATTTGATTGCAATAATGAGCCTGAATTTAGGATAGAAAATTACAAAACTTATGCTTTTCTTTCTCTTACCTTCCAGTGGTAGAGCTTTTCAAAATCTCGTTTTTTTAAACCCATTTCAAATTTCATTCCTGCGGTAGAGGTATTTTTTGTTTCCGTTTACCAAATTTCAATTAAAATCTTATTATGCTTTTCATTCTCTTACCTTCCAGCAGTAGAGCTGATCAATTCTTGTTTAATAAAAGAAATTCATTTAAAATTTCTAACGCTTTTCCTTCCAGCGGTAGATTTTTTTTTAAATTTTCGTTTACTAAAATAAATCTATTTTAACCTTTTCCTTAAAAATGTAACTTATTCGCTTACCTTCCAGCGGTTAAGCTTTTTCAAATGATCGTTTTTTTCCATAATTAACAATACTTTTTCTTCTTTTACTTTCCAGCGGTATCGCGCAATCGCTCGGAGCAGCGCTGCCGGCAGCTGGCGAACTTGACGAAACCCCTCTCGAGGACGGTTGGGATACAATAAAGAAATTAATAGCGTTGCGGAGAACGTCATCAGGCATGTGGAACGAACTCGGCAGATCGACTGGTTCGAAGAGTAGTGTAGGAGGGTGATGGACGAAGGAAACGCAGCGCAGGCAGCACTACTGCAGAGAAGCACTCGTCGAAACGTGGAAAATCAACGACAGCGAAAGAGGCAGCGAGTCCGAATTTTCCAGGAGAAAAATCGCCGCTTTGAGGAGGAGGAGCTCGAGAAGCTGGAGCAGCTGCATCGTTCCCGAGGAACACGAAAGTTCTATTTATCAGAAACTCAACGCCTCCCGCAAAGGCTTAGTGCCGCAAGCCGGAATCTGCCGGGATAAGGACGGAGGCAGCCTGCCGGAAAATCGTGAGGCGATCAAAAAATTGAAGCAGCACTTCGATGAACATATGAACGAAGCACATGCAGGATATCAAGAAAACATACATCGCCGGTGTAGCCAATGACGAGGTGGAGCCACTCCCAACGATGATTGAAGTTAAGGAAGCCATTCACCAGCAGAATAGCAACAAGTCGGGTGGGAAGGATGGCATTGCAGCTGAACTCATCAAAATGGGACCGGACGAGTTGGCGGATTGCCTACACCGACTGATGGTCCGGATCTGAAACACAGATCAGTTACCGAAGGAGGTAATGTGACCCACCTACAAAAAGGGCGACCAATTGGACTATAAGAACTACCGGGCGATCACTATCCTAAATGCCGCCTACAAAGTACTGTCCCGAATACTACTCCGCCGCCTAACGCCACAAGCAAAAAGATTCGTGGGAAGCCATCAGGCCGGCTTCATCAAGGGACGGTCTACGACGGACCAGATCTTTACATTACGGCAAATCCTCCAAAAATGTCGTGAACACCAAGTCCCTACGCACCATCTATTCATCGATGGAACGCAGTGCTGTGTGCGGATCTCGGGTGGAGCTAGAGAGTGTTATTCGATGAGCGGTGGACAAAATGGGGGGCACGATTTTCAACAAATCCAGACAACTTATCTGCTTTGCCGATGACATTGATTTAGTCGGCAGATCATCTGCGGCGGTGGAGTAGATCTATCGCGAACTGAAACGCGAAGCAGGAAGGATTGGGTTGATGATTAATACGTCCAAGGCGAAGTACATGCTGACCTGCGGATCCGAGACCGACCAAACCCGCTTGTTCAGTTATAACAAGGTCACGGTCGACGGCGATGAGCTGGAAATAGTCGAAGACTTCGTCTTTTTGTCGGCTCACTAGTGACCGCAGACAATGACACTAGCCGTGAGATCCGGTGGCGAATGATCAGTGGAAGTCGTGGCTACTATAGACTCCACAAGCAACTGCGATCGAGAAGATTAAGCCCTCGCTCGAAGTGTAACCTATATGTGTACGACGCTCATTAGACCAGTTGTTCTCTACGGGTACGAGACATGGATATTGCTCGAGGAGAACTTGCGAACACTCAGAGTACTCGAGCGACGAGTGTTAAGAACCATCTTTGACGGCGTGCTGGAGAACGGTATGGTGGCGAAGGATGAACCACGAGCTCGCGCGACTCTACGGCGAACCCAGTATCCAGAAGGTGGTGAAGCCTGGCCGGATGCGCTGGGCAGGACATGTTGCGAGAATGCCGGACACTGTCCTGCATAACAGGTGTTCGCGGCGGATCCGGTAGGAACAAGGCGATCAGGGGCGTAACGAGCGAGGTGGTAATACCAAGTGGAGCGTGATCTGGTGAATGTGGGATGTCCGACAAATAAGAGAACAGTTGCCATGGATCGAGTGAATCTTAAGAATTATGGAATGGATTAGATTTCAGTGCGAGTAGAATATTACACGTCTGTAAACTTCAACAGACATGTAAAAATTGAAGGACATGTAAAATAATTAAGACGTGTAATATTTGATTCGTACTGGAAATTCCGTCATATGTGATGTTTTTTTTTTTATTTACCTCGTACGTTTTTTTGCTGTGTAGTTTTGTCATAAAAAATCAATTGATCTAAATATGTCAACGTTGATGGAATGCAAAAATTATGTTCTTTCTAATTGGAGCCTCATAAGGAAAACCACATGAAACTACCACTATTCTTCTAGTGCCAGGCAGGCTTCGGACGCATCCCGAGGCGCGACTCAAAAGAGGCGAGAGCAGTACCACTCATTGAGGAGGAACTCCCAAACTCCTTGCAGTCGATAACCACTCTTTCTCGCTTCTCTTACCGCCAGAATCGCTAGGAGCGCCAGTCACTCTTTGCTCCCTCAGAGGCTCTGCGCTCCTCCCAAAGAGGCCTCCCTGGGAGAAATCACTTTGCGTGTGACGATTTGGAATTGCTTCGAGTAAGGTACATATTTGATTGCTTCAAGTAGCTAACAGCTGCTGGCTGGCTGATGGGATGGCTGTGCGACGATGTAAGCAAAACGAATTTTAGACTATCTTTGTACCTAAACAACGTTAACATTATTACTCTAATTAACATTCAATGTTCATGTAAAACGATTGTCGAAGTTAAGGCTTTTAGATAATATGTTTTACAAAGAAATCGGCCGGTGTTGAAAGAAGTATTGTAAACAAGAACATCCTGCACACTTATCAACCTAAATGGCTTTTAAAAACTTAAAGTCCACAGATAATCATTCTGCTTGTAAATCAAAAGGCTTAAGGTTGATGGGACATCAAAATTACGTAGTCAGAAAAATAATTGCTTCCCCAGCTATTTTCAAATCTTCAAAACCATACGATTTTCACCTTTCTTAAAAATGAATGAAATAAATGAAACAATCAAATGAAATCGTTTGAAAATTTATAGTTAAAGATATATTTCTGATGTCATAACGCAAAAAGCACCAAATGCGGTAATTTTTTGTTTTGTTCGAATAAAATTTTACAATTTTCTGTCAAAAATGGTTTTAAACTATAAATGTGCTGCATACATTTAGGGATAAAAAATCATCAAGCTTAAATCATAAAAGTTCATGTTATGTTTTTCAAAAATGATTTCAAAACCATAAAGGTGCTGCATACATTTAGGGATAAAAAAAATTATCTAGTTTAAATCATAAAAGTTCATGTTATATTTTTCTGTCAAAAATGATTTCAAAACCACAAAGGTGCTGCATACATTTAGGGGTAAAAAATTATCTAGTTTGAATCATAAAAGTTCATGTTATGTTTTTCTGTCGTAAATGATTTTAAAACCATAAAGGTGCTGCGTACATTTAGGGGTGAAAAATCATCTAGCTCAAATCATAAAAGTTCATGTTATTATAGATGATATTTTGAATTTAACAAACGCGTGAAGTGAATCAATCATAACAGCATATGGAATCAAGATTTAAAAGATGAATCTTTGATTTGCATTTTAATGCATTTTCAGCCCAGATTGGTAACTGAATTATTCAAATATTTATTTAAAAAAAATGCTGATTTTCCAAAATTCACACCAACAGTGTTGATATAGGCGAGGTATGTTATAAGGGCATTGAAAAAATATAAAAAATGTAGGTACGTCTTTGGCACAGTTTTTAAAATTTCTATGAGAATCAAAATATTAAAAATTCTACCTCACGATGTGGGGAAATTAGGCATCATTATTTTGTTATCATTGAATGATAACTTCATCACATATATTCAAATAAAAGATAACACCTCTTGATTTGGTATACAAATGAAGGTAGCATCTAACCCGGCTGTTGCATGATGCCCCGTTTGACGGTTATTGATGAAATAATAGCTACCCGAAGATAATATTTAAAATTTCTTTACAAACTAGAGGCCCATCTTGTGCTGTTTGACTTTAATTTTGCATGTAACCTTCACACAACAATCTGCTTATTTGAGCCACTCTACTCATCAAAATAATCAGCGGGGACACGTCCTACTTTTCGTTATTCAAAATTAAATCATTTCCAAATGACACCGCCGGCGCAAACCAAAACAAACGAACACGAACCAGCCAGATTCCCAGCTCAAAACGTTTGTCTTAAAGCGTTTTCCTATGGAGCTACTCCCGAAGAGCGCTCATTTATCTTTTAAGAGCGGAGCGAGAGGTAAAAAGAACTCCCTAGGAGCATGACATCTTCGAGGCAAATGGTCACTCCTTCTCATTCCTTCTCGCCGCGTAAAGAGTGAGAGCAGATTTTAGCTCCGTGGGTGTTTGCTCTCAAATGAATCCGAAGCCTGGTGCCAGGACAAACTTAGCGACGATGCCCAAGAAGGAGTCCTTCGATATGATACCAACGACGGTAAAACTGTGCCGCATCGTTGGATTGCTGGACCGGGACGTTGCCGGTGATACCCGACAGAGAGCCGTTGTGGTAATTTCGGGCATAACGGTGTTCATGACCATACCGAATCTGATTTATCTCATCAGAAAGGAGAAAAATTTGGAACACACCTTCCGGGTTGTTATCGAATCGATCGCATTGGTAAGCATCGTTCTCCGGTTGATGTTCCATTACATCAATCGGGACGGGATGCAGGCGTGTTATGATGACGTTCGAAGCGTTTTCAACGAATATGTTGATAACCCGGTAGCTGAGGTTCAAAAGACCTTGAAGCATTTGTACAAATCGGCGGAATTTCTAGTAAAATTCTATCTATACGGGGTGATGTCTCAGGCAGTCAGTTTTGGACTTATCCAGGCCGTTATTACTACCGTAAAATATTTCGTAAATGGTCACGTGGAGCAGTTCCCAGCACCAGTTATTGAAGCAGAGTAACTAAAGAGCGCATATTCTCGATTGTATTACTTTAATACCTACATTCTAAATTCAATTTCAGTCATTTTTTCTTCGCATATGATTCATCTTTCTGGATATGGTTGCCCGTCATGGCGAACGCTCTGATCTGGCAGTACTATTTAGTGGTCATACTGATGGCAAACGAGTGCCTCCATTGGAATCTGCTGCATCATGTTTCGTGCCTTTTCAAAATAATGAGTCTCGAAATTCTACAAACCAACGATGACGGGGTCAGCAGTTCGTTTAGGGCCAAAATAATAAGGATTATTCGCCTTCAAAACGTTTGCTACAAGTAACTGCATTGGTAAAGGGTGTCCACCATGAAATTGCCACATTATAAAATTACTCTAACTTTTTAAGTTGGGTAGAATTTAATGAAACTTTGGGTGGACTTAGTTCATAGTGCATTGTTTACATCCTGCAAGTTTTTAAGTCCTAGGATCAAAACTTGTGGCAATGGAGTCGAAAGAACAGCTCGTACGTGATAAATTCTTGAGCATTCATCACGAAAACAAGGATCTCTCGCATCGTTCCATCGCTAAAACGTTGGGAATCGCGAATTCCATGATGTCGCGAGTGTTTAAGCGGTTCGAGGAACGATTGACCACCGGTCGGAAGCCCAGAGGTGAAGGAAAAAGTAGTCCGTACAACACCAAAAATCACAACCGCATAATTTGATGGCAATCGGATGAAAACACGAATTTTGAGATTCAATTTTATGTGTGGTCATTTGAATCTTGGACATCCTTTAGAACTAAGCTGCATCTGAATACTGATCCCCTTCCTCTTCTAGGAGCGCCGAACATTTGGAAGATTCCTTAAGTCCCGTGATGGTTTTGTTGTACTGCTCGTGCATTCTTCAAGCCTGTATCGGTATGTTTGTGATAAGTGTGGTATGAGCAATCCGAAATCAATCAAACAATATGTCATTTTAAATTTTCGTTATTTTTCAGGTCAATAACTTTTTTCTTATAGCACTTATGGCATTCATCTTTCAGTACACAACTTTCCTGATTTTTTCCTTCTCGATGCTTAGTACCGAGCTGATCGAAGCCGTGAGTAGTCTCTCCCTTGAAATTTTTAAACAAAACTCGTCCTTCCAAACAACGTAAAAATTTCGTTCCAGAGCGTTTCACTTTCGGATGCCGTCTATTCGCTGGAATGGTACAATCGCACCCTGGAAGAGCAAAAATTGCTACAATTTGTACACATGCGATCGCAAAAGATGGTTGCCATCAGCGCAGGAAAGTTCTTTTCCATGACGAGGGCCACATTCGCCGGGGTAAGCATCGTCGTTTTCCCGTTAAAATATTGATTCAACCAAATCATGGCGATTTCACGCTTTCCAGGCGATGCGGACGGTATTCTCATATGACACATTGATGAGGCAATTTTATGACAAATAAAAGTGGCCTCTGTTATGGTATTGCGAACTGCTCTGTTCGATTGGTATTAATATTTAATTATTGGATATTGCACACAGATGTATATTGTATTATATCCTATTATCAATCACAAATATTTTGTCTCGAATTCTACATTATTTTCAGCCTAACCGTTTCGGATTGTAAGACATGTGCTAATGTGAAACCGATTTTGAAATAGCACAGTTAACCACGGCCTTACACGCAAAATAATCTGCACGTTGAGGCTACGTGAAAAACTACATAATTTTATCCAATTGATTTTCACGTAGCTTCTACGAAAATAACATGTGAAAGCACCTCAATAAGAATTTGCGCTTCTTGAAATTCAGCTACAATTTAAGTGAATCAAACGCGATGTTACGATGAAGAAGGCGTCAAATAATGTTAGTTTGGAAATGAAATTTGGGAAGGTTTAATCTTTTTTTTCTTTAAGTTTTAAATAAAAAAAAAAAACAATAAAAATTCAATTGTATTGGATTTATTTTATCTATCTCGATCACTCGACTCAAGACACACATCCACTATCAGCGACACAAAAAGTAAAATAATACGTTCTTTATAAAATTTACTACAAAACACAGGTAGAATCGATGGGATGCTACAAAATCTTGGTTTACGTGAAAATTCCTGTATATTTAATTTCTAAATCATTTTGCGTGTAGTCATTTTCTCGATTTTTTAAAGGAATTGAACGAGTCATTTCATTAATGAGTGAATTTCATGTGTCGTCTATTGTATACTTAAAAAAAAACTTATGTGAACACTTACCAGGTTTAAGCCGTGTGTAGGTCAGTAAAATCTACAACCTTCAACAAGCTATTCAAACGAACTTATTTTTGTAGATTTTGTGGAATTTTTTTCTCTGTTGGATTAAACCAAGCAAAATAAAACCTAACAAACCTGTTGCATAGTATCTTTAAACACGATGGATTATGAAACTGACGACCAACAATTGCAAGCGGTTATGAGAATATGACCTACCGATAACCTCCTTTCAACTTCTTAAGTAAAACGTCCAATAAATGAATAAGCATGATTTGCATTTTTTTTCCTCAGTAAATTAGAGCTGCGAGGTAGACAGCTGTATTTCCAAATGATTTTTTTTCCTGAAAGTCACGCGCCCTGTGAAATTCGAACAACTGGAGTAGTAACGCTCAAACAACACACTGAGCAGCGAAGTCATCTTAATCGATTTTGTGCCGGAATGTATGCAATCGGCAAGATTTTCCTCTAACATCAAGAAAGCGTCATATGGAACCGATGGGAAAACTTACGCAGCTTGTTTCTTATCTGCAGCTCACAACAACCTTTTTTCTATGCACATTGTTCAATCTAATTTAAACTTCTTCATAAGAATGTTTTATTGATTTATTTAATTTGGGACATTTTACCAACTGTTTGGCATTCGTGTCCGATTCATAAGAATGTGTTAATTAGTTTATATTCAATGTTTGGATAAAGTCTTAGTACATATATGTTCACTCTTCAGGACAGTCACTGCAATTAGTAAATGGTTCTTAACATGAGAGTACCTGCACTCAAAATAGAAACAACGAGTTGTTATTTTTACTTCACTTCGAGGAAGTAAAATCCTGTCATATCTCAAATAGTTCCCTTAAAAAATTGATCGTTCGATTCCTGGTAATGGGCAGTAATAATTATTGTTACATTCAAACCGTTTGTGAGTCGCAGATAAGAAACAAGCTGAGTAAGTTTTCCCATCGCTTCCACATGGCACTTTCTTGATGTTAGAAGAAAATCTTGCCGATTGCATACATTCAGGTACAAAATCGATTGAGATGCCCTCGCTGTTCAGTGGGTTGTTTAAGCGTTACTCCAGTTGCCCGAATTTCACAAGGCGCGTGACTTTCAGGAAAAAAATCCTTTGCAAATACCCCGCAGTTCTAATTTACTGTGAAAAAAATGCAAATCATGCCCATTCATTTATTGGACGTTTTACTTAAGAAGTTGAATTTAGGTTATCGCGAGGTCATATTCTCATAACCGCTTGCAATTGTTGGTCGTCAGTTTCATAACCCATCGTGTTTTGGAGAGTGTGGCCGTTGGAGATATTATGCAACAGATTTATTAGGTTTTATTTGGCTTGGTTTTATCCAACAGAAAAAAAAATCCAACAAAATCTCCAAAAAAAGTGCGTTTGAATAGCGTGTTAAAGCCATCGAGTCACATTTATAGTTCAATTAGGTTTTTTCTTACTGTTTCCGCAATTAGATACTTAGCTATACTAACGTAGCTACAGGTTTTAAACCCTGGTAAGTGTTAACATGTTTTTTTAAGTTTACAAAATATTGTATAATTTTTCACTCACGGTTTGTACAATAGTGGAAATACCAATACCTTCCAAGAGAAAATGGATTTACCCATCCATCTCGTGTAAGGATTTAAATGTCAATGTTTTGAGGTCTTTATTACCATTAATCTGCTCTTGAGTGTCAATTTGACACTTCTGGAAGGTTGGCGTCTTTTAACTTTATTCGAGTAAATCCAAATGAACAAAAATCTTTAGGGACCCTCAATGAATTCTTGAAATCTTTAAATTTGCATCATTACTTTTTTTTATGGTCGCACCCTGGCCCACTGAAAGCCCAGGAAAAAAAAACTCCCTAATCAGCCCTTGAGTGTCAATTTGACACTCCTCGCTTACAGCCGCTATATCTCCCTTGTTTCTCAGCCGATTTTTACAAAATTTAAAATTTTGGAACTCTATTAGTCTAACTCAAATATGTTTCTCAGGCATTATTCACCTACAACATTTCAGTTTTCCGTTATTAAAAGCCTAAGGAAAATAATCCGAAAAAACATGCTTCGGAAAAAAGATTGAAGATCAGCATTTCGTAGCTCAAAAACAATTCCACTTAGTTTCCAAGAAAGCTGAAGTTAGAAGCTATACTACAGCTTGTTACTTCATCTGTGGCTATACGTTGCAAATAAGGATACATTTTTGTTGATTTTATTTTAATCATGGCCATTTAGGCATTTTTAGATTTTCAAAATACGAAAAACAAATTATTTGACAAATTTTCAACAGTAGCTGTTTTTTTTCAAACTATTTCAATCGATTCGAGCTTCTCGCTTAACGCCACTTGCTGCAGTCCGGAATGGACATTGCTTCCATCACCGTTTTTGGCTCCTCCTGAACCGAAGTTTTCGTCGAACAAGCATTCCGCTTTGGAGCAACAACACCAAGATTGGACCTTGTCAACCTGCGAGGCAAATCTTCACGTTCAACGTTTTCAACCACAATATGTACTTGGCTTTGACTCAAAACCTTTGAACGTTTCTGCTGCTTCTTTAGCTGAGTCGTATTGAACACCTTGGTCATCTTCATAATGTTTTCTGATTCGTTGACAGGATCCACACGTGAGAAATCGATGAATGGAGAGAACGAGATTTTTATTCGCTAATCCCGGCTCGGACCCACATAACGTCAGGAATTTAACATCACGACGGACTGTTATTTTTCCTGTCGCCTCGTCCACCAGTCGGTACGCTTTCGATGCCTTATTGTAATCAACGAACCTCAGCTTCGATGCCTTGGTATCCAGTTTACCTCGTCTCACACGTGGCACGTGGCAGTATGCAACAGATGAACGTGTCCGAGATTCAGCTTCCTAGCGTACCATCGCTCGTATGGTGTGCCACTCACCGAACGTGAGGACAGCCGGTTTTGCGTGAAGTTCGCCGCTAACACCGTTTCGCCCCAGAAGCGCTTTTCCAAATTTCCGTCGAAGCGCATACATCTGGTCATTTCGACCAGATACCGGTCCTTCCGTTCGGCCACCCCGTTTTACTGTGGGGTGTACGGTGCTGTGAGCTGTGCGTTGATAAAGCTCTGCCTTAGGAAAGACTTGAACTTCTTGCCAATGTATTCACCGCCTCGATCGGACCGCAGAATTTTGGGTTTCCTTCCCGAATTGCGTCTTGACCAGTTCGACACACTCCTTCAGCTTCTCGAGCACTTCCGATTTCTCACGTAGCAAATAAACGGGCGTGTTTTTACTATAGTCGTCGATGAACGTGATAAAGTACCACCTTCCACCTGTAATTTTCGTTCGCATCGGTCCATAAGTGTCTGTGTGCATCAAGTCCATGACATTTGACAATAAATTTCCTGACACCTTCGGGAATGGCGCCCTGTGCATCTTCCCTTCGCATGCACCAGAACAACTGTCACGCTTCACGGTAACTCCTTCAGCCATAGTATGCAATTTCAGCACCGCGTCACAGTCCCTGTGACTAAAATGCCTGTGTCAGCCATGCACACAGTCGCCATTTGTTGTTGCCAGGGATATGCGCTCTATCGGTTGACACAGCACAAACAAATTTCCAACAGACTGCGCCGTTGCACACAGCTTCTCACCTCTCAGGATTTTGGCACAACTTGCTTCGAAAACGACGACAGATCCTTTTTACACCAGCCGCATCACCGACAACAAGTTGGATTTCATTTCGGGGACATACAGTGCACATTCGATTGGTACTTCACACTCTTGACCAGATCCATCAATGACATTGATCCGCCCAGCACCACGGCCTTTCGAACCAACCTTCGTTCCGTTTGCGACCCACACGTTTTCAGTGATTGCTTCGTTCAACTCCTCGAAGAACTCCTTGTAGGTGGCAATGTGGCATGAGTCTCCGGCATTCCAGTATCCACTGCTTTTCCACTTGACTGCCGAATTCAGCGACAAACGTGTATTGACTGTTATCGTCATGCTGCGCTACGTTGTTTACTGGATGTTGCTTGGTAACCGCTTTCCGTTGCTTAGTAACTGGACCGTTTTCTTTCGCATTTTTCTATGCTCGATATTTTTCGCATGTCGCCTTCTGGTGGCCCAATTTCTAAAAATAATAGGTACCGGTACTTTTCGACCTTGGAATCCAAAAATAAAACAGATTCGGATTCGTCCTCGCCACAGTTCCGCTGCTTCTTCTCCTGCCGCTAGTCGATCAATTTACCCTTCACCATGTCTGAGGTCAAATCGGTTTCACGTCGGGCTTTCAATGCGGTAACCAATATCTCATCCTTTTCCAGCAGACTGCTGAATAAAATTGCGACCAGCCACTGGTCGTCCAGAATCTTCTCCGACTGCAAATTGTTGAATTTTTCGAACAATTCCGCTAACTTGAACACGTGCGCTTCCATGTCACCATGCCTTTTAGGGCGCTGACTGCAGATTTTCCGCATGACAGAAACCTTCGATGTCAACGTCCTCTTCCCGTGGAAATTTTCAAGAGCCGTCCACGCATCTGCCGCCGATTGCCGATGCCGCCGATCCACGGATTGGCCGTGGAGGTCGATGCTAGCGCCTGTTCGTCCGTAGTTGGAGCCGTTGATACGGTCCTCCATCTCGCTCAATGGACTTCAATACTTTTCAACCAGTTCCGATCCCGCGGGCCTGAGTCCATAACCTATTGGCAGGTGCGGTGGGAGAATCGGACTGGTTCAGACTAGAAAGAACTTGAATTAAAAAAGTGTTTATTCTTACAAGTATTAATTGTGACTTACAATTGTAACCATGTGAAAGTTACTGTTCAAGATTACTAAGATTCGTCGCGGTAACGTTAAATGTCGAGGAAGTGCTAGTGATTCAGTGGAGAGTGAAACGGACCAGCCTTAAGACCTCGAATATCCCGGACGCAGCACAGCAGCATAAAAGTGACAGGCAGGGGCTAGCATGCAACAGAGGGCAGCATGAGCGTGCTATAATGGAGCAGGGCCGCAGTAAGGAAGAAAGGATCACGGAGCAAGAGGCAAGAGAAAGGGTCAGCAACGCAGGGAGGGGCGGTCATCGGTCGGGTATGAGGGGCATTGTACTGGTCCAAAATGGCCATTTCATGGTGCACCGCTGAGAAAGAAAGGTGGAATGCTAGTCGTTATGTCGTAGCAGTTTACACCATATCTCACGTTGTTTCAAAAAGCGAAGTTAGGGCGCAGTCAGCCAAACAGCAGTTCGCACCGTGAATACCTGAATCGAAAGTGCGTGAAAAACCGGCCAGGTAACCTCATAATCCCGTTGAAACCTACATACCCGACCTGACGCCATTTTGTTTGCCTCTACCGTTCACCAGGACCCCGAGGTTTTAGCTCGAGACTTCTACCGCTCGTGTTCCTTCAGAATCCGGCAAAGGCCTACCAGAAGTGCTTCCGAGGAACCTTAGCAGTCTGCCGTAACCACTTGGTAAGCTTCACCCGCCGTGCCGGAGTCCGGCACCACGAACCCACCTAAGCCACGAGTGTACCTCCGTCAACAACTACGAGGAGACACGGGACATCCGGCGGTGTGTGAAGGGGTAAACCGAAGAAGAAGGGCCCGAAGCAGTAGAGTAAGGTAGGAGAGTCTTGTACAGTCACTAAAGGGGATTTTTAGAAAATTGTCGACAAGTAGGAATAAAAGTTGGCGAGCGAAGCTCGAAATTGAATTTGCTAGCGTTTCCTTGTAGTTTTTAATTTGCGAAAAGCCGACCCTGAGGCGTCTGAAGGGGAGTCTGAGTAGTGCTGGGCAGTAGCCAACCATTGGTTACACAATAAGTAATATTATTTAAACAACGATTGCTTTGATGTTCAGTTGCTTGCTGCGTTGCATACTCGCAACAGTTTGGTCGGGTACTGTGATGGCATTCGGAGTCTGGGTTAACTGGGAGTCCTCTAGACACGCACACACAATTATTGGCTTCTTGCTATCTCGAGCTTAGATCACCGTTACGTCAACAGGTTTTAAAAAAAAACTTTAGAACGAGTGACACTTTGGCGCTTTACTTGTCGTAGTATTCGCTCAGAGTTGCGACAATGAGAGAGCCCCCCTCAGCAGCTCAGCATTCATTTTCTGCTGTTATGTCCAGCACTGACTTCAGAAGCCTATCAGCGTACGAACATCTTCGAGCGTTTATGCTGGTTGGATGTGTACGAGGTATTCTTTCGGGGTTCAAATGCAGGTCCGTTACACTCTACACTCAATCACCAGCACTTCCTTGACATTTATGTACATTTATTTATGCGACGAATCTTGACAAACTTCGTAAGAAACTTTCCTAGCTACTGTGGAGTCCCGGTTCTGGACCCTATTGAAGTAAAAATCCAGTGTCCTGATGACTATTTAGATACAATAGAGGTCAGTTGTGCTAGCGATTGCTCACCATCGCTTACACACTTCTTGGCTCTCAGATACTCTCTTTTAGCGTGAGAGCAGAGGCATATTCCGGGATGCCACAGCTACAACCTGTACATAGAGGGATCTTGAACGGTTTACTAAAAAGTTCTTATTGAAGAATTTTACACAAAAGGCCTTACAGAAGGCTCCAAAAGTTTTTAGTGTCACTTTTACGAAATATGAATATCAAAATTATTTCTTGTAAAACCTTTGTTTAGCCTAGTACAGAATTATATGTTTAACTATAAAAGTTTTGGCTGCTTGTATCAACATTGATGTTGTTCTTTCTAATTGAAGCCTCATTACGGCAACCACATGAAACTACCTCTATTCTTCTAGCGCCAGCGACAAACTCAGCGACGATGCCCAAGAAGGAGACCTTCGATATGATGCCAACGACGGTAAAACTGTGCCGCATCGTTGGATTCCTGGACCGGGACGTGGCCGGTGATACCCGGCAGAGAGCCGTTGTGGTAATTTCGGGCATAACGGTGTTCATGACCATACCGAATCTTATTTATCTCATCAGAAAGGAGAAAAGTTTGGAACGCACCTTCCGGGTTGTTATCGAATCGATCGCAATGGTGAGCATCGTTTTCCGGATGATGTTCCATTACATCAATCGGGACGGGATGCAGGCGTGTTATGATGACGTTCGAAGCGTTTTCAACGAATACGTTAATAGCCCGGTAGCAGAGGTCCAAAAAACCTTGAAGCATTTGTACAAATCGGCGGAATTTCTAGTAAAATTCTATCTATACGGGGTGATGTCTCAGGCAGTCAGTTTTGGACTTATCCAGGCCGTTATTACTACCGTAAAATATTTCGTAAATGGTCACGTGGAGCAGTTCCCAGCACCAGTTATTGAAGCAGAGTAACTAAAGAGCGCATATTCTCGATTGTATTACTTTAATACCTACATTCTAAATTCAATTTCAGTCATTTTTTCTTCGCATATGATTCATCTTTCTGGATATGGTTGCCCGTCATGGCGAACGCTCTGATCTGGCAGTACTATTTAGTGGTCATACTGATGGCAAACGAGTGCCTTCATTGGAATCTGCTGCATCATGTTTCGTGCCTTTTCAAAATAATGAGACTTGAAATTCTACAAGCCAACGATGTCAGGGACAGCAGTTCGTTTAGGGCCAAAATAATAAGGATTATTCGCATTCAAAACGTTTGCTACAAGTAACTGTATTGGTAGAACTAAGCTACATCTGAATACTGATCTCCTTCCTCTTCTAGGAGCGCCGGACATTTGGAAGATTCCTTAAGTCCCGTTATGGTTTTGTTGTACTGCTCGTGCATTCTTCAAGCCTGTATCGGTATGTTTGTGATAAGTGTGGTATGAGCAATCAAAAATCAATCAAACAATATGTCATTCTAAGCTTTCGTTATTTTTCAGGTCAATAACTTTTTTCTGATAGCAATTATGGCATTCATCTTTCAGTACACAACTTTCCAGATTTTTTCCTTCTCGATGCTTAGCACTGAGCTGATCGAAGCCGTAAGTAGTCTTTCCCTTAAAAAATTTGAACAAAACTGCTCCTTCCAAACAATGTAAAAATTTCTTCCCAGAGCGTTTCACTGTCGGATGCCGTCTATTCGCTGGAATGGTACAATCGCACCCTGGAAGAGCAAAAATTGCTGCAATTCGTACACATGAGATCGCAAAAAATGGTTGCCATCAGCGCAGGAAAGTTCTTTCCCATGACGAGGACCACATTCGCCGGGGTAAGCATCGTCGTTTTCCCGTTAAAATATTGATTCAACCAAATGATGGCGATTTCACGCTTTCCAGGCGATGCGGACGGTATTCTCATATTACACATTGATGAGGCAATTTTATGACAAATAAAAGTGGCCTGGTATTGCGAGCTGCTCTGTTCGATTGGTATTAATTTTTAATTATTGAATATAACAAGATATTGCACACCGATGAATATTGTATTATTTCCGATTATCAATCACTAATATTTTGTCTCGGATTCCACATTATTTACAACTCAACTGCTTCGGATTGTAAGACACGGCCTTAGCCATTATCTCAATTTTTCAAAAAGGAATTAAACAAATCATTTCATAAACGAGTGAATTTCATGTGTCGTCTATGTGAAAGGAATGAAGTCATCACGTATGTAGAATCGATGAAATGCAACAAAATTCTCGTTTACGTGAAAAATACCGTAGAATTAATTTCTAAATTATTTTGAGTGTGTGCTGTAGAAGATAGATGATGTTAAGAAATTAAATAAATAATTATTAGGTATTTTATAAAGAATAAAAGTTCAAATAATTGAACATTCTCATATTCTCACCTTGGAAGTAAAATAACGTGAAATTGGGCTTTGTGCCTGATCGTGTATATTTATGAGAGTTGTCGGGTGAGCATGTGGAAAAAACGGCAGTTATTCAGCGGCTATTGTAGTATTATGCCATATTCGTTTTCATCTGGTGGAAAGATGGTTGTGCACCAACTGCTGTCATCTTCATATAAAAACCCGATTTAATACACTTAACAGTGGATTGTAGCCTTTCTTACAGTCTAAAAATTATATTTGGATACACATGACACAAAATAATAAAATGATCGATTTCTAAATTCTGAGTAATGATTAAAGTATTTCGAACGTAGTAAATCCTAAATGAATTTAAGAAATAAGGATTCTAAATTTTTTAAAGGATGAAGTTATTTTGAAATAATTATAATTTTCACAAAAATAATAACATAATTAGCTTAGCTTAGCTTAGCTTGATTGACTACTCACATCCACCTTGAATCATTGAACCCGAAATGCTACTCAAGATGTCTGGATGAAGAATTTGAAAGTATTCTAGTATAATCTGTGATTGATTTTTAAATTTGGTTTAAATACAATTAAATGCATTTCGGATTCCAAGATCGCAGGCGTGGCTAAATAGAACAAGTTCCACATCGCCAATGGTTGCTACTCCGTGATTGACCGAGACCATGAATTCTGTTCAGAGGTCAAATGAACGGAACCTGGGATTGGCTACATATTCACAATGCACAAAACTGATGCTCTCTCTTTAAACATCAATAACGGCGCCGGCCACGTCCTAGTAGTCAATAGATAGATTAGGAAAAATGAGATAGGGATGAAAGAACAAATTTACGCCTAAGAACCGAGGTCACCTCTGCATCCTTGCAAAAAAAAAAATTTGGTTGGGAATGTAGGGCAAGGGAAATGATTAGGAAACACTTTTGACTAGTGTTGTGCTGATAGCCTTTTCTGCTAAAATATAATGTTTTATTATAACATCTACCCCCCTCTTACTGTCCCAAAGTTAGGAAAAATACTCACGGCACACGAATTCTTTATAAGTAAAACGCCTTATAAAACCATTTGTCAGTAAAAAAAAATTAAAACTTAGCCAGATAAGAAAAAATGTTTTTGAATGGTAATTAAGAATAAAACACAATTGAAGTCAATTGTATGTATAAACTTGATTCTTATCTTCATATCTCTGATAGTCGTTGCTAACATCATTTAAAGTTCGAAATGATATTCAAACTGATGTTCTTAATCATATTTATGTGGGAATTAAATAACCAATAAATAGTTAAGAAGTTCTAATAATTTGGTGAAAAACTCAGAAATAGAATGAAATAAAAAACATAATTGATTGAACCGTTGGAGAAAACTCGTTAAAATAAAACTTTTTCAACAGAAAAGGAAACATTTTCAACAGAAAAGGAAACTGTGATCACATATAAAAATTCTGTTAATTTTTCAGCATTTTTTTATTGAAGAGTTCTTCATGTAACGACTTCCCCTATTTTTTCATCAACCACAACAAAACATGTATACATTGCAATTGAAATTAAAATTTGAATTGGTGAAATAACGATTGGATGGTTCATAATCATCGCATCCAAATGACGAAATGGTTTTTGGGAAATTATTAATATGGCACAAATATTTATTAATAATTTGCCACATTTAAAACATTCTAGTGTTAAAGTTAAAATCCCTACATAGAAGTTTTGATTGACTGATTAAAAAGATCACGAGAATACTTAGCTTTGACGTTTTTGGGGACCAAAAAACATGAATGAATGACTCCGAAGGTTCATCCACGATCAGTATGAGCGGCCGACACCACTCCAGGAAGACAGGAACTAGATCAGATTTCCAGATAATATGAGCTTCACCCTCTTGAAACACGTCGAGAACGTCCAAAAACTTCTTGATAGTTGATGGATTACATAAATAATATGGACAAACGAACTTTAAAATAAGGGTTTAACGGCACTTGATTTTTTCCGCTGAAACAAATCACTTCCGTCATCGACGGTCACAGCCTACCGAGTCAATTTTCACAAAAATAATAACATAATTGTAAACTAATTGAAAAATTTTGAATGATTGAATTCTGGGATATCTTGTATGATCCCGTTGCTATGACATTATGATCTTATATTAATAAAATAGAAGAGGTCTAAACATGAAGGGTATAATTTTTAAAAAAGATTCCTAACCATGTGTTTCAAATAATTCAACCTCTCAAGAAAAGGAAGCGAATAAATGGAAAAAAATTTAAATAAATTTTCAACTGCTAAACTAAAATACGATGCTTCAATGTAGATTACAATAATCTATCGATTTAACAATAGATATTAAACATTTTGACAACTTTGAAATGTCAATATTTTCAATTTTGTCAATTATGTCTATTTTATCATTTTTGTCAATTTTGTCAATTCTATTAGTTTTGTCAATTTTGTCAATTTTATAAATTTTGTAAATTTTGTAAATTTTGTAAATTTTGTAAACTTAGTAACTTTTGTAAATTTTGTAAATTTTGAAAATTTTATAAATTTTGTCCACTTGGGTAGTTTTGTCAACATTTAGAACATTTAGAACGGCAAGTGAAATTGAATGATACAAAAACTTATACTCGAAAATATTTAAAATATTTATTTTTGATTTTTGACTTTAACTTGTCAATATACATGCTACTGCTAGATCAGTTGATCCTAGTATCACATTATTTTATTTCCAATAAGATTCTATTTTCCCTAACCAGCATGAGAGCAGCAGTGGTATAAATTACTTTTTCACCCAGCTGACAATTTGATTGTTAACATTTTGCCGCACGCCCTTTTGAAAAAAATTATACCACTGCTGCTCTCATTCTGGGTAGGGAATATAGAATCTTATTGGAAGAAAATAATGGGATTCTGGGTATGCCAACGAATGATTCGCAACGTAAGGTCGATTTTTGAAAAGGGCACATTTTTTGTCATATTTGCAAAATTTGTCAGGTTTGTAAATTTTAACAAGTTTGTGAATGTTGTCATTTTTTTTTTTTTCAATTTTGTCAACTATGCAAGTTTGGTCCAATTTGTAATTTTTGATGATTTTAACAATCATGTCATTTTTGTAATTATAGACTATTTTGAAATGTTTGTAAATTATGTCAGTTTGGTAAATTTGTTTAATTTTTTTCTATATTGATTCTGTCAATTTTGTGCATATTTTGAAAACTTTTTCAGTTTTATGATTTATATTCATTTTATCTATCCAGTTTTGTCAATTTTGTAAATGTTATAATTTATGTCAATCCATTCAAAATTGGTCAACTTTGGTCAATTTTTGTCAATTTTTCCCATATTTGCGAAATATGTCAGGCTTGTTGAAACTTGTTTAAAGTTTGTGAATGTTGTCTATTTTGTAATTTTTATCAATTTTATCAATTATGTAAATTTGATACAATTTGTAATTTAAGAAAATTTAAACAATTGTCATTTTTGTAGTAATTGACTATTTTGACATTTTTATCCATTATGTCGGTTTTGTAAATTTGTTTTGAAAATCGTCTAGCGCTGGATTGCATCTGAATTTGTGGATTTTAATCTGAATTCTGAAACTCACTTTTGGACCCGATTTTTTTTTAGTTAAGTTTAAAATCAGAAATACTTTAAAGTCAAGGGAATTCAACATTTTGAAATTAACACGTCTGTACAAAAAATCACTTTAAACTTTAAAACAGTTGATAAAATTAAATTGGGTGAAACTTTTTGTTGATGCATTTTCTTTTGAACGCGAAATTACGCCTATTTAAAATGGGATTTTTTTTATCCGGGTAGGGCTAATAGATAGCGTCGATTTTTGAAATAGGATTTGATTAGATGTTCCGAAGTTTCAAAAGCGTTTTTTTTCGAGCTAACTGATAGTTTCGCCCTTATGAAATGTTACGCTATGTTTGTTTACATTTGGTGCGTTCGCCCTCTTTCAAACTTACTACAAAATTATCTAACAGATTCACGCTTGCTTAGACGTATCGAAGCCAGCCATCGTTGCAGAAAAATGCGGTGTTGAACCCTACACCCATCGGTTTGATATGGCAATTCGGGGTTGTACCCCTTTATGAAACTCCATATTTTCATAATATGGTTTTGAAGTTTCGGCTTCAAAATTTTTGCGACCGGTTCGGTTAACACTGATCTGGTAAAAAAGATAAAATTGTCATGATATAAGCAATCTAACTCCCTTTTCTACCGCTCGTTTTGTCGTCATGAAGACATCATGAGTGGGAGTGGTGTGCGCCCATCGTGTAGCGATTAGCGTGTAGCGAACGCGCCCATCGTGTATATGACGTCATAAACACGATAATCTTCATTTTAGTGATTGCTGGTTGTGGCTAGCAAGCCAAATTGACACGTTTTTTGGAGCGATAATTTGATGATAATTACTATGAAAATTTTTTTTTCAAACTATTTTGTTTTTTTTTTCTTTCTTTTATACATTGAAGAGGGAAAAAAATCAAATTTTTTAAGACAAAAATCATTTTTATTGTACTTCCCAGTTTCGCAAAAACGTAGTGACAAAGTTTATAAAAAAATCACACCAATACATACAAATACACTGACATCGTCTGAACTCGTCGAGCTGATTCGATAGGTACCTATAAAGGTATATCTAAGACCCATAATTAAGGATCTCCCAAATCGACCGATAACTATACCTTTCTGAAAGAAAGGCAAAAAACGCTTTGACAGCACTTGGTGCACTAACGGTGGACCACCAGGATGAAAACGAATATGGCATTAGATTGTGCTTGAAATTAATTCCGTTTAAATTGATAGTGGTAGTTGGTCTTAAGTTTTAGTGAAATGAAATTAAGAAAAGAACAGAATCAACCGGCGGATTCGACATATGCAAGCATATTTTCTATTCAATGTTGGTACATCAACTGCCGATATGAAATTTTCAAAAAGAAAAACCTTTTCAGCAGTAGGTAATCTAGCTTTAAAATAAGGCTCGTTTACTAAAAACCGAGTAGGGGAGAGGCGGGCTATATGCGCATATTAAGGAAAGCACTCATTTTCTCCCATATTCCAATAGATAGGAGTCTGAAAACTTTATGCACATGAGCGGACATCTATTTTCTATACGTAAGAGTAATTTTTCTGTTAAAATCTCTTACAGTTTTTGTGAAAATAATTTTATAATAAAAGAAGTCAAAATAGCCGATTTTCGAAACCGGCGGGCTAAATGCGCATATTTATGTTGTAAGCTATATTTCATTAACACTTGCAATATTTTGAAATTATTTAATTGAAAATGGTAGAAACGGATGTTAAGCAAACGTCAAGGGTGAAATTTTGGTGAAATTTTTTATATCACTAGTACTTTTGCATGAAACATAGTTAAGTATGCCATATGGTCATATTTCATGGTAATATTTTGTTCATATTGTATTTTTATCGGATCAGTATGAAATTCTTCTTTTTTCGCTGTAAGATCGTGATTTGAGCGTAGATTTAATGTTTAAATGATAGAAATTAAAAAAATTATAAGAATAATCTATTTTTCTTGATATAGGCATTTAACCTGCCTTGATATGGGCATTCAGAACCTGTCTCTTATTCCAATATTTTATCATCTACAACTTTACCAAAAGCTTCAATTTGTTGAATTTCCGATTTCCAGATGAATAAGAAAGAAAAGCCGTTAAAATTTTTGTTCACAGAACCTGTACGCTTAATAACTAAAGTTCAATATATTATAACAAAACTGACAAAAATCTTGTTTGAATTTTTAAATTTTTTCGACTTTATATAACAATTTAATTTTTTCATGCCATGTGTTAAAAGCGTATTACCCTCAAACTGCACTGATTAGATATGATGAATCTCTAGCCATATCGTCTATCGGCTGTATGCGCATTTTACCCAACATGCGCATTTAGGAACACTTCCCCCTATGTGCTCGTTAACCGAGTCATGATGATCATGACGGAATCGACTTACAAAAATAAATTAAATCCTTAAAATGCTGCATCGTAATTGTGCACGTGTGCAATGCTTTGGGTTGGACTCCCATTGGAAAAACCAAACCTTATGTCCTACTGATGAATCGAAGCTGAATACGAACAGTCAGTAATGAAGAATTTCAACAAATCTGATCGCTTCTCAATGATGCATTATAGCGTGCGATTATGTAAACTGTTCGGATTTTGGAAGGGTTTCCGCTACCAGAAGCGAGTGGGGGCACTTATAGCGTTTGTGATTTTGTGGTTCTGGCTTCCGGATGTACACTTTCTGATGCTACCGGATCATGAGTTGGAACGTATCCTGAAATCCACCTTCGAAACGGCTTCACTGATAGTGTTTGTCTTTCGCTTCGCAATGCAAGCTCTTCATCAACCGCTGTGGCAACGCAGCTTTTATGAGCTGCAGGAGGTTTTCGATTTCAATGTGGATAGCCCTCACGAAGATGTTCAGCGAATCATGCGACACCTAACTTCCCAACAAACATTTTTGCTGATTAAAAACGCCAATTCTCTGATCGTATGCTGTGTTAAGGTGCTGATTGCTGTTTCAGCTTTCTGGCTGAAGAACGAAATACTTCAGCGCTGTTTCAGCATGTAAGGAAGTTTTATTTCAGCCAATAGAAAGTAGGGGAAAATTGGTTGAAGAATAACTCGTTCAGCCTTTGTCCAACCATTTTTGACACCATTCAAATTTGACAGGCGTCAGCTGTACAAGGGTAACTTCGACAGCGACTTTCAGCTATATCAAAATTTCTGTTGTTGTCATTGATCAACCAATGCATGATAGCGAATGTATCGAAATAAGAATTTTTTTAATCGTCTAATTATTCGTAGTTTCTCATTTTGCTTGATAAAATGACCCCCGGGAAAGCTTCTTTTCATTTGCGAAGCATTTCAATTTCAATTTCTTCATGTGAAATTGACCTTGGTTGGGATATATTTCGGTCGCTTAAGAACGACACTTTTCTTATGCTCCACAGAATCCATAGTTGGTTCTGCGTTCTGCGGCATGAGACCAACAAGTCGAAGGTTTAGAGTTCGAGACCAGTTTCAATGGAGCAAAAACAACAAGAGAGGGGAAAAATAGCTGGCAAACATCGGGCATACATCGGTCATCATTATTTTTGTTTTTTTTTTTTTTGGTGATCCGTCAATTGACGTTTCATGGCAACTTCGCTGATTAATTTCTCCAAATGTCGATGTTTAAGAGCTGAACAGCAGCTTCTCCCTGAATTTTGGTTGCCTTCTTTCAGCAAGATAGCTGATTTAAAATTATAACGAAATAGTGTTTCAGCGGTTGTTCAGCGAAAAATGTTTGTTGGGTTACGTGTCCAACAAAATGGCGAAATTCTACGTAGTGACAGTTAGTTTCCAATTGATACTCTATGGACCGATACAAGTGATGGTAACCCTGTTTCAATTTGCGCTGTTCGACGAGCCACCAGAGTTGAAAAGTTCTCTGCACGAAGCTAAGTGAGTTTCGGTCTTTTGCTGTTTAGGTAATTAACGGAAATGATTTCTGATTGTTATTTTTAGTTACTTTCTCTTCGATCACAATTCCAACATCTGGGTCTGGCTACCGATAGCTCTGATATGTGTTGTAGGTCACTATTGGATGATAATGGCAATTGTAGCCAACGAATTGTTCCAGTGGATCTTGATACACCATTTATCATGTGTTTTGAAAATTCTTGAAATGGAGTTTACCCGATTGAATGACATCAATGATCCAATCTTCTTCCGACGAAGGCTCTCGGAGCTCATCCGGATTCATCAGAAATGTTTAAGGTTCTTAGTGACAACGTTTGTTATTTATTTGAAATATCGTTCTTTATTGCAATTGATCTTTTTTTGTTTTCATAGAATTACGTGTCCAACAAAATGGCGAAATTCTACGTAGTGACAGTTAGTTTCCAATTGATACTCTATGGACCGATACAAGTGATGGTAACCCTGTTTCAATTTGCGCTGTTCGACGAGCCACCAGAGTTGAAAAGTTCTCTGCACGAAGCTAAGTGAGTTTCGGTCTTTTGCTGTTTAGGTAATTAACGGAAATGATTTCTGATTGTTATTTTTAGTTACTTTCTCTTCGATCACAATTCCAACATCTGGGTCTGGCTACCGATAGCTCTGATATGTGTTGTAGGTCACTATTGGATGATAATGGCAATTGTAGCCAACGAATTGTTCCAGTGGATCTTGATACACCATTTATCATGTGTTTTGAAAATTCTTGAAATGGAGTTTACCCGATTGAATGACATCAATGATCCAATCTTCTTCCGACGAAGGCTCTCGGAGCTCATCCGGATTCATCAGAAATGTTTAAGGTTCTTAGTGACAACGTTTGTTATTTATTTGAAATATCGTTCTTTATTGCAATTGATCTTTTTTTGTTTTCATAGAATTACGTGTCCAACAAAATGGCGAAATTCTACGTAGTGACAGTTAGTTTCCAATTGATACTCTATGGACCGATACAAGTGATGGTAACCCTGTTTCAATTTGCGCTGTTCGACGAGCCACCAGAGTTGAAAAGTTCTCTGCACGAAGCTAAGTGAGTTTCGGTCTTTTGCTGTTTAGGTAATTAACGGAAATGATTTCTGATTGTTATTTTTAGTTACTTTCTCTTCGATCACAATTCCAACATCTGGGTCTGGCTACCGATAGCTCTGATATGTGTTGTAGGTCACTATTGGATGATAATGGCAATTGTAGCCAACGAATTGTTCCAGTGGATCTTGATACACCATTTATCATGTGTTTTGAAAATTCTTGAAATGGAGTTTACCCGATTGAATGACATCAATGATCCAATCTTCTTCCGACGAAGGCTCTCGGAGCTCATCCGGATTCATCAGAAATGTTTAAGGTTCTTAGTGACAACGTTTGTTATTTATTTGAAATATCGTTCTTTATTGCAATTGATCTTTTTTTGTTTTCATAGAATTACGTGTCCAACAAAATGGCGAAATTCTACGTAGTGACAGTTAGTTTCCAATTGATACTCTATGGACCGATACAAGTGATGGTAACCCTGTTTCAATTTGCGCTGTTCGACGAGCCACCAGAGTTGAAAAGTTCTCTGCACGAAGCTAAGTGAGTTTCGGTCTTTTGCTGTTTAGGTAATTAACGGAAATGATTTCTGATTGTTATTTTTAGTTACTTTCTCTTCGATCACAATTCCAACATCTGGGTCTGGCTACCGATAGCTCTGATATGTGTTGTAGGTCACTATTGGATGATAATGGCAATTGTAGCCAACGAATTGTTCCAGTGGATCTTGATACACCATTTATCATGTGTTTTGAAAATTCTTGAAATGGAGTTTACCCGATTGAATGACATCAATGATCCAATCTTCTTCCGACGAAGGCTCTCGGAGCTCATCCGGATTCATCAGAAATGTTTAAGGTTCTTAGTGACAACGTTTGTTATTTATTTGAAATATCGTTCTTTATTGCAATTGATCTTTTTTTGTTTTCATAGAATTACGTGTCCAACAAAATGGCGAAATTCTACGTAGTGACAGTTAGTTTCCAATTGATACTCTATGGACCGATACAAGTGATGGTAACCCTGTTTCAATTTGCGCTGTTCGACGAGCCACCAGAGTTGAAAAGTTCTCTGCACGAAGCTAAGTGAGTTTCGGTCTTTTGCTGTTTAGGTAATTAACGGAAATGATTTCTGATTGTTATTTTTAGTTACTTTCTCTTCGATCACAATTCCAACATCTGGGTCTGGCTACCGATAGCTCTGATATGTGTTGTAGGTCACTATTGGATGATAATGGCAATTGTAGCCAACGAATTGTTCCAGTGGATCTTGATACACCATTTATCATGTGTTTTGAAAATTCTTGAAATGGAGTTTACCCGATTGAATGACATCAATGATCCAATCTTCTTCCGACGAAGGCTCTCGGAGCTCATCCGGATTCATCAGAAATGTTTAAGGTTCTTAGTGACAACGTTTGTTATTTATTTGAAATATCGTTCTTTATTGCAATTGATCTTTTTTTGTTTTCATAGAATTACGTGTCCAACAAAATGGCGAAATTCTACGTAGTGACAGTTAGTTTCCAATTGATACTCTATGGACCGATACAAGTGATGGTAACCCTGTTTCAATTTGCGCTGTTCGACGAGCCACCAGAGTTGAAAAGTTCTCTGCACGAAGCTAAGTGAGTTTCGGTCTTTTGCTGTTTAGGTAATTAACGGAAATGATTTCTGATTGTTATTTTTAGTTACTTTCTCTTCGATCACAATTCCAACATCTGGGTCTGGCTACCGATAGCTCTGATATGTGTTGTAGGTCACTATTGGATGATAATGGCAATTGTAGCCAACGAATTGTTCCAGTGGATCTTGATACACCATTTATCATGTGTTTTGAAAATTCTTGAAATGGAGTTTACCCGATTGAATGACATCAATGATCCAATCTTCTTCCGACGAAGGCTCTCGGAGCTCATCCGGATTCATCAGAAATGTTTAAGGTTCTTAGTGACAACGTTTGTTATTTATTTGAAATATCGTTCTTTATTGCAATTGATCTTTTTTTGTTTTCATAGAATTACGTGTCCAACAAAATGGCGAAATTCTACGTAGTGACAGTTAGTTTCCAATTGATACTCTATGGACCGATACAAGTGATGGTAACCCTGTTTCAATTTGCGCTGTTCGACGAGCCACCAGAGTTGAAAAGTTCTCTGCACGAAGCTAAGTGAGTTTCGGTCTTTTGCTGTTTAGGTAATTAACGGAAATGATTTCTGATTGTTATTTTTAGTTACTTTCTCTTCGATCACAATTCCAACATCTGGGTCTGGCTACCGATAGCTCTGATATGTGTTGTAGGTCACTATTGGATGATAATGGCAATTGTAGCCAACGAATTGTTCCAGTGGATCTTGATACACCATTTATCATGTGTTTTGAAAATTCTTGAAATGGAGTTTACCCGATTGAATGACATCAATGATCCAATCTTCTTCCGACGAAGGCTCTCGGAGCTCATCCGGATTCATCAGAAATGTTTAAGGTTCTTAGTGACAACGTTTGTTATTTATTTGAAATATCGTTCTTTATTGCAATTGATCTTTTTTTGTTTTCATAGAATTACGTGTCCAACAAAATGGCGAAATTCTACGTAGTGACAGTTAGTTTCCAATTGATACTCTATGGACCGATACAAGTGATGGTAACCCTGTTTCAATTTGCGCTGTTCGACGAGCCACCAGAGTTGAAAAGTTCTCTGCACGAAGCTAAGTGAGTTTCGGTCTTTTGCTGTTTAGGTAATTAACGGAAATGATTTCTGATTGTTATTTTTAGTTACTTTCTCTTCGATCACAATTCCAACATCTGGGTCTGGCTACCGATAGCTCTGATATGTGTTGTAGGTCACTATTGGATGATAATGGCAATTGTAGCCAACGAATTGTTCCAGTGGATCTTGATACACCATTTATCATGTGTTTTGAAAATTCTTGAAATGGAGTTTACCCGATTGAATGACATCAATGATCCAATCTTCTTCCGACGAAGGCTCTCGGAGCTCATCCGGATTCATCAGAAATGTTTAAGGTTCTTAGTGACAACGTTTGTTATTTATTTGAAATATCGTTCTTTATTGCAATTGATCTTTTTTTGTTTTCATAGAATTACGTGTCCAACAAAATGGCGAAATTCTACGTAGTGACAGTTAGTTTCCAATTGATACTCTATGGACCGATACAAGTGATGGTAACCCTGTTTCAATTTGCGCTGTTCGACGAGCCACCAGAGTTGAAAAGTTCTCTGCACGAAGCTAAGTGAGTTTCGGTCTTTTGCTGTTTAGGTAATTAACGGAAATGATTTCTGATTGTTATTTTTAGTTACTTTCTCTTCGATCACAATTCCAACATCTGGGTCTGGCTACCGATAGCTCTGATATGTGTTGTAGGTCACTATTGGATGATAATGGCAATTGTAGCCAACGAATTGTTCCAGTGGATCTTGATACACCATTTATCATGTGTTTTGAAAATTCTTGAAATGGAGTTTACCCGATTGAATGACATCAATGATCCAATCTTCTTCCGACGAAGGCTCTCGGAGCTCATCCGGATTCATCAGAAATGTTTAAGGTTCTTAGTGACAACGTTTGTTATTTATTTGAAATATCGTTCTTTATTGCAATTGATCTTTTTTTGTTTTCATAGAATTACGTGTCCAACAAAATGGCGAAATTCTACGTAGTGACAGTTAGTTTCCAATTGATACTCTATGGACCGATACAAGTGATGGTAACCCTGTTTCAATTTGCGCTGTTCGACGAGCCACCAGAGTTGAAAAGTTCTCTGCACGAAGCTAAGTGAGTTTCGGTCTTTTGCTGTTTAGGTAATTAACGGAAATGATTTCTGATTGTTATTTTTAGTTACTTTCTCTTCGATCACAATTCCAACATCTGGGTCTGGCTACCGATAGCTCTGATATGTGTTGTAGGTCACTATTGGATGATAATGGCAATTGTAGCCAACGAATTGTTCCAGTGGATCTTGATACACCATTTATCATGTGTTTTGAAAATTCTTGAAATGGAGTTTACCCGATTGAATGACATCAATGATCCAATCTTCTTCCGACGAAGGCTCTCGGAGCTCATCCGGATTCATCAGAAATGTTTAAGGTTCTTAGTGACAACGTTTGTTATTTATTTGAAATATCGTTCTTTATTGCAATTGATCTTTTTTTGTTTTCATAGAATTACGTGTCCAACAAAATGGCGAAATTCTACGTAGTGACAGTTAGTTTCCAATTGATACTCTATGGACCGATACAAGTGATGGTAACCCTGTTTCAATTTGCGCTGTTCGACGAGCCACCAGAGTTGAAAAGTTCTCTGCACGAAGCTAAGTGAGTTTCGGTCTTTTGCTGTTTAGGTAATTAACGGAAATGATTTCTGATTGTTATTTTTAGTTACTTTCTCTTCGATCACAATTCCAACATCTGGGTCTGGCTACCGATAGCTCTGATATGTGTTGTAGGTCACTATTGGATGATAATGGCAATTGTAGCCAACGAATTGTTCCAGTGGATCTTGATACACCATTTATCATGTGTTTTGAAAATTCTTGAAATGGAGTTTACCCGATTGAATGACATCAATGATCCAATCTTCTTCCGACGAAGGCTCTCGGAGCTCATCCGGATTCATCAGAAATGTTTAAGGTTCTTAGTGACAACGTTTGTTATTTATTTGAAATATCGTTCTTTATTGCAATTGATCTTTTTTTGTTTTCATAGAATTACGTGTCCAACAAAATGGCGAAATTCTACGTAGTGACAGTTAGTTTCCAATTGATACTCTATGGACCGATACAAGTGATGGTAACCCTGTTTCAATTTGCGCTGTTCGACGAGCCACCAGAGTTGAAAAGTTCTCTGCACGAAGCTAAGTGAGTTTCGGTCTTTTGCTGTTTAGGTAATTAACGGAAATGATTTCTGATTGTTATTTTTAGTTACTTTCTCTTCGATCACAATTCCAACATCTGGGTCTGGCTACCGATAGCTCTGATATGTGTTGTAGGTCACTATTGGATGATAATGGCAATTGTAGCCAACGAATTGTTCCAGTGGATCTTGATACACCATTTATCATGTGTTTTGAAAATTCTTGAAATGGAGTTTACCCGATTGAATGACATCAATGATCCAATCTTCTTCCGACGAAGGCTCTCGGAGCTCATCCGGATTCATCAGAAATGTTTAAGGTTCTTAGTGACAACGTTTGTTATTTATTTGAAATATCGTTCTTTATTGCAATTGATCTTTTTTTGTTTTCATAGAATCGCAAAAAATTTGGAGAGATGCCTTTTTCTTACAATAGGAGCTCTGTACAGTTTTTTCATAATCCAGATATGCTACATTATGTTCGTGTTTACCTTGGTGAGAATGTTAAATACGTCGCCACGTGATAATCAAATTTACTCAAACCATTCACTTTTAATTCGCACAGACTGATGATTTTCTCATCATCGTAGTTATGCTCTTCGCTGTTCAGTATATTGTATTCATTATTTTTACATATTCCGTGCTTGGGTCCGAGTTGATTGAATCGGTTCGTAAACATTCAAGATGAATGATCGCCACATTGCATCTATTACAATTCTGATTTTTGCAGAGTTTTCAGCTTTCAAATAGCGTTTATCAGATCCGTTGGTACGAAAGATCCCCAATCAATAGACGTTCTCTGCTGTTTGTTCAGATGCGATCACAGCGCGAAGCTGTTCTTACGGCTGGAAAATTTTTCCCTCTCAACCGACAAACCTTCGCTAAGGTAGGATTGATCGTTGGATGTTATTTTTCACTGTTTAGCAAACTATTTTTTTTACAGGCTATGCAAACAGCTTTTTCCTTTTTTACAATCATGCGGCAGTTCTATGGAAAATAAAAATCTTCGCATTTAGTCTGCGAAAACTTTATTTATTGAAACAAACTCCTTTTTTGAAACAATGTATTATGATTTGGATTCAAAATACCTAATCATTTTTTAAACAAAGGATTTTTTCTTTGATTTTTTTTTCAAGGGAGTTTAACAACCAGGGTCATTCTTCCCTATAATTAATTTTTGAACTAAATGATTTCAGGCTTTGAATAAAAAAAACAGGAATTTGTTGTAATGTCAAATGTGAAAAATCTTTGCAATAAAACAAATCGAATTAGAAACAAATGACTTTTTTGTTTCATAATCAAAGAATTTTTTCCTTATTTGTCTGCTAACAAAGGAAAATTTCTCCGTCCTAAATTTTGTTTTCGCTGAATGTCGACCCGATAAAGATTACTTACGTATTTGAAGGAAATTCCAACATAACAAAAAGAACAAAATCACAAACCTTTGAAAAATTCTCATTAAACTTTTGGGAATGAACATCTTACAGGATTCAGTTAATCCTGCACGAAATTGAAATTTTCTGACAAGAGGGTACAAAAGAGATTTGAAAGCGTGCGAAATCAACGTTTGCGTTAGTTCTGAAGGCTTTTGTTTCTATATATCAGCCCTATATGCTACAAGCAAAAAGTTATCAGCACAAGTTCACCGAGAATCTGAGTTGATCAGAAAATCCGTAAAAAATATACATAAGTAGCACTCAAAAATATAAATTCAGGCGTTTGAGATTTACCTACTTGTATGCAATGTTTATGCTTGCGATCCAGGGATGCAACATATTTTGTTGCCTACCTTCAGGCGTTTGTTATTGCACAAAGCAATATGTTGTGAAGGTATTCAGCAGGGAATTAAAAGCGACATTTACCCATATTACGACAAAAGAACTGAGCCATATCACTTAAATAATCAATTGAAATTTCTATTAACTGGATTTCATCTTTAAAACAAAGTGCAAATGCGCTAAAAATGTTTCTTTTTTTTTTTAAGATCTGCCAGACTCTGATTTTCCCGATTTTCTGCGCGGAAATTTGATCTCTACAACCAGGACTATTTGAATCAAGCAACTTTGAATGTTTTCAACTTGAAGACCATGCTATAATTTGATTTTAACCTAGCCACATCTAGCTACAAAACCTAAATTTTGTCTCGAGAAACCTTTTTTCGTTCAAATTTAATATTCGTGTCCTATAGAAATTCCATTTTTTTTATGAGTTTCAAATACCATGAATCTATAAAAGTGCATATCTATTTTGAAAAAAAAAATGCTATTGTGGCACTTATCGTTTGACTTTGATTTTGCCGTCCAACATATTTAGATACTGCGTGTTCATTGAACATGCTTAATATTGTTATAATCAGCGGACCACGGTTTGCCACAAAACCTGTAAACAATAAAAAATCAGCTGTACGGTTGACAAGCTGGGATATAGCCGATTCCATGAAACCTCTATAAATTCATAATGTGAAAAAATGAAACAATATGAAGATCTAGAATATTGGATACATAAAGGCGAAATAGAGGTGCTGTAAACGCCTTAATTTATGCAACAGAATTGATCAGTTTCTGTGCTAACCTGCGGTTCTCTGTGCCTGCAGCTCGTATCGAAAAACAACATTTTTAACTGAACCGGAAAATACCATCGGTTAAACGAGTTTACTTCATAACAGATTTATTCGAAGTTTTCATAGATTAATCCAATTAATTACCATGGTATATGATTATAATAAGTATATACTTACTGTGAAAGTCGGAAAACCTCGTGTGTGTTTTTTTTAAAAACCTTGATGTTGTTCTGATTTTTTACAAATCCACCTGGCATCTCTGAATTTGACAACTCTTTCCGATCAAAACAATAAAAAATCGAGATCCACGCGTTTTTATTATTCCTCGTTTTTCGAATGGAAAATTCTGCTCGTTATTTGAAAAAAAGTATGTGTTAAATGTTATTCATTTTCCATCAAAGCATTTAGGGCGGTGCCTGCATTGGTAAAATGGATTTCGCCAAAAACATTCTTCACAAGTACGGTTGGAGGGAAGGTAAATTTGTTGCTGCGATTCGTGCTCTCGTTTTTTTTGTCTGACGAAAATCATTTTCAGGTGAAGGCCTGGGCAAAAATTCGGATGGCATTGCCAAACCAATAAAGGCCAGCTTCAAGTTTAACAGTGCCGGGCTAGGGGCGGACCAGGCCAAGGATCTCACCAACAACTGGTGGGAACGAGTTTACAACGAAGCCTCGGAAAACCTGGACGTGGGCCCCGGTGGCCGTATTACCCAGAAGGATGCCGATGGAGTGGAAATCTCGGACAAAAGCTATTCGGTTAAAAAGTTGAAACAGAAAACCGCTGACGGTCAGGCTAACTATGGAAGCTTCCTGAAAGCATCACGATTGATAACGGCCACAGGCCAGGAGCAGGACCTGGAAGGGCACGTTACCACGGATGATATACAGTTTAAGAAAGCGAAGGTAAGAGTGGGATCTACTGGTGGGGTTCTTTTTTTGCTTTTTGTCGGTATGATATGAACTGATAGTTATAGGATCTTCAAATGAAAGAGCTTGTCGCTAGAATTATCAAAATCAATGTTGGAGGGATTTGTTGGAGTTACTAGTGCTGGTAACCAAAGTGATTTATTGTTTTCCATTTGCAGGTGCTGACGGATGAAGAACTATTCGCAGCATGTGGTGGCCGGACCGCCCACAAAGGTGCCCGTCATGGTCTTAACCTGTCCGGCAAGCTGGCCCGGATTGAAGAACAGAACGCAAAACTAATGCAGCAGCTGGAATCTACTTCTTTCGAGGCCGTTATCAAAAGTAACGACTGGCAGCAGGTGCAGGGACGCAAGAAATCGAAGAAGAAAAAACATAACAAGGAAAAGTGGAACGAACGGCACGGAGAGGAAGAGGAAGACGAGCTAAAGGATATGGTCAGCAATGCAAACTACGTAGTCAAGAAAAGCAAGAAAAAGGCCAAGGCCGACCGGAAGGTGGAATGTAAGCTGGTGGATGAGCTCGATACTGCCATGGGTATGTTTGATAACTTACCAGAAGAAGACGGTGTAGAACCGGATCCTGGGCCGAGCATTGAAGAGGAATTGGATTTGCTAAGTGAGAAGATCCGCAGACTGGACCACAGTTCGATTGTCATAAAGAAAAAGAAAAAGGATAAAAAAATCAAATCAAAGAAAATTAAGGACTTGGCTCTAGACAAAGACGAAGGAATGGACCCAGCGGCCAAATATCGCAAAGACTATCGCGCGGATCAGAAGCAGAACAATAAACTCCTTCAATTGGTAGTCCCGCACGAGGTGCCACCCGAGAAAAAATATAAACCGAAAAAATTGCTCAAATCCGACAGCGAAGCGTCCGAAAACGAGGACAAGGACGTGGTGGAGCGGATAAACGAGTTCAGAGAAAAGATGAAATCGAAAATCCCGAAGATAAAAATCAGTCAAGCAATCGAGGAAGAAGACGAACAATTGTTGGCGGAAAAGTTCAAGGAAAAGCATAAGAATCAAGCTAAACGAATTGGCAAGCACCGAAAAAGATCGAAGAAGAAGAAACAAGAACGGCACATTGCCAAACTGGCCGACAAGTTGGGCGATCGGTTGTGATAGGTGAGAGGAGTGTCGAGCTGCGTTGCTTTGTACATGAATTCAATGAAAAGCAATTTTCTACAAGCCTTAGGTCGCATCTCTATCGTCGGAAGAACTAACGGTACGTAGAGTGAATTTGTTTTTTTCGCAATTTATATTCATTTTAAATAATAGTTTTAATTTTGGTAAATTTTTACTGTACCAAATACATTATGAGAATTATTCAACACGTTGCGTTACTGTTCCGAAAGCCATCGATAAATCAAAATTCATCATTCACGTTTTGACCCGTGATTTTGTGAATAATTTGGTTAGGTTTTCTAGAGTCTATTCGTCAAAAAATGTTCACAGGTAATTTCGCGAATTCAATTACGCTATCTAGTTCGTTTTCAGTTTTTGTCATGACGAGTTTGTAGAGGACAACTGAATCACTTAAATCGTAGACCTCATTTAGGAAAAATTAAAAAAAAATCGAGATCACAATTTATAATCAAAACTACGCGATGGATTTGTGCAAATTGTCATCCGAACAGATATTAATACCCTAGTTGATTTATGGTAAAAATACTGACGTTTTTATAAAAAGAAAAACCAACACAACAACCCTTTAAAACGAGGCAGTTTGTCTTAACACTCCATAAACGTGTAAAAATCGTCTTCCGGTACGACTGAATGTCCCGCGGCACCCACCAGATGGTGATGAACCGGTTCTGGGAAACAATCGGAGGTGAAATCTCGAGAAGCCTCCTCCAGCAGCTGTTCGGTGTCGAATGGGTGTTCTGCTATAACCGGCTGTACGGCTGCAACCGATGGTGTCAGTTCCGGTTCATGTTCGGTTTGATGCGGCGGAATGTCTGCTAGCATGACCGACAGATCGTCGTGTTGGTGCTGTTCATCTTCCATGAGGCCAACGGCAACGAGTGCGACGTTGGTGCTGGTCGGTTCTCCTGTGGATAGCACAAGCGAGGGTGCGAGGAGTTCCTGTGGCGCGAGCAATTGGTGCGGCACTAGCTCTGATTGAGAGTTATTTATCGGATCCAGATTCGCTAGCTCATGTTCGAGTGGTATCAACTCTGGTTCTTGATCCAATTCCGAAAGGAAAGGGTGAGCTTTTGCGTAATGCTTTTTTAGATCCCACGTAAAGCGGAACTTTGAAGAACACAGTTTGCACGCGTGCGGATACTCTGCCGTGTGAATCATCATGTGAGATCTCAGCCGGTAGGGATGGGCAAAGCGACTTGGGCACATCGGACACTGGTGTTTGCGAAAATTTTCATCGTGGGTACGGGTGTGCTTGTAGAGAATAGCTTTGGTGAAAAAAGCTTTGCCGCACACTTGACAACTATACTGCCGTTCCTCGGTGTGACAATCGAGATGATCCTTCAATCGGAACTATAAAGAGAAAGAGTTTAATACGCTTTCTTAAGTTGTTCATAAATTTCCATACTAACCAACTTATGGAACTTTTTGTTACAGATCTGACATTCTATTTTCTTTTCCTGACCATGAAAAACCAGATGAGACCGTAGTAAACTACCGTTGGCAAAAGCCTTTCCGCAAACGTGACAAACTGCTTGCTTTTTCGGTTCCAGCAGACCATCTTTGTTATCTTTCTTGTCTTCCTCGGCGCCTCGGCGACTGTGTTTGTGCACGTGAACCCTTAGTCCAATAAGCGTGGGCAGCGATTGGCCGCAAATTTCGCATGTGAAGGGACCTTGCCTTTTGGATTTTTTATTCCCAACCATATCGCAGGAACGTCGATGCTGCTTAAGCTTGATACAGCTAGTGAAAATTTGCTCGCAGTCAAGACAGACCCACTGAAGCTTTCCGTTGACTACCCTTCTCCGAGAGTCGGAAGCTTTCGTTATTCGCTTTTTCTTTGGTTTCGGTTTAACATGAATGGTCGGTTCTTCAAATTCCGACGGATCGGACTCGGAGGATTCCGATAATTCCGAAAAAGCAAACTCCGGGTCGTGATTTTCAATCTCGGGATTGTTGGTTTCTTCAAGCTTTTTCGTGTTTTCGAAAGGCGAATTGTCCACTTTAGGACTAGGTGTCGTGTTTTTAGTGATAGGGGAAGACGAGGGAGAAGATACCGGTTCGTTGGTTTTGTCTTGAAACGCTTCATGTTTTACGAAGTCGAGATTGAGAAAATCTGAAATCACATTTCGTTCCGCCAATAGCGAACTTATTTTTTTCTGAGCTTCTTCACATTTTCCACGAAAATCTCGTAATCTGTAAAGAAATTCCGAACACCCAGTACACACCTTACTGCACCCACTACTAACAACCGAACTGGGATCGAATCCGGGCACAGCAAGTTCGCTTATCTGCGTCAATTGGTACTCGGAAAGGTTCTGCAGCGAAGCGGATTCTTCCTCTCTGGCACACAACCGGCACATGTTCAGCAGCAGCGAATATTCCGTTCCGTTTATATCGGTTTCGTTCTGATATCGCCGTTTCTGGATCAGCTCATGAACGGCGGACTCGATTATATTGGTGATGAGGCTGTTGTATTCGGCGATGTTCATAGGCTGTAAATAAAAGCTTTAATTAAGTTTTTTTTTATGTCTACGTTATGTTATTTGGATGTAGGTATCTATAAACGAATTAGAATGGTGTGTTATTCGTTTGGGTTAATTGTATAATGTGTCAAGTTTCTACAAAATTAATCGTCATCGTACAAAACCTGCATTGTAAATTCCTGAATATTTTTTAGAAATTCAATGCTTTCATTTGACATGGTTTTTCATTAAATCTTATATAAGGAATTCACTGAACAAGATACATACTAAGTACAAGACACAAGATACTAATAACTACTTAAATATGTACTTACCTAATGAAAATGATAAAATATTTATTTGAGACAAAAGAAAATCCACTAACCTGCTGTAAATTATCCATTGTAAAAGTATAGAAAATGAAATCGGTTATGATAGCAGATATTCCTCAACTGATAACAAACACAAACTTTTAAAAAAATTTATCAAAAATTGCACCATTGCACCTGTTTCTAGCTGTTTTATGATAGTTTTATAGAGGAATGACTGGAGTTTTGTGGCTTTTGTTGTGATCCGCTTGTTCTTACACGCATCTCTCATGCTGATCAATTTTGGGTTATTTTAAACAAATAAATCCATCATGCGTAGCCTGCTGTGTGCAGAGAACGACAATGAAATGAAACAAAATCTAGTTTTTTTTTAAATGGAAATTTAAAGTTGTCTTAAGTATTATTTTTTGCCAAAATCACGATTTACATTTCACGATTTCTTACAGTCTGTAAATTATATTTGGATGCATATCCCAAGTAACCAAAAGTTCCATAGAATGGTCTCTTAGAAGCTTACTCAGCCCTGATTGAAGGCTTTATAGCGTTCTACTCAGCTGAAATTTTAAGTTCTTATTGATACTTTCAAGTTCCATAAACAAAGCTGAGTAGAAGGCTACTCAGCTTCAAATGAAACTTTGAAAAAAAAAAATCTTGCAAAAATAAAGCGTTACTTTTTTACTTTGAATTCGGATCTGCTTTAATCTTTATTACTATTTATATTTGTTTCTATTTTCAACAATTTTAAACTTACTTGAAAAATTTTCCTGCATGAAGATTTGAACCTGAACCTGTGGAATGAAAGCTGAGCACGTTACCTTTGAACCGTGGCTGTTTTCTGATTCAATTGCATTTAAAACATCTATTTGAAATAATTTACGGGTTATCCTTTTAAAAGTAGGCGCGATGAAAAATAGTAAACAATCAGCTTCAAAAAGTATAAACAGAAGTTGTGAAACGAGGACTGCCGTACGAAATAAATTATCCTTGCCTCAATTTTGCTCACCATGAATAGATAATATCCGTGTAAATCGTATCCACATTTAAATTTGAACGTAAGTGCACGAACTGAATTCTTTTTTGTAACATATGTATCTCATTGTATAATGTTTATTTGCAGTTAAGAAAAGGAATATACCTAAATATGTGGGCCGTGAACAAGCCGCTGCAATTTCTGTTACAAAACAATCCAATTTTAAAAAAACTGCAGATATAGATTCTACATGAGGAAGTTGTAATTTGTTTCTATTTTTTTTATTTTCCTAAATTAAAACACATTTCATGTACATTTTAGATTGGCTGAAACCAAAGAAAACAAAATTGAAGAAAATTATCAATTTTTACGGCAAATCCTCGCATTCAACGTTGGAATAAGGATGAGCTCAATCGACCCACATTTCCTAAGTGTCCATCAATGAACTTCCCGTCGAAATAATCTGCCTTTAATGTTTGTTGGAACGTACTAGGTGCTGGATGTGTCGTTAATGTTGCTGTGAGAGTTACTTTCATTGAAAAGGGAAACAAGAAGAATCGGAATTACTATGTTTCTACTAATGCGAAATCGTAAAAACTATGAAATGTAGTCTGATAGTAAATATTCATATGTAATTAACCTAATATATATTATCGCTGATAAATATGCATTTCCCAAATAATTTTTACTTTATTTATGTTTCTTCCTCCACTTATTTTTGTCCAATTCACCATCGAAGTAGGGATAATGCAACTTTTTTGGGAAAACTTATGAGCATGATAGATCGAACTGTTACCAATTAAGAATGTTCCAAAACTAAAGAGTTTGTGTTTGACAATTCTGGTTCAAGGAAAGCTGGTGCTGAAATTTGACTTTTAATTAGTAAAATATTCTCATAATATTATTTTCTTTTTTCATTCAATTTTGTTCCAATAGCCGGCGACGGTAATAAAGCAAACCATTCTTTCTTATTTTTTGTAATAATCCATTTTTGTTCACAAATTGAGAATGCATTCGAAAATTTTTTTAAGAGAATGTAAACAAACCATTTGAAAATTTTGACACAACTCAATTCGCATTGAAGTTCCATAGAAGTTCCGCATAGAACCAAAAAGTTCGTAAGAAGTTCCGCAAGGAACCAAAAAGTTCGTAAGAAGTTCCGCATGGAATCAAATAGTTCGCAAGAAGTTCGTAACGAAGCACGATAAGCCGAGTTGATATCCGAACTTTTTAAGGTACTTGGAACGCACAAATATGTTATATGCTACTTGTTTAGACTTTTTATGTTCGTTCAGAAGTCCAAATGAAGCACTTAAGGAAAACGGATTTTATTTCTCTCGAGTACCTTTTACTCAGCGAAATGTGAACTTAAAACGTACAAGATTAAGTAGCTATGTGACTTTTGGTTACTTGGGATGACACAAAATAATAAACAAATGAAAGATTTATAAATTCTGAGCTACGATTAAAGATTTTGAACGCAGTAGTCTCAAAGTGAATTCAAGAAATTAAGATTCAAAATTAAATTGCCTTAATAAAACCATTTGTAAATGAAAAAAAAAATTGAAAATTGTATACAGGATAATAGGGTACAATTATCGTTAGAATATTAAAAATTTTGACAATTTTGGAATGTCAATATTTTCAATTTCGTAATTTTGCCTTTTTTTTTCAATTTTTACAATTTTATCAACTCTGTCAATTTTGTCAACTCTATTAATTTTGTCAACTTTGTCAATTTTGTCATTTGTGTCATTTCTGTCATTTTTGTCATTGTTGTCATTTTTGTTATTTTGTCAACTCTTGTTATTTTTGTATATTTTTTTCAATTTTGTAATTTTTTCAATTTTGTAAAAATTTTCAATTTTGTCAATATTGTCAAATTTGTAAATTTTGTCATTTTTTTCAATATGTATACATATTGAAAAAAAATGACAAAATTTACAAATTTGACAATTTTGACAAAATTGAAAATTTTGGACATATATGTTCAATTTTGTCCATTTTGGGTATTTTGTGAATTTTATTAATTTTGTCATTTTTGCCAATGTTTTCAATAATGACAATTTGAAAATTTGGTTATGTGGAGAAAACTCAATCTGAAAAGTTCTTATATTATTTGTTCAGAATAGTTTTAAAAGTTTCAGTAACAATCCCCCTAAGTTCGACTCTTTGCTCTTATTTTATTACACCATAGTCAGAGCGTTTCAGAAAACTTTGAGAGAGTGTAGAGAGAGAAAAAAAAACAAGACAAACCACCCACCACACCACCCACCGCCCACGGCCTTCTTGTCGAACCCCCTTTTTCATTCATAAAATCCTATCCATTTCCAGGAGTACTGAGAGAAAAAAAGTACCAAGGGAAATAGCAACCATGGCACCGGAAAATGTTTATTTGAGATACTCTTTGTCAAAATGCTAAACAGCACCAATTGTATTTTTTCCAAACTCCTCAGGGAAGTACCTCATTTTCCGGGGGTATGCGTATTTCCGGCTGGATGCGCGTTTGTTTCCAAGCAAATTTTGGTAATTATTGATAAAGTTTTTGCAACGTTTCGCTAGGATTACAACATCGTATTGAAATGATTGGAATATATGGGAGAGGGAAGGCATTCTCTCTTTCGAATTCCGGAGATTGAAACCTTATCACGTTCACGACGATCGTCAAACCAACCGACCGTATAACCCATATCGAATCCGGTCCATTGGTGGTCGTTTGTACGGCAGTCGTGGTTTGGAAGGTTTCGTAGTCAGTCGGACTGTTTTTAGCTGCGCTTTCTCTCCACATTAGTGCTGCTGGTTGGTGTGTGTCATTTTATTTCACTTTTGTTACGTCTCGATTACCCGGTGAAAGGTACAATGACACGTTCCGATATACATTTCCAATCAAATTTGCCCGGCCACGTTATCCCGAAGCCTGGTGTTGTGGACTAGTTTTAGAAAATCAACATAAGGGATTCGTGACGTTCGGCTTTAGTTTGTACTTTTTTGTTTAGTAATAGATCGATAATAATTTATTTCAGCAAAACTCCAAAATGAGCGCATTTTGCAGCGTAGAAGTAGGTCCCCCGATTGAGGTTTTCGCCCTGAACCAGGCCTGCCTCAAGGATGCCAACCCGAACAAGGTCAACCTGGGAGTGGGAGGTACGTATCATGAACTTACATTTTATTTTTTTATAATAACTATCTATATTTAATGCTATATTATGTGAAATAAGAGTACCACAATTGTTGGTAATTTTTTCTTAAATCCAGCTTTTCGAGATAAGAATCTGAATCGAATCGCAGATACCAGAGTAGGTACATAAATAACCAGCGTAGGGAATGTTTTGGAGTACCCATTGAAAAACAAACTGATTGGTCATTCAGTGAGATAAGTCTCTATAGGCGTAATTTTTCTCAAGGTCATAAAGGTCATCGGCATTTTTCGCATGCAAACAAACATAGAATGATGAACGATTCGCGAAACTTGCTGCCCCCTTGCAATGAATCTCACGAAGCACAGCGGCGTATGAAAGTTTCACACTTTGTATGGTGAAGAAGCTGTACCTAATCAAGGTTTTGCTAACTTCGACTGCCATGCTCGAAAAGGGAGATAAAAATTTGCATTTTACATTCAAAATTGATAAGTGGTACCCACCATTATCAAAAGAATTAGGTGGGAGACGCAAATGGCAACCACAGAAAAAAATGTGAACGCCCAGATAATGGAAGCTGAAGTGGATGAGGTACTTACTTAGTGCTCAGGAGGTATTTCATAAGCATTTGTCTGATAAATAACTGTTATAGACCATTGGCGAATGCCACTCGAATACAACAGTAGACCGACTAGAATACTACTGTTTTTTAACCTCAAGCTATTCGTTTTTTTTACAGTCACTTTAAGCAGAGGAGCCATAAAAAAAACTTCATAATTCAGGGATCAGCTTAGCTTAAAAACGAACACACACATATCTCAGTGAAACTTCATGTGTCTTTGAAGATATCTAAATTCTTAAGACTAAATCGTACATCTTTCTAGGATACAATGGCTAGCATCTTACTACTAATGCTAACCAGCCCATGAACAGAAAGAGTACTATGTAGGCCGTGACCGAGACTCGATCTCATGACTGAAATGCTATCCTCTAGGCCACGGTCGGCATAAAGCTTAGTAAAGATCAAGTTTGCACTAAATCAGGAGACTACGGATTTATCCGTAGTAATCGTGTCAGGCAAAGGCCCGTTTACAGTTCTCTTGAAAATGAACGTGAAAAAATCTTATTCTTTCAATAACTCAAAAACGGACACAACTAGCACGGTGGAATCGCGAGAACTGTAAATGGGTCCTAAGATCGAAAGGCTCAACAATGGAGTAGCAAAACCGAACAAGAATTCTTATGAAGCATTTTCTTATCCTTCACGACATCTGCAAGCTGTAAAATATGTATGAAAAATGGGTGTACATTTATGGGTACTTTGAAAATAAAAAAAAATCTCCAGAAAAATAAATAGTCTTAAGTATTCTAAATTTGTGCAAACTCAGAAATATTTACTAATTTATTAACTTTTTTTTAAACCTTTTCATCAAATTTATGTCCTTAATCATTACAAATTTAATTCCGTCTTTCTAGTGGGGTGATGAATTTCTTACAAATAACTTGCCGTCTTCTGTTGCAGCCTACCGCACCAACGAGGGCAAGCCATGGATTCTGCCGGTGGTGAAAAAGGCCGAAGCAGCCATCGTGGCCGATGGCAGCCTGAATCACGAATATCTGCCGGTGTTGGGTACGGATTCGGTCACCAATGCTGCCAGCACCCTGCTGCTGGGGGAAGGTTCCGAAGCTATCAGCAGCAAGCGAGCCTTCGGAGTGCAGTGCCTTTCGGGAACCGGTGCCCTGCGTGTGGGAGCTGAATTCCTGGCCCGCATCCTTGGTCGCAGTACCTTCTACTACTCCGCGCCCACGTGGGAAAATCACCACAAGGTGTTCATGTACGCCGGCTTCACCCAGGCATGCACCTACCGGTATTGGAATCAAGAACTTCGAGGCATTGATTTCGCTGGTATGATTGAAGATCTAAAAGCTGCCCCAGAGGGGGCGGTTGTTATCCTGCATGCCTGCGCACACAATCCGACCGGAATCGATCCTACTCAGGAGCAGTGGAAACAGATCGCCGATGTTTGCGAACAGAAGAAGCTTTTCCCGTTCTTCGATTCCGCCTACCAGGGCTTCGCCAGTGGCGATCCGAACAAAGACGCCTTCGCAGTACGATATTTCGTCGAGCGGGGCTTTGAGCTGTTTTGCGCGCAAAGTTTTGCCAAAAATTTCGGCCTTTACAGTAAGTACTTTTATGATTGTTCTTTTAATTGAATGAATATGAATATATGAATTTTCGTCATTTTTTCATCTAACCTGATTGAAATTGAAGTGCGTTTATTCGGTAGGGTGCCGTGCGCCGAGCGATTAAGCACCCTTGTTTCGATATTTACATTGTACTAATTACATTAAAGTTTTCCTAACCTTAAACATCAGATTTCTTTCAAAAGGTGTGTTACTCTTAGAAATTTCAGCATTTTAGTTTCTCTAGCAACATCGTAGGATAGTATAGAGCCAATATCACTTTCAAGTTCAGCCTCGCCACATGCATCTTGGTATAAACGGCATTCGACCAAGATATGTTCCACCGTCATTCGTACTTCACAGTATTCCCAGTCACCACTCTTTCTTTCAATGCAGCAGGAATGGGTTAGTCGGGTGTGGTCGATTCGAAGTTTTGCCAAAAAACGTTGCTTGTGCCTGTTGTCTCGGACTTTCCAAGTACAAAAAGTCGGTATAGTTTTATGAATAAACAAGTCTCTCTCGGACAAGATCGATTGACTGTAGACCAAACCGAGGATTGCCGTGGGATCCTTCAACAATGGAGCAACTGAACGACCTTGACCTCGCAGTCGATATTGTTTTGCTCGCCCAAACACGACAAGATGCAGAGCAAACTCGACGACCTTACCGAAAGCTCCAAGGCAGCAGGTCTCAAAATCAATGTCATAAAGACCAAGTCGATGGAAGTCAACACAGAAAGTCGTTCCGTAACTGGACAACAGGTTGAGAAAGTAAAGTGCTTCCAGTATCTTGGTAGCCAGATTACGCCTGATGGTGGTACCAAGAAGGACATCGAAACGCGGATCAGAAAAGCCCGATTTGAGTTTGCGAGTCTCCGAGAGATCTGGCGCTCACGCCAGATCTCTCTACGAACTAAGATCCGAATCTTCAACTCAAACGTCAATTCCGTATTGTTGTACGAGTGTGAAACTTGGTGCACATATGCGGTGACGACGCGAAAACTGCAAGTTTTTGTGAATCGCTGCCTGCGGAACATCATCCGCGCTTGGTGGCCTGGCAACTGGATCTCGAACGTGGAACTTAATCGCCGGTGTCATAAAAAGAGGCTGGACATCGAGATTCGGGAACGTAAGTAGAGATAGATTGGGTACACGCTGCGAAAAAATGAAAACGAGATTTGCAGAGAGGCGCTTGACTGGAATCCAGATGGGCATCGAAGAAGAGGCAGGCCCAAAAGCTCGTGGCGGCGTAGTCTAGCCGCTTAAATCCGCACAGTTGACGAGAACCTTGGCTGGCAGCAAGTGAAGACGTTGGCTCCGGATCGCCAGCAGTAGAGATATTTTATCTCAGCCCTATGCGACGCTCAATCGGCGCTGGACCCTTAGGTAGGTTAGGTCTCGGACAGGAAGTGAGAGTTGCCACCATTGACGCCAAAGATTATTCTTAACACCCATCGATGGAATACTCCGAGTGTACGCAGGTCCTCCTCGAGCAATATCCATGTCTCGTGCCCGTAGAGAACAACCGGCCTAATGAGCGTCATGTTACACTTCGTACGAGGGCTAAGTCTTCTCGACCGTAGTTACAATTGCATTCGCCGCCGGATCTCACGCCTGGTGTCATTGTCTGCGGTCACCAGTGAGCCGAGATAGACAAAGTCTCCGACAATCTCCAGCTGGTCATCGTCGATTGTGACCCTGTTATTACTGGTCAAGCGGGCTTGGTCGGTCTCGGATCCGCAGGCCAGCATTCTTGAACGTGTTAATCATCAACCCAATCCTTTCTGCTTCGCGTTTGCGGTAGATTTCCTCTATCACCGCAGATGATCTGCCGACTATATCAATGTCGTCGGCAAAGCAGATGAGTTGACTGGATCTGTTGAGAATTGTGCCCCGCATTTTGGCCACTGCCCACGTTTTTTTCTTCGGAGGGTTTGGGTTTTTATCGGTTTGGCCACCAATAATGAGGGACCCCACGCCAGCTTTTCCGAGCTCAGTCCGACCGTATGTTGTTGTGACGCTCTTTGTCGGAACTTATGATATGATCATGAGGTATACTAGAGCGTATGTTGTTGGACGCTCATTCCGCCTCAGCCTTTTTCGAAACCAGACTGTTTACCAATGCTTGTCCTGGTAAAAATTGGCGCTACCCACGGATTTAGTCAAAGTCACTTAACAAGGACGAACACTTCCGGAACTAGTTAAGGGACAATTTAGAGGTAACGAACCCTGTTTTTGTAACGTAGTCCCAGATAAAGCCTGCCAGCAGCGGGCCTCAAATTTGGGTTAAAAAGGACTGACTTAGCTTTGAAATCGTTGTCATACCTCTGCCGGTGAATGCTTTGAAATAAATGTTTAGTTCTTAGCGATTTTAAAACAGGCGAGATTATGGCGGATGAATGATCCGAAACAAACAGTTTCTGATAATTACGCCTACAGGGAATCAACGCCCTGAATGTGGTCGAGTGCCCGAGAATTCGAGAAAAAGTTCTTCCGAATTTCAGGAGAAATGCATTGCAACGAGATGGTTAGCTATCTGCCTATGGCCCAGGAAAACTTTTGTTTTTTTTGACAGTTCAAGTGTCATTTTGAGCCGTTTTCCTGTTATTCGTTGCTTTCGCGGATAATTTTGCCCACAAGTTGATGATTTTGCAAGTCATCTGTAGCTGTTCATCACTGTTGCAGCCATAAATGGACGAGTTTTCAGGGAGAAGTTTCTTCACTCTTCAGGATATAGTTTTTTTAGGGTTTGCCGCTTATTTAGTCACATGAAGGCCCTGTCAATTTCTGTCCTGATCTAGCTAGCCGTCACTTCACCCGGGATGTATTGGAATGGTACCAGCAGAGTAATATTTATGTTTCTGAAAAAAGTTTTATTGCACCAAACTGCCCACAGTTTCGTCCCATCTATTTGGGCAATAGTCAATAGTATATCGAAAAAGGGTGGCAAATCCATGAAAACATCATCTGGATGTTGCGGAGTGGTGAAATGAATTGTTGATGGTAGATTTTAGATTTTTTTCAGAAATTGATGGGAGGTGTTCGACGAAAAGTTCAAATAAAAAAAAACTTTTTTTTATGTATTTCACCCAAAAAGTTTAGTAAAAACCATAAAATCATTTTTTTTTTCAATTTTGTACGTTATTTCCTCATGGAGAAATCGAAAAAAATGTATGAGACCCTCAAGAGCTACCTGATCACCTGCATACATTCACAAACACGGAACACTTATTTTTCTTGACTCGTTTGTTCGGGTTTTGAGCTTTTGGGACAGAAGAAAGCAAGCACTGCACAAAATATCAGCATACCACCGGAGAGGGCGTAGGTCAGCTCACAATGATCATCCAACAGAAAGCCCGTGATGTTCGATCCGAAAACACTACCAAGCCGACCGAACATTAGCGAAATACCAACTGCCATAGCTCTGGAATAAAATTTTGCGGAATAAAACCACGTTTTGAAATTATTATTACAAAATTTTACCTTAGATTGGTCGGGAATAAATCGACTGTGATGGAACTGGCTACGCTTATGTTGAATCCTGGTAAAAGCATGATCATGTACAGTGCCATGATTACGTATGGTATGTTCAGTGCAGTCAAAGCCAAAGCAGAAGCTCCACAGCAAAGGTAAACGAAAACTAGGATATGTGATGGTGTCACTCGATTGATGATAAAAGTTATTACTACGAAACCGAGTGTGTAGGCGATTTCCAGCGCAAAGTTCAATCCATAAGTTTCTATCTCAAGCATCGGGCTGCACACAATCTGTTGGGTTTGGTTGAATGAAACGCCAGCGGAAATAGCTTCACAAACAGTGGTTCGTTCAACTCCGGCATCCGTTGCTTTCACCAGGGCGTTGAATATTCCGGGGAAGAACATGAAACTTCCTTGCCCGGTGTAGAAAGTTCCGAATTGAAGCGTACACACCAAGAGTGTTTTCCAAAGATAGGGTTTCATAAACAATGGTGCTGTTTGATTCCAAACAAGTTTTAAAAAGCCTAGAACACCATTGGTGTGCTTAAGGTATGCCTGGGACTGCTGTTCCTCCGGATTATCGTGGACTATTTTTTGGAATCCTAATGACGCCGCTTTGGATCCAGAGTTGATGCGATGAACTTTTTCGACAATTGCGATTGTTTGGGTTGAGCTACTTTCCTGGTTCAAAATGTATTTCGGGCTTTCTGGCAGCCAAAGTAAGCTCAAGGCGCCCAGTAAGCTTGGAACGGCACAAAACACCAAAAACAATCGCCATGGACGGTATACAATATCAATTAAGGGCATATCTAGTTTCCATTCCTGGTTGATGATCAGGTATGCAAAAAGCGGAAACGAAAGGCTGAGTGCACTGTAAAGGCCGGCTGCTGCCATTATAGCTTTCGGACTAGTTCTACTACTGTGGAACTCTCCTATGTACACGTAGATTGTGGCTGACGATCCGGACATACTTCAAAGAGTTGCTATCAATCAATGATCAATTTCTAATGTAATGTCAAACTTACAAGAATCCTGTCAAGAATCGAAAAACGGTGATCGACCAGAAGTTGGGCATGAAACTCGACAGTATTGAACATGTAGCCGAAATCAGCAATGTCGGTATCATAACCTTCCGACGCCCTTGAGTGTCTGCTAGGAAGCCCCATAGATGGGATCCGGCGATTATACCTTAAATAGACCGAACACTTTATCAACATCATCCGTCTCGCGCATCCACTACGAGTGGCTTACCCAGATACGCTACTCCACTTATTATTCCCTTATCACCGGTCGTAAGCTCCAAATCACAGTCTGCAACTGCAACAACATATCCTATGCCCAAACATTCTATAAGACCAGCCGTTAAAATGACAGCTGTGATCGTGATCAGAAAGTAGTTGAATCGACCAAACTCTGAAATAGCAAAAAAAAATACATGATAGTTTTTTTCCTGTAAACAATCCTACATTGGTAAACTTACTGGCCGCGGTTAGCGCTTCGTTGAATGTTACACAGTTTTTCTGATCTGTAACGAAGGTCAAGAACTGCTGTTAGCAATGTCATCGAACCTGAACCCGTGTTAGTTACCCATGATAGCGAATCAGCAGCTGAGCTCTGCAAGCGAAAGCCTTGAACTGGTCAGGAATTGTCTTGTCGGTGTCGAAATTTCACTTCCTTGAGTCAAACCTTATCCAATGTAGGAGAATATTAGATTACCTAGCAGAAGCAGATCGAATCGTTATTGAACCGTCTCATATAAAAAACAGAAAAATATGAAATTAAAATGTTTGATGAGTTCAACATTGAAAATCAAAATTATGTACTGTTAGTTGAGAAACTGGGTGCCGAAATTTAGGATCCCATACTATTTTGAAATAAGATTAATACTTTTCTCGGATTCCTGCAGATAATTTTATCTTCGAACGAGGAACGAAACGGTCATAAATTGTACTCGTTGTAAAATGATAAAGCCGATTTGTACTAGGTATAGTGTGTCTAGTCGCTTTTCTTTGCCTCCTGTTCTCATCACGTCAAAGATTACTCGAAAACGGTGTACACAGGTAAATAGGTGGAGCACGCGGTCCAGCTAGAAGTATCACGTATCAGCTGGTGGTACCGCATCATGCTTGCACTTTATCAATGTAAATTTAATTTGGATATTATTGCACTAACTTGCTGGGTAATTTTCTTACACCTAACAATTCGATCGGTAAATCTTCACTCGTGAAATTAACTTTCCCCATCGCGTCGGAAATACTCGATGGCACGGGGCCAAAATTTAGAGCTGTTTTTATTGATTTCGAAGTAAATATCTACATGTGCCATCAAACTGTATGTTGATACATTCCCATACAGCCCAACTTTTTACTTTGTTACAGCCAAATATCAAATTATATTTTGCACATTTGTTATTGGACTTACGATTCTTGGAATTTTTACATTTCACCCTGTCTTGAGAATAATTTTCTAAATTCTGAAAATTTCAGAATTTCGCTTTGGCTAGGATGTAGCAACAGTGGTCCCTAAAAGTAAGCTTCTTATCGAGTAATACGCCAAGGTTTTTGATTACTGAAACTCGTTGCAACGTGATGCCGGATATTGGTGGTTCGGCGAGAATTTTCCGCCAAACGAAATTACACCGCACTCAGGTATGCTTATGATCATATGATTTACATTGCACCAGTCTGAGAATTGGTCAGCGTAACGTTGGAGGGTTAGACAATCATTTTCTTGTTTAATCATCTTAAAAAGTTTAAGATAATCGGCCTAGACTAATCAGGTACCCTTCGGTAGAGCCGCAAGAACGTCGTTGAAGAACAATGAAAATAATAAGCGACCAAGGTTACTCCCTTGAAGGGCTGTAGAATTCTGTTAAACTGACATCCGCCTTTTTGACAAGTACGATTCAGACCAAGACAAAAGAGTAGTAAACATCCTCCAAGGTGTCTCAATTTCGCTAGAAGAAGCCAATGATTAAAACAATCAAATGCGGCTTCGAGATCGGTATATATGGTGTCAATCTGATAGCCGTCCCTGTACTGCTCCACGGGGCGCAGCTCCGGACAGTTTGGCGGGTTCATGTCCTTTGGAACAAAATAGACAGAGTTGGCCTCATACCACTCCAGAACACTTTTAGAATAGTAGCATGATGCTGAATCTGGACAAAATAGCGGAGCTTCGTCGTGCTGCTGCAAGAATGGAAAAAGGCGCTTCTCGAGGCACTCAGATTTGTGGATCTCGCCATTTACTGTGCCCTTTATCACGAAAGGCTCACTCCTCAGTCCGCAAGAGCATATGGCCTGCCAAACAAAATATTTGAAGTCGAACTTCGACATTCTCTTCTTCTTAAATTTGTCGTCCACACCGCCGTTGCCGTTTTGCCGTTGAAAAACTTAAAACCCGGAATTTGCTTAAAATCGGCTTTTATATACGTCACACAGCAGTCATATTTTGTCAGCATCTTCTTGTAGAGCTTCCGTGCCCGAGTTCTAGCCGTCGATTGTTGCCGTTCATCGCGGTTTGGGAAGTTCTGTACCTTGTATGTAAATATGTAGTCCAGCTCTCTTCTTTACATTCTAGACGAAGCTCTGCGACATGCCGATCTTTTCAGCCAAATCACGGCTTGAGATGTTGGGATTTGCTTTAATCATCCGCTTAGGCACAATTTTCCCGTATGTTTGGATAACGTGCCGCTATTAAGCCTACCCCCATTCTGATACCTTTCCCTCCGTCTTTTTGTTCATCGGTCCCGGTTTTCCCAGCTCTTTTGCCGTGGTCCAATGTCAATCGCTCCTGGAACCGCTTCAACACCCTGGATACGGTTGAATGGTGAATGTTCAACATTTTTCCCTACTGCCGGTGCGTTAGGTCAGAAATTCCAGGTGTTTGGTAGATTTTTTTCTCTTGGCTCGCGTTGGTTCACCTTTTCGTGGTTTCGAAAAATACGACTTCGAGTTGGGAGTCTTCTTCGAACCGCCGTTGTGAAAGGACGTTTTTTCCATAGCAGTGCGCGCCTATTCTGAAGTGACTATTCGATTCGATCATTTGCTTTTCGCAATCACGGACATCCTAACCAAGTGACTTTCACTACCTGTGTGCATAGTTATTCCCGCATAGCGTCACCCTTCAATGGGGGAAAATTCCCCCCCTTGGGGCCGGGCCCCAATCCCTTCCAGCTCAAATCAACGACGGATTCCCGAATGGATGGACCCCAGCGGAGAACACGGGGAAATGCAATTCCTCTTGCTCAAACCTACTCCTCCCAATAAAATTCCCACTTATCCCTTCACAATTTCGAAAACTATTGAACTTGCTGCTGGCCAAATCGCCGGCGGGCATCCTTGTGATAAAGGGCAAGCCTACTTACTTAAAGTTAGGTCGCCTAAACAAGTTGAAAAACTCCTAGCAGTAAACCAGTTAATCGATTCCACCCCCATCTCCATCACCGTACACCCTTCTCTTAACACATGTAAGTGTGTGGTTACGTGCCCAGAAGCGGCCGGAGCTACTAACGAACAGTTAGCTGAAGACTTGGCTAGCCAAGGAGTCACTAACGTATACCGATTCATCAACAAGACCGATGGCATAGAAACTCCAACCAATACTTTTGTCCTGACCATTCGAGGAACCACCGTTCCCACCCACATCCGTTTTGGTTTCCTGCAAGCCCGAACCCGTCCTTACTATCCCCGTCCCATGATCTGCCTCCAATGCGGAAAGTTCGGGCATACTAAAAAGTACTGCAAGAACGAACTGATCTGTCTCATCTGCGGTGACAATGAAATTCATCCGAACTGTAAACTACCATCCAATTGTGTGAACTGCCAAAACGCTCACCCATCCAACAGCCGTTCTTGTCCAGTTTTCAAAACTGAACAGGAAATCATCAAAATTAGAACCGACCTTGGTATCTCCCATGCTGAAGCCATCAAGGAGCATCGCAATCGTCAAAACCGAAACACATCTATCCAGCAACGCTTGATTCTTGCCAGCACTAGTTCTTCCACTGAAAGCAAGGACCAAGAAATCGCCGAGCTTCGTAGACAAGTCGTTTTCCTCACAGCACAAATAGCCACCTTCTCACAACAAGCCAAGGAAATGGAACAGGATGACGATACTCTCAACAACTCCGAAAGCGATTCCAGCACAGATAGCAACAAATCAACCGTCAGCAAAACATCTATCGCCAAGAGGTTTTGGAAAACATCATCGGACGATTCTCCCACCGGAACAAGCAGCAAACCCCAAGAACCCAAAAAGAAAAGGAAACGCAGACCAGAAACCAATTCCCAACCAAATCAAAATTCAACCGCTAGAACCCCCGCAACAACCCACAACCTCCCGCCCAGACAACAAGGTAAACCTAACATCACCAACCAAACCTAAAAACTGGTAAGTCCCAAAAATTCTTTAGACCCGCCTTTACAATTCAAATAGCTTCCGTTCACTACCAACCTTGCTCCAACCTATAATTCCACCACTCATTTACACCATAGTCTCAATCCACAAATCATGAATACTATCAGTCGCCATAGCCCAACCAATAAAACCACAACTAATTTCGCCCTCCAGTGGAATATTTTAGGTTTAAATTCCCGACTACCTGAAATCCAACTATTAGTCTCGAAGCATTCACCAATAGTGATAGCCATCCAAGAAACTTTAGTCCCACACTCAACAACCCAATGCAACATAATTAAAGGATATCAATTCTTATCCCACAAAAACCCCTCCAACCCCTACAGCAGAGGTGTCGGCCTGGGAATTAAAAACGGTGTTCCATACTCACCAATACCCATACATTCCACCCTTGATGCCATATGTGTCCGACTTGAAGCCCCGATCAAAATCTCAGTATTATCTATTTACGCATCCCCTTCTCTCTCTTTCGAGGACTATGCGAAGGGGTTTGAAGATCTGATCCCCCAAATACCTACCCCTATTTTCCTGCTTGGGGACTTCAACGCCCACTCCACCGAGTGGGGGGGCGTAAGTACCAATCGAAAAGGTGACTTTATATCCGACTTTGCTCAAACCAATTTCCTCACCATCTTGAATGACGGGTCTTCCACCCGTCTATGTCCCCGCACTGGCAATACTTCAGCCATCGACCTCAGCCTGGTCTCCTGGAGCCTGGGTCCTAAATTCCATTGGAGATCGCTGGAGGATAATGGAGGTAGCGATCATTTCCCCATCCTTATCAACATCCATCACCCTACCCCCATTGCTGCCACCAGACCACGGTGGAAGTATCAAGAAGCCAATTGGACTGATTATCAATATCACGTTGACCACCTCCTTTCCTTAAATGACTCCATCTCTATCCAACAATTCAATGAGATACTGCTGGAGGCAGGGTCGAACTACATTCCTCGCACTAGCGGGAAACCAGGTAAAACCTCTGTCCCTTGGTGGGGACCAGAAGTGAAAGACGCTATAAAGAAACGAAGGAAAGCTCTCCGGCTCCTTCGCCGTCTACCAAACGATCATCCCAACAAGGAAGCGGCTCTAATTGCCTTCAAAAATGCCAGATCGTCTGCAAAAACTGCTGTACGCTCTGCCAAAAACAACAGCTGGTTAGAATTCACCGAGCAAATCAACCCCAACACACCATCTAAACTCCTCTGGAACAAGATAAAAATTCTGAATGGTGAGCCTCGTAAAAATCAATTTCACTTACTCCTAAACCGACACTACACCAATGATCCCTCACTCCTTGCTGAAGCCTTCTGCCAACACTTCTCCTCAATCAACGCTACTCCCCCCAGCAATACCATCCCTGACCTAACCCCATTATCACACCCCCCTTTTCCCCCTACACAACCTTCCCCAATTGATCTCCCATACAACTCCGACTTCAGTCTAGATGAACTAAACTGTGCTCTACAAAAAGTCAAAGGGGTCTCCTCCGGGCTTGATGACATCGGCTATCCTTTTTTAATAAACCTGTCTCTATCCGCCAAAACCACCTTTTTGAAGATCATTAACCAGATATGGGAAAATGGATCGATACCCAACATTTGGAAGCGCGGCCTAGTTATTCCCATCCCCAAGCCACAAAAAGACCCAAATAATATCGATAGCTATCGCCCTATAACCCTGATTGATTGTTCGGGTAAGATAATGGAGAGGTTGGTCAACCACCGACTCAACTCCGTTCTTGATAAATACCACCTCTTGGACGATCGACAATATGCCTTCCGCGCTGGTCGATCCTCGGACGACTATTTTTGCCAACTGGAGAGCATTCTGGATAATGCTTTAGATCGAAACCTACATATCGAAATGCTGTCCCTGGACCTATCCAAAGCGTTCGATCGCCTCGACCAAGGTACAATACTGAATTCCCTCCGTGAGTGGGGCATATCTGGTCGACTATATCAATACATACAAAGCTTCCTCTCCAATCGTACTATTCAGGTACTTGTTAACGCTACTGTATCCAACCCAAAACCAGTCTCCACAGGAGTCCCTCAGGGATCTGTTATTTCTCCTACCTTATTCCTTATCGCCATTAATACCATCTTTAAGATCATCCCTATTAACACTAAAATCCTGATCTATGCCGATGACATCCTATTGGCATCGAGCTCTGTTTACGCTCGATTGGCACGAAACAGACTCCAAATTACCCTGGATAGGGTAGCCAGCTGGGCACCCACGGTTGGTTTCCAGTTTTCCCCTGACAAATCGAAGCTCTTACACCTCGGTCCCAATCGGAAAAAAACTTAGAAAGCTCCCTCCTATAAAAATATACAGCCAAACTATCCCCTTAGTTCACTCCACCCGACTATTGGGCATTTGGATTGACGATCGGTTAAGCTTTCGAACACATCTGGAACAAGTAAGGAAAAATACCAAAAACTAGATAAACATCTTAAACATTTTAAGCAAGACCCCCAGTCTAGCAAATCGCGATTCTCTTCTTAGATTTGTTCATGGATGGCTACTCCCATCCATTCTTTACGGATTGGGATTCGTTAGCAAATGCGGTCCCCGTCTCTACCAAAAACTTGAACCCCTCTATAACAGGTGCATTAGAACAGTCGGCTCTGCCTTCATAACAAGTCCAATCGTATCGATCATGGCCGAATCTGGCCAACTCCCATTCACCTACCTGGTTGCCAAACACCTTGCATCAAAATCTCTTCGTTGGCTTGCCATCGGAGGCAACAGAGATTCCCCTCTAGTTAACCGCACCGAAGCCCTAGTTCAAGAACTAACTTACACTTCCCTACCAACTATCTGTCCCAGGAGAGAGACCGCTTTCCGATACTGGACCGAAAAAGTTCCTTCAATTGACTTATCTCTTTCACAAAAAATCAAAGCTGGCCAACACCCACACACTGTCCTACCACACTACTATGATCTTATTGTTAAAAAATACAAGAACACCCAACACATATTTACCGACGGCTCCAAAACTGCTGATGGCAAAGTCGGATGTGGAATACATGACCCTCCCAACCCTCGTAGCATAGCCCTACCACCCCAGTGCTCCGTATTCAGTGCGGAAGCCTACGCTCTATTGGATGCCCTGCTGAATATTGAATGTGAATCAACCCCTACCATCTTTTCTGACTCGCTTAGCGTTTTAAAATCTGTATCCGCTGGTAATATAAAGCATCCCTGGGTATCATCCATAACATATGAAGCCCTAAACAGAAGAGCTACCCTGGTCTGGATACCGGGACACACGGGTATACCTGGCAATGAGTCGGCCGACCGACTAGCATCCGCTGGGACCGACCTTGACCCACTACAAATAGCCATACCCCAACAAGATGCCTACCTTGATACTGTGAAAAATATCTCCATCTCCTGGGAAGGCAAATGGGCAGCGAATCTTGATGCCAAGTTACGTGAGGTCAAGAATATCCCCTTGAAATGGGTAGATCGAAAAAGTCCCAAAGAACGAATAGCCCTTACCAGACTTAGGATCGGCCACACGAGACTCACCCAGTCCTATCTCCTTGATAGGGAACCACCCCCAGTTTGTCCGTGTTGTGACTGTGTTATATCTATTAAACACATCCTTGTTAACTGCCCTATATATGACGAGCAAAGAAAGCTAAAAAAAAAAAAAAAAAAAAAAAACAAGAAAACAAGACACGTACGGATTAGGGATGAATCAGCCTATTGGTTGAAAATCCCCAGAAAAAAAAAAAAAAATTCGAGTTGGACAGCATGTAAACAATACACTTCAATGAGAAAGTGTATAAAATTTGGTTGATTTCTACCCAATGCTAAAAAAGCTAAGCCCTGTTGAATGTGTCAAAATTTAATTTAAGGCAATAGGAGGTGAAATGTGTCAAATTGGTGCTGATAGATCTTCTCTGTCCTGGAATAACCGTATTGTTCTGACGATAAATACAATTTAGCTTTAGCTAGGAGGCTCTCCGAGATAAGTATTTCAGCCAGTTGAGCCTACACACAGGGACGTAATTCCACGGTAATTCTGGATGTTTCGCTTGTTTCCAACTTGTGAGGAATATGGCAGACGACAGCGAACGATTAATAATCATTGCTAGTGGTTTACATAGGTTTTCAGCACATTTTTTTTTGAAACGATAGGGGGGATGCATCGGGCCCCGAAGACGCCGACGGTTTGAGTTTGTTAATAGCATACTTTATTTCGGTTTCACTGTAAACAGGGACGTTAAGGTCGGGTGCATCTGCAACAACGTGTGATAGGGCTCGATTAACTTCGGTAGGGTCAATATCGTTCATTGTAAAAACACTTGCAAAGTGTTTGGCAAACAGTTCACATTGACCGATGGTCGGATCGCTAACTTAATTCTCGAGAAACATTCTGGAAGGGAGTCCTTTTTCTTGGCGTTTTACGTTGGCAAATGACCAAAACCAACGTAGATTTTGTTTCTTATTCATTTGAGTCTGACTGAGATAGCGAGCGTACAGTGCACGGTTGTAGCGTCGATAATTGTTGCTGGCGTAAGTGAAAGCTGATTTGAGGGAAGGATTTCTAACTGCTGAATTTCAAAGCTGACGCCCTTAGACGTCTAAACTGAGGATTTGACCAGGGTAGATGAGCATGACCCCCGCCACAACATCAGCAGCTACCGAAGACACCTTTCGGTATGCGCTGATTACTCGCAGGTTCATCAGCCGCTGCACACTGCAGAGCTTTTGCAGATTACACTGCCTGCTCAAGGCTGCCACTCCGTACCGCAGAATGGACGAGGTCACACTCGCCAGGACCCTCCTTCTGCTGCAGCGGATCGCCGAGTTGTTCGACATGGCCCGTGAGAGGGCTGCTGTCGCCATTGCCGCTCTTTTGCAGGCGTAGTCGACGTGGGCCGTGAAGCACAGCCGGTCGTCGATCATCACCCCCAGGTATTTTATCGCACGCTTGGACTCGATTGCGCACGGTCCAACTGCAATCGTTCCTGATTGTGCTGAAATCAGGTTGGTGATCAGCACCATCTCGGTCTTGTGGTGAGTCAGACGTAGGCTCTTGGAGCGCATCCAATTTTCCACCTTCTCGATAGCTACTGTGGCGAGTAGCTGGACTTCCTCTGTTGACGGGCCCGATGCCAGGAGAACCACATCATCGGCGAATCCCACTAGTCTCACTCCTGTGGGGAGACGCAGTCTCAGCAGTTCGTCGTAGACAATGTTCCACAATACCGGGCCAAGAATCGATCCTTGTGGAACCCCGGCTGAGACTCTCACTGTTTCCAGTCCCTCGCTGGTCATATACTGTAGTTGGCGGTCACGGAAGTCACACTCCATCATCCTACAGATATATGCCGGAATCCTCATGTTGATGAGCGATGACGCAACCGCTGCCCATGTGACGCCGTTGAAAGCGTTCTTTACATAGAGAGTGACCACTGCGCAAAACCGATCTCCTCTCCGTTTCTTCAGCCTGGCTTCATCTGCCCTTTCGATAACCTGTCGAATGGCATCCACCGTAAGACAGGAGGTGATATGAACACTACCCGAAGGTTTGGTGTATGGGATCTCGAGTTGTACATTATCTACCATTCGCCAGCCGGGATAGTTGCTCTAATACTTATATGATGCCAATATAATGCTTATGAAATGTGCAGATGAGCAATGGTGCAAACCTGATAGTATGAAAGTTGCATTGAAAAGAATAACATAAAGCTGATATAACACAATATAGCACTTGAAGCGTTGTTATAACGCGGCATTGCACTTGATATAAAGATGATATACAGCAAATTAGTTCCCAAAATGCAGGTATAATGGATAGAAAACACATACTCTAAAGCTGATGTTTACTGTTGTGCTAAACTGCCTCAGCGGTTTAACACCTTCCCTTTGACACCCACGTTCTGAAAACTTTCTTTTTGTTTTTCTGAAAATGAACACATTTGGGGTAGTAGAAGTCAAAGGTTTATTAAGCTTCCTGTCCGAATGAGTGAATTGACTAATATGTAGACTGGTTTTTGCGACTTACTGTAAGTACAGCTCATTCAATTAAGTATCTCGAGTATATTGTGGTATTGGTGGTTCGGTGCTTAACGGAGGAACTCACACCTAACGTATCTACGACACAATCCATTAGGACTGTTCAGTGATATCATTCGTTGGCCGCAGTTGCTTCGCAATCTTCGGCATAAATAGCGAAAACACTGCACACGCTAGCAAAATGCTACCGGAAAGGCCGAAAGTCAGCTCGCAGTTGTGATCCAACAAAGCACCGGTGACGTTAGCTCCAACAACGCACCCAAGTCGACCGAACATCATCGATATGCATACGGCCATTGCCCTAGAAACAAGAGAGTTTAACACTTGTGTGACATGGTAGCTCTGAAAACCGAATTACCTTAGATGCGTTGGGAAGAAATCAACCGTTATGGAGCTGACTACGCTGACATTGTATCCGCACATTACGGTGAGCATGTACAGGGCTATATTCAGGGCAGCGTTGTTCGTTTGGACCAAAGCTATGGCGGCAGCTCCACAGCAAATGCAAACGAAGGCCAAAATCAAAGATCGCTTGATGCGGCTAATGATCGCACCGATTATTATGAACCCGATGGCGTAGACGATTTCCAGCACGAACCCCCAGCCGTAGGTTTGCGTTTCCAGCATGGCGCTGCACTCTTGAGTTACGGTCGAGGAATTCGACGTGGAGCTATAGTATACCTCACAAATGGTCGAATTCTGCACACCTGCATCTTTCGATCGGACTAAAGCGTCCAGAATCGTTGGGAAGAACATGAACGTACCATGGGCAATGTAGAACGTCCCGAATTGGATGACGCAAACGAAGGCGGTTTTCCTCAAAAACTGCTGTCTGAAAAGTGGTGCAGTTTGTTCCCATATTAGTTTCGAGAGGCCTCGAATGCCTTGACCTTTCGAAAGCCGGAGTTTTTGAGCGCCGCTTTCCGAGTCCGGCAAAATGTGTTGGAACGCCAATGGCTTTTCTTTGGATCTAGAGTTGATACGATGAATACGGTGAATGATAGCTAATGCAGTCTTTTCATCGCCTTGATCGGAGACAAACTTCGGGCTTTCCGGCATCCGGGACAGGGCCAGTGCACCGACCAAGCTAGGAATCGAACAAATGGCTACAAACAGGCGCCAAGGGCAGTAAACGACGCCGAAGAAAGGCGTCTCTAGGCTCCATTCACGGTTTATCGTTAAAAAAGCAACAACCGGTATCAGCAAAAGGTGTACACTAAAAATGAACGAGGCTGCCATAATGGCTCGGGAACCATTCTGGCGGCTGTGGAACTCTCCCAGATAGGCATAGATCGTTGCCGATGAGCCGGATACGCTGAAAAATCGATGCCGGTTAGCTCTCCAATACAGTTCTAAGCAATTCAATAATTACAAAATTCCCGTCAGCAATCGAAAAAAGGTGATGGACCAGAAGTTCGGCATGAAACTCGAAATGATCGTACTGGTGGCGGCCATCAGCAGGGTTGGTATCATAACCTTTCGCCGTCCCTGAGTGTCCGCCAGAAAGCCCCACATGTGGGAACTGATAATAATGCCTGGGAAATCAATTGAACAGTGTATGAGTTCGATTCGATAAAAAAAGTCTTTTTGGCGGGACAAATGAAAAAAAAAATAAATTTAACTTACCGACATAGGTAACAGCGCTCAGAACTCCCTTGTCTTTGGTGGTAAGCTGCAGGTCGCAGTCCAGGACAGCAATCACGTAGCTGATCCCGATGGATTCTAGCAGGGCAGCAGTCAAGATCACAGCCGAAATCAAAATCAGCCAGTAATTGAATCTACCGAATTCTGAAAAAAACATTGATTCAACATCGTTTCTAAAAACTTAATCCCATCTAACTTACTTGCTGCCGAGATGGCATCATCGAATGTAACGCGAATTTGAGTATTTTCTGGTTCCGAACTCGACTCCGCTGTCCTAGCCGTTGTTGCCATTGCCGATGTTCATTGAGCGACTGAAGAAAACCGCGCGCTCATTGCTAGGCAAAAACTTAAAAAATCATCGTCTTACGGTAGACGGCTCTCAGATAAGTCCATGCTATTATGACTTTCGAATACGAAACATTAAATCGCTCAACACAGCTGCGGACACCATAGTTTTAATTCATCCTCACAACGGCTGGTTGTCAGTGTCCAGCCTTGTCGTGGCATTTTTATTTTTCATATCGAAATGCGGACAGTTGGTTGCAAACATGTGTTTACTTCGGGATATTTTAAACATCCATAGAATGTTTGAGCTTTTCTTGTTAAAATAAAGACTGAGGGCAATGTTCGAGAACTTTGCGAGGCTATGACAAAATCGAAGCTTTGGCGTAGAATTTTATTGATCAAAAAATCCGGAAAACAGCTTAGGATAATTTTTGACTATTAGGGAGTTTAGGTAGATGGCAGATTCATGAACATAACAAAAAGATGTACAGAATGGTTTCTCAAAGCTTATTCCGCCTTTTAGATTTTTAAAACCCCTATGGAACTTCAAGTTGTTCAAAAAATTAGAACACGCTGCTGTTGATGGTCTTTGTAGGTGAGTGAAGTGATCCATGGTCAAAGAAATTGGTTTCAACGGACGATTCTCAAGAAGTGGGACTTACAAAAAATCCAATCTGATGAGTTTAAATTTTTGATATCTCTCAAAAATTGGCCAGCTTTTTCTGGAAGCAGCTGTAGCGAGCTCGTTCTTAACCCGTTTCGTATGTGTCATCTTAATTGGTGTCACATATCATATTTATCACTAATCAACTGGAGCATCAACAGCAACCATATATTTTTTTTCTGGCACGCGATCTTGGTGAAGATGTGGACGCCGTTATTTTGTGGGCTGAATTTCATTATCCAACAGGAAAAAAATGTACACTGTACACTGATGATTTCTTATCTCAGAGGATACCCAGCAAACATTTATGAAGGTATAACGCAGAAACAACAGAATTATTCAAACAAGTATACCAGATAAAAAAATTGTATAAAACTTACCAAAATAGCATATAGCTACAAAAGTGGAGGCGATATATCTACAATGACAAGATTCCAACTATTTGATTTTCCAACAAAAAGCAAAATAAACAAAAAAAAAATTTCTCGACCGAGAGTTGAACTCCAGTCCCCCGAGTTCGCAGTCCGGTATCTTACCACGATGCTAACTCATCAGTTGATATGGTCCAAGCTATAGCTCTATAGGTGAGATTTTCTTTTTACGAACCGATCAAAGGAAGAGACCGGAGAGAGTGTCAATTGAAGGACCGCCCATTTATCGTAAATCAGTTCACTCAAATCGTAAATGTTGAATAAGTATATTCCCAACGTTTTGTAAACATATTTACGAATTGACTAAACTGCTATCCGACTCAACTATTTTTGGGCAAAGCTTGTCGTAAATGAATGATAGAAAATCACTCAATACCAACGTGTTTACGATAGTTATTGAAAATGTCTTAATATTCGATTTGGTTCATCATTTCTATTACGATTTCATGTTGGCTGGGTACATACAGTGGAGTTTAAGTTTCAAAAGTTTTCTAGCGTTTTACTTATAGCATGCGGTTCAAATTTATTTAAGCAAATGTATGAGAAACTAAAATTGTGCACGGAGAAAAAGACGACAGTTGTTCTAGTTATTTCAGTTTGTTATATCAATCATCGAAGTGGGATTGTTTTTTTCTCATTCAACTATAAATACTATAGATTCAACAACAAACTGCTGATTGACCTTACGCAATCATCTATGAATATAATAGATTCAACTGTAATGGTATAATTGATTCAACTGTAGATATGCTAGATTCAACTTCAATTGTATGATTGAATTTCGGCTCTCAACTATAAATATAATAGATTCAACAATAAACTGCTGACTGACTCTATGATGATAGATTTCACTACAGTTGTGTGATTGAATTTTAACTTTCAACTGTAAATGTTATATGTTCAACTACAATTATATGATTGATTTTATGAGTTTATTTCCAAGAAATTTAAATTAACAGAGGATTCCTTTCATCAATAATCGTTATTTTTGGTTGAATTGGCACCACTGTTATAGCCAAGTTGAATTTCATTGGTATTAAAAGACCAATAGGCATAAGTCGTGTAATATATGCGCAATACAAATAAAAAAAATTCATATTATGAAATAAAAAAGGAAGGAAACAGACATCGCGGAACGGAACCACTAGGAGGATTGGAAAAAGACAGTCCAACCCTGCCGCATCTCTTTGTCGAGAGTCGCCTTTTTCATTTTCAGCAGTGCGAGGGATTTTTCGCATAGTGATAAAAGTTTTTTTTTCTCCGTCGTCGTTTTTCCTCGAGGAGGTATCCGTTACATCCGTGCTCGCGGATGTTCGTGAAAGTCTTGTGCGTGTGAATTTCAATCGGAGCTAATTGTTTTTTCATCCTCTCTTAAACCCCAAAATCATTCAAATCCAACGTTCAAATTCTCTCAAAACATCGATAATGAAATATACAGAATCAATTATGAACTATAGTTGAATGTATCATATTTATTGTTGAATGTTTCGTGATTAATCACAAAATACAGTGGAATCAATCATTTATTATTGTTGACAATACTAAAAGATGTATTGTTGAATGTATCACATTTATTGTTGAATGTATCGTGATTAATCAGAGGAAAATAGTTGAATCTACGATATTTTTTTGTTGAATATTAAAAAAGCAATCAGAAAAATAGAGCCAAATCTATCATATTTATGATTATGAGTGAAAAAAACAATCAGAATAGTATAGTATAATTTGTTATATTTATGGTTGAATGCCGGATTTCAATAGTACAAAAGTAGTTGGATATGCTTTATTTATAGTTGAATGCATAAAATCAACCAGACATTTGAAGTTCAATCTATTGTTTTATTAGCTGATGATTGCAAATCAATCAGATATTCTGTTGTATTTATGGTTGATAGTTTGATATTTGTAGTTAAAAGAGAATCAATCATCAATACAGTTGAATATAAGTGAATTATTGTTGAAAATACTTTACTTTTCTCTACATGTGTTGACGGTTGTTTGGAGTTACAACGAAAATATAGTTGGAATTCGATTTTAAAAATCCTAAAATTAAAAACAATTCTATACTGTCTAGAAACAAGTGATGTTTCTATACATATCTTATCATTTGTAGGGGAGATGGGGGCATAATGGCCACCTTAAGGAAAACGGTTATTTAACCATAGAAAATAGCTATAATATGGAGGTTACATTATTGTTTCGTGTTCAGACACTTGAAAAGCCTATTCCCTAACGGGCTGAAACGTGAAAAACTAGATGAAAACGTTAAAAAATGCATTTTAAAAAAATTTGCCAAAAGCTGAAAACCAGCCACCGTGGAGGCATAATGAGAACCCCCCTGAGGCAGTATGAGCACCATTAATCAGAGAAAGATGTGCGTTTTTGCCTGGGAATCTAGCAGCGATTTCAATTCGATGAAGTCAGGTGAGTCGTAGATTCATCAAACAAAGCAATAACAAAATAATCTAGGTCTGTTTGTAGAATACAAACAATTCACGCATGCTCATACATTAAGTGCTTTGTTCGGAGGATGATGCTACTAGCCGTATAATGTAACAATAAAAAATCGATCATGAATTGTGAATGGAAAAAAAATCACCTCGAACAGAAATCTAACTCTAGTATTTTGATTACCTCTCCGACACCTTACCAATAGGCTAAATTGTCGGATGAAAACTAGTCAAGGTGTGGCGCTTTAAATCAATTTTAATTCGCTGCCAGATTCTACGGCAGAAAATGCTCATTATGCCTCGATAATATGGTGCTCTATATGCCCCTAGTCAACAAATTTAAGTAAAAATGTGTTTTAAAATTGATAAAAGTGAAAAATCAAAAATTTTTTGATGGTAAAAATTGAGAAACAATGTGTACATCATGTTGCAGTGCGTACATTATTGATCAAGGTTATTTTAAGATCATAAGAGCTTATTTCGTGGTGCTCAAAAATTATAATATTTTCGTAACTTTAGAACCAAGCTAGTTTTTTTTTAAATATCTCTGTAAAGATGATAAGGAGATTCCTTTTTTTGTGAAAAATTAATACTATAGGAAGTACGAAACAAATCCTCATGAAAATTTATTTAAGAAAATACGCACTTTCGTAGATAAGCGTAGTTCTCATTATGCCTCGGGTGCTCGTTATGCCCTCATCTCCCCTATAAGTTAATTTTATGCATAAACTATTAATGTTCGTTTGCTTTTTTGATTATGGATTTAGGCTAAGGTTGCCAAATTTTTTTCAGCACGTATCCGGGCCGGAAAAACCGGGAATTTTTTCATTAAAACCTGGTAAAATCCGGGCATTTGATTTCAAAAGTGACGACCACCCTGTGGTGTGGTGTTACTGTGGTGTTATCTTGTTGTGAAACGTACAAAAAAAACGTGAATTCTCTCTTTAAGAATCCAACAATTTGTATCCAACCGGTTACATCTGTTTGTGTTTGTTTTATTCATACACACATCCCCCCTTTCTGGAAAAAGCTCTCTTCGAACGACGTTATGATTAGCGTTTATTCATTTCTACGCCAGACACTGACTGGATGTTATTTAAAAAAACAATCAATCCATTACCCAGAATACTAGACCAGTCCATAGTTGAAGATCTTATAGTTATTTTTCTGATCCTTGTTTTTTTTTATTTGTCCTTGTTGTAATACATTCTTACGATCATCTTGATTGATAAAAATAAACCTTTGGCTATTTTCCTTTCCAGACGAACGTATCGGTAATCTGACTATCGTGCAGAAAGACAGCAGCACTAGTGCCGCTGTGGCATCGCAAATTACGCTTCTTATTCGAGGCATGTACTCGAATCCGCCCGCTTTCGGCAGCCGGATCGTGAGCATGGTCCTGAACGATAGCGCCCTCCGGGCCGAGTGGATGGATTGCATCAAGACCATGAGCTCCCGGATCATCACCATGCGGAAGGCACTGTACGATGAGCTGGTGGCGCTGAAGACTCCCGGCACCTGGGAACACATCACCCAGCAGATCGGAATGTTCTCGTATACCGGATTAAATGGTTAGTAACTGCTTGATTCCTACATAACAATTAGAGATAAGGTGCCGTTTCTTAAATTTCAGAAAAACAAGTGGAGATCCTGATTAAGGAGTTCAGTGTGTATCTGCTGAAGACCGGCCGCATCAGTATGTGCGGACTGAACGAAAACAACGTTAAATATGTGGCCAAGGCCATCCACGAGGCTGTTACTAGATCCGAAACGGCTTGTAAAATGTAGAAAACTCGTTGAATATTCATTAAACTATCCACAGGATTGTCGAAGTGCATAGCAGCTGAAGCAACCGATAGAGTTTGATCAAAAACCGTAGATTTAGAAATAAAAAAAGAGTGATTTGGTTTGTTCCTTTTGGCCCAATCCGGCGCTATTAGTGCATAGAATGATTGTAAACATCGAAGTTTTCCAATTCTAAAATTCAAGGATGCAGCATTTAACAGGGAGTTTTTATACGAATCAGATTATTGAAACGACCCCATTTTCCACTTTAAATAAAAAAAAAACTTCATCAGATCCACATAGGTAGTATAATAATGTTAAAAAAAAGCAACGTACAATTGTATCATTCAGGAAAACAAATAACAGGTCAGTAAACCGAAACCACAATAGCTTTTCTAACATATACTTTTTTGTACCACAATATTCAGATTCCCGTTTCCCGGCATGCATTTAAGTAGTAATCAAATAAAAGAAATGTGTTGAACTTCCAAGCCTGATTTTGATTTCTTACTTTCCTAATAATAGATTAGCAGATTTCGTCAAGAATTTTGTCGACCCACAGAGGAGCGTTACAGTTGATATCTCTATCTCGCCTTGTACTTCAACGAGAAAATGTGTACTAGTTCTTGCGAAATTTTGTGATTTAAAACCAGTTGAAGCCAATCGAGAGCTGTAGTAGGGGGGGTAGTAGGAAAATGTTAGACTTTTGCTTGTCTGAAATTTGTGACTGCGCAATGAGCTGATAGCTAACATACATAAAAATTGCTTGAAACTGCTGGTTTAGTAAAATGTGCTGCATTAATTCTAGAATTCTGCTTCATATTTTCGTGTCGTTTACATGAAGATTCACGACATTTAACAATTTTGTTTTTGCTGGTACTTATCGTTTTGTGCGACTTCCGTTTGGTTTATGCAATGCGCCTGATATTTTCCAGGAGCTTCTACTAACCATGTTTCTAGTTGGTTGTGAAGAATCGCAATTTTTTTTGGATGGCATATTAGTGTACGATCAAACATATGTAACCGGTTGGTTACAAATCGTTTAATTTTTGTTCTTATTTGTAGTTTTGTACGTTTAACTCTAGAAAATTCATGTTCCTTGTCAAGTCTCACAACTAGAAAGCACCACAGTAGGCTACATTTTACTACTGGCTGCTGTCAATTCACAGAGAAGGAAAAGGAGGAAAGAAAAAGAAAAAAAATGGAAGGCGAAAAGGAAGCTTGCTTCCGGAAAATTTGCTCTCTTCTGTACCAGGCGTCCGTGAGTGTAGTCAAGTTTCTGTATAATGTTTGTGATATATACATATATATAGGCAATATGCTTTGCCTCCATGACTAAGGATGTAGAAAGCTTTGTGAAAATACTTTCACTTGTATGGTAATATCTCGTGAAATCCCTCCATTGCCGTTATCAACCAGAATGCTTCCTGAAGGTCCTTGGGAAATGTTGCAAGAAGATTTCTTATTTGTACCTAGATATAGAAGTGGAGAAATGATACGCCGTTTGATTTATCGGTAGGATGGAAGTACCGCGTGGTATTTTCGTGTCTTTGGATCACGAAGAAAAGTTCTACTGATCGTTAAGAGATCGTGCTGCAATTTCAATGTTCCAGAGCAACAATATGTGGCTTCCCGCCGGGGTCGCCAAAGAATCATAAGATATCTTAGAAGGAAATCTGGTTTTAATGGAAATGGCAAAGATTAATAAAATTGCTCAAAGTTTTTCAAATGACAAGTATAAAGTCTTAAAGAGAGATTGAGCAGTTAGTATAAAAATTGTTGTTGCCTGATGGTGGAAATTATTAAGAAAAATAAGTAGTAGCGAATAAGAGTTGTCAGAGTGAAGTGAACATATATTTCAAGCTAAATGCATAGCCTACTGAATCTTCTAAACCTAGGGCTGCTTCGAAGAATTCAGGAGCTCGAATGTCTTTCGTTAGGACAACTGCTTTCTGGAACGTGGAATATTTGAATCGTCTTCTTCTCAAGTTGTTCCCTTACAAAGTGATCTCGTAGATCGATGTGTTTGCTTCGGGGCGAGTATCATATTTCCTTCTCAGCTAGGCACTTCGGTTGTCACAAAATTCCATGCCACCATAAAGCTTCTTACGTAGCTGCGTATAGGACCATGCTTCTCACTTCTGTGGTAAATAGTGCCACAGTCGTTTGTCTTTTAGATTTTGGGTCATTGCTCCAGTCAGCATCACTGAAACCTTGGAAAACTGCTACTTTTTGCTTCCGGTAGAACAACGTCTTCGTATTCGACTGTTTCCGGAACCGTAAGATGCGTTTCACTGCAGTCCAGTGGGCCTCACCTGAATTCGAACTGAAGTTAAGGTCTTGTTGACATCAATTCGTTTACTTATTCCTCCACGGAATCGCAATCTTCGAGACGAATTCCAGTCAGCTTCCTCAAATGATCGATCCAACGAGTCATTCCGCCATGCTGGAACGCGGCTTACGTTTCCCTTACAGTCCGAGCACGTTAAACCAAACTGAAATTTAAGGCTTTAATGCTGAGACAAATCGTTGCTAGTGCCTTCATGGACATTGTATGCACTGGATCCCCATCTTGTCGACCAACTTCAGCTTCCCACGCTCCTTCACGGAACAAGACCATCTTCGTAGCAAACAACCACCAGGAGTAATTTTGGCCAAACCAAACAGAAATTTACGGCTTTAATGCTGAGACAAATCGTTGCCAGTGCCTTCATGGACATTGTATACACTGGATCCTCGTCTTATTGGCCAACTTCAGCTTCCCACGTTCCTTCACGGAACAGGACCATCTTCGTAGCAAACGATCATGAGGAGTAATTTTCGCGTCCTCGCAATTGCTCCACCATCGGCATTGAGAAGTTTCCGCCAGCAATCCTATTCGGACCATTTCCGCTTTTTTCTGCTGCTAAATTGCTGTTGGACCTACTTGAATTCGTTTGAGCGTTCATCTTGACTACTGCAGTGAAATTTTCAAATCTTAAAAAAAAACAATTCACTTTTGTTTAACCGTTACTATGGCGATACTCTGGGCTCATAACCAACGATGCCACATTTTGATCGGTATTATCAGTGTATCTTATTCTCACCCATAAAAGTCTCAATATAGCAGAAAGAGATACACTGATGATACCGATCAAAATGTGGCATCGTTGCTCATAACCTATCAGCAAAATGCGTTTGGTTGAGAGAAGTCCAGAGTGAAGTGAACAATTTCAAACTTAATGCATAGCCTACTGACAATTATATAAATTCTCAGGTTACTTATTCAACAGAAAACCTGTTAATTCAACTGTTCAAAAGAACTGAATATGTTGATTTTTATGAGCACTTTTCTATGATCATCCACAATTCATATTAAATTAAATGAAAAAAACGTAGATTCGCCATTTGAGGATCCTTCATTTCGACAATTTGGTTTATCGTATTCTCATAAAAGTACCGCGAAAGCCCCTAATGCATGATTCAGGATAGGTATAAATCAAAACTACCAACTAGTACAACACATGTAGTAGAGATCACATTTATTTAGAATACTTGGAATGTTCTGTACGTCGAGTTTTGATATGGCACGATAGTTCCGGAACTCCATTGTGTTGATGTTCAGGGAGTCGCTCTCCCGGCACGGCTTCTTCCTTATCGCCCAGAATGTCTCCCGATAAATTGAGAATTCCTATCTTGAATCGTCGCTTCTGCGTCTCGTTCATTCTTCGCAGGTCCGGCAGAACACTCAGCATAAAGAGGGCATCGCTATCATTGATATCGACCAGTGGTCCCGTTCCGGCGAGCCTTGGCTGCATCGCCGCTGGGTGATGGTGGCCAAGCATTCCGTGTCCGTCCTGGCCATCTTCGTCCTCATCGCCGCCATCTTGAATGGAAACGGCCGGTTCCCAAAACTTGTGTGGTTGTTGGCACACTCGAGCCCCTTTGGCTGCGGCAATGTTCAGTTGATGGCCCGGATCCGAAAGCTTACGTTTACAAAGCGGAGGGGCGGCATTGACGGGGGTGGGAGATTCATTGTTGGAAGTAGCATCATTATAGGGCTCTTGCCCATCGCCTGTTGTTTCCTGTGTCTCCTCGTAGGTGTCTTCTGGAACATTGTCCTCCTGATCGCCTTCTTCTTCCTTTGGCGGTGGACTCGAGGATGCTATCACTGTCACTGAAGCTGCTGCTACCTCGAGAGCTAGTCTTTGTTTGGTAAATGGCACTACAAAATCCAAATATTCCGCTAAGTAGTAGGGACGCTTTGGCAGAACATTGCCTTCGACGGTGGATTTCAAGTGTTTCGTAAAACGTCCTCTCAAATTGCGCCAACGTGATTTACAATCTTTAACAGTCGCTAAAATGTTGAAACGAGCTTATTAGGTATAAACGAACGTCTTTTATACAAGCGACGCCATTGCAGCACACCTACCGCCATGTCCGATCTCTTTGGCAATTTTGCCCCAAACCCGATTCTGTACGTGCGCTCTGTGATAATCTTCATGGTGATGATCGTAGATGCAGGGAAAGTTCTCCACCAACCGCACAAACGCTATATTAAACTCCGGATCGTCTCGCATTATCGGAATTTCGGATTCACAGGAACCCCAAACAACAAGGGCAGGTCCTTTCACAGAAAATAAATCCAACCCCTTTCGACGGGTTCTGAACTACCTTTAGGAAAAATTCTCTCGTTGAACGAAAACAAACCTGTCGCTTGTTCGACATCGGCCGCGGAGAGAACGAAACGATGCGATGTGTGGCTAGTGTGCTTTCGCCACACACCACACACCAGAAGGGGTTCCCCGTTGTATGCTTGTAGGAGAGTTGACTGTCATGCGCGTGACGACGCACACTCGCTGCTCCAGCCAGGCCTCTTACATACATCGCGGTGTGCGTCGAATGGCGTCGGTCGCGAGCGCCGCCACCCAGAGAGACTCGACTGCCAAGCGTCAGGGTTCCGTATAACAAAAAAAAACAGCGCTGATGATGTGCTTGGAGACAAAGTGGTCCAAGTAAATCTTTTCAGCAGGATAATTTTCGAATGTTAAAAGAAAATAAGTTTTTTGTAAAAAAATTGATATGCGTATCTTTACTCAACGCACCTTACACTCTTAGGTTTTTTTTTCACGCGAAAATAAGTACCGCGCAGTTAGGAGACGCGTTAATTCCGAGAAACTACTTAAATAAAGATCATACTAATTACAGAACCATGTTAACAAGGCGTCGGCCGCGAATGTGACGTGAAATCTTATGGAGCTGAACACAAGGTGCAAGGACCTTCTTAGGACACCCGGAAATAGATGTCCGACGCCATTTTGAAATCCAGTATAGCGCCTTTCGCTTAGCTTTTAAATGCTGTTAATGATTGAAAATTATATATAACCCCCCAAATACGTCTATTGAGTGAAAGGACTCAGCGAGTAGCAATCGGATTTCGTTGTTCAACGAAATCCAGGTTGACAGCTTCCGCTTCCCTTAATCCACATAATATAGCCAATGGTTGAACGGGCCCAACCTACCTATGGGTGATTGACCTGAAAAAAAGATCTCCACTGCTGGCGACCCGTAGCCAGCGTCTTCAATTGCTGCCAGCCAAGGTGTTCGTCATCTGTGCGGATTTCAATGGCCGCCACGAGCTTCTCGGCCTGCCTCTCCTTCGTTGCCCATCTGGATTCCAGTCAAGCGCCTCTTTGCAAATTTCATTTTCATCTTTTCGCAGAGTGTGCCCAATTCATCTCCACTTACCGAATCTCGATTTCTAGCGTTTTTTTATGTCACCGGTGATGTAGTTCCACGTTTGAGATCCAGTTGCCAGGCCACAAAACGCAGATGATACTCCGCAGGCAAAGATTAAAAAAATTGGCAGTTTCCGCGTCGTCCACATATGTGCACCCAGTCTCGCACCCTTACAATAGTAACGGAATTCACATTTCAGTTGAAGATTCGGATTTTCGTTCGTAGAGAGGTCTGGCATGGTCGCCGGGTTCATCCGGGTTTCAATATCTTTCTTGGTACCTACCATTATTAGGCGTAATCTGGCTACCAAGATACTGGAAGCACTCCACTTTCTCAACCTGTATGTTGCCCAGCTACCACGAAATTGGAACGATTTTCAGTGTTGGTTTCCATCGATTTAGTCTTTCCGACATTGACTCTGAGACCTGCTGCCTTGAAACGTTTGGTGAGGTCGTCGGGATTGCTCTGTATGTCCTGTTGTCTTTAGGCGAGGAAAACGATATCGTCAGTCAGGTCAAGGTTGTTCATATGATCAATTTTCGAAGCATTCCACGGAAATCCTCCTTTCGGACTAAATACAGTCAATCGATCCAGTCATGATCTCATCCATTGCGATGAAAAAGAGTAGCACTTGTAAGATATGACAAGACAACGTCGTACAAGACCTAGCAAGAAAATGCCTCGTACTGTGCTTCGATGAGATGGACTTGCTCCTTTGTAATACTGTCTAAGCCTGAGGGACCTCGACCAAAGAGCAATCCCCCCAGTTCTTGGTCTAGAGCCACGAGAACTGATCCGGGGTGGGCACTACATCGGCCTCTTTTTAGGTGACTTGACTGGCTCTCGACGGCAAAGGAGGCCTTCGATGGCGGTCTTGGGCAAAACAGGGACTTTCTCTGGACGACAGAAAAACACCGATTAGGAAATTTATTGTTACAAACCTGTGTAAGTGTATGGTATGGTGTGCAAGCCGGCTGGTGCTGAAACGCCGCTACAACGAGACAAGGCCTGGTTTCGTGGGATGGCTGGATGAAAGATGGGCGACCTGGCAACTACGACCAGGTGGTTTTGCTTAGTACCTTTGGTTGCGGCACTGGTGGTTGGCGGTTGGGGTATGATAGGAGAAGGCCATTTAGGCTGCCGACCAGGTAGTTTGGCTTGGCCGGCTAGGAAGCTTAATTTTGAATGGCTTAGATGCTAGGTTCACGGATGGTCGAACCTGCTGCTGGCTCAACCTGCGGTGAGCTACACCTACGGTTGACCGGAATTACTTTCTGCTGGGTGGTTCGGGACAAAGCTGGTTGCTCGGTGTGGAGGACCAACCAATCCTTGGTACTTCCTTGTGGAAGCTGCGCCACAGAAAGCCTGGCCTAAGCTCACTTTGCTCTGGCTATCAGCAAAGGGAATAAAATGGGCCCTGATTTTCGCTCAATTCACAATATAGATCTTTTTCCACTTTTAACGCACTTTAAATTAGAAAACAGTGATGTGGTTGCGATATGCACAGTTCTGCGTTCTGCAGCGGAAAGGACGTGTATCTATCGCATATCAGCCTACTGCCTCTTATATTTTGCTTTCATACAAATCTATTTCGATTTTTCCTTGCTCATGTCAAACCTTTACCAATAAAAAGGCCTTTTAACCTGTTCCTTCTAATGCATTATGTTGATGTGAGTCTGTTGTTGAACTGTGTATTGCTTTTTAATTGACCGTTGGGAGTCCCTCGCTAGCTAGTTTTCGGGACCTTTACGAGGATCCTTTACGAGGATACCTTGCATTCAGTCGGCCGGGAATGTTACAGTATCCCAAATGTCAGCGAAAAGACGGTGCAACATTTGTGCTGACAAGACAGGGTCGGTTTTGAGCATCTCAGCAGGAATGCAATCGACTCCAGGCACTTCGTTGAATTTCATGTCTTTGATTGCCGCTTTTATTTCAGCCAGCGAGGGCGCTTCCGAGTTGACGCCATTTATGCGACTTCGAGCTGCGGGTTCTGTTGGCCATCGCTATTTGTGACTCAGAAGAGTTGTTCAAAATGCTCAGTCCAACGCTTGAGCTGATCTGTTTGATATGCCAACAGCTGACCTACTCGGTCTTTCAGCGGCATTCTTGCACAACTGAGGCGGTGAAAATTGTCATGAAGTTACGGATAGTAACGGATATCTCCAATGGCGGCGGCTCTTTCTGCCTCCTAGGCTAGGAAGTTTGTCCAGGGTCTCTTGTCTCGTCTACAAGCTCGTTTAACTGCCTTTTTCAGCTCCGCATATTGTAAGCGGGTGGCTGCTTTGGCTGTCTCAGTACATGCCTGCTCGATTACGACTTTCGCCTTTCTCCGATCATCGACCAACCTCCCTTTCCTTGACCTGTTAATCTCAAGGAAAGAGGACAACACCATAAAATTCGGAATATATCGAAAACCAACCTCAACCGCCCGTTACATAACAGCCGATTCCAACCACTTTGGTGCGCAAAAACAAGCCGCTTTCCATTCTATGGCACACCGCCTGTACAATATCCCAATGGAAAAGGCAGAATTTGAAGAGGAAAAGCATAAAATCCTTGAGGCGGGATTTTGAACGGTTTTGACAAAGAATTTGTTCTCAAAATTCTCCGGAAACATTCCAGAAAAAAGTACCGAAGTGATGCCACCACCTTTAGGCCAGAGAAAGAAGAGCCCTATAGAGTTAGCCTGCCGTTCCACCCTAAACTAACTAATGGGATAACAGAAATCCTTTCTCAACATGGTCTGAAAACAGCATACAAGAGCGGCAACACCCTTAAGGATCGGTTGGTCTCCTTGAAGGATAAGATCCCGCAAGATGAGAGATCCGGAATTTATGAAATTCCTTGTGAGAGTTGCTCAGCTGTTTACATTAGCCAAACTCGTCGTAAATTTAAAGTTCGACTTAAAGAACACAGAAACGCTGTAGACAACAACAGGGCCAATGAATCTAGCGTAGCCACCCACGCAACGGAAATGGGTCACTCCATTAACTGGGAAAAGTGACCTATAAGAAATGTGTAAGAAAAGCCTCACATTTGAACGCATGGGAGTCGATGTTCATTAGCACTTCAGAGAAACCGCTCATGAATGAAGATAACCCACCAATTATGTCGCTGCTTTTCACCTTCACCAAAAGAAAAATTTAAAAAGGAACCATCCTTCGACGAATACTATGACACTCGTAGTACGATCCTGCCAGTAATTTCTTCGTGTGATCAGTCGGACATCGTCCTGTAGATGGGCAACATCGAGCCCGAAACCGATCGACAAAAAAGGTAATTTTGAATCCTTTTTTCCATTTGTAAGAACGTTACGTGTCGTGTCCTGTAATACGTCGTGTGTTAATTGTGCAACCTCCAGGTTTTATTGACCAACCTCCGGGTTTTTTCGACCAACAACCAGAAGGTCATGATAAAGACATTCTTGATTCCACTCCACTGTTCTTTGACGGTTCAAACTGTTCTGCGTATGCCCTTTCACCTCTGGATTCTCCAGCCGGTGGACGTCGTATCGACATCTCCTCTCCTCGTATCTCACCAAGGACGGAGTGATGGTCAGTTTCAACGTCTGCGTTTCGTTTGTTGCGGACATCAAGAAGGCTCTTTCTCCATTTTCGACTGATGCAGATGTGGTCAATTTGATTTCTGTTCGGCCACCTCGGGATACCCAAGTGACCTTATGTGCTGGTCGATGGGAGAAGAACGATCCTTCGATCACTATGTTGTTGTTACCACAAAACTCTACAAATAGCTCTCCGTTTTCGCTCATCTGTCCTAGACCGTGGTGCCCCATGATGCGCTCAAAGTCCTGATTATCGGAGCCAATCTTTGCGTTGAAGTAATCACTTCAGCCAGCTGTCAAAACGTTATTCTATACTGCTGAACGTGTGAATACTGAATACGCATTTGAGACCACCAAACCTAACCCTAAGACATTAAGGTTCATACGGTCGAATGAACTTTCGAAATAAACGAACACTAGTAGAAGAGAGTTCTGGACCCTATTGAGGATCTCGAATTGTTACGGTTAATTAGGTTTCCAATCTTTGGGACTTTTACACGGACATACCACCGACTATACTGACTGGGCACTCGATTTCGTTTATTAGATATTTTTTTCAGCAGTACGCAGTATTGATTCCAGAATGCGCATCGAACACTTTTGATGGAATGCTATTTCAGTTGGAAAGTGCCAAACAACTTTCCAGAAAAAAATGGCAATTTCCACGATACAATTTGTCCTGTAGGGATTTTTTGTCAAATTTTGCAAGGTTCGCAATACCGACGATAGGTGGCAAAATTAGACAGAAAATTATAGGATTTTTGTTCTGAGTGTCATGTCAGTGTGGTCAGTGTAAATATTGTCTATTTACTGAAAATAGTATATAGTTCGGGATGCTAAGTCCAACGTTTGAGCTTATCGGTTCGGTCTACCAATAGAATATAGGGCTTGTGATATGGCTCAGTTGGCAAGTCTGCTGTCTCCTGAGCCGATATCCGCGAGTTCGAGCCCAAGAGTAAACATCGAACACAGTTGTACCGGATAAGTTTTTCAATAACGATCCGCCAACTGCAACGTTGATAAAGTCGCGAATGCCATATAGATGGTAAAACGGCTATAATCGAATAAAAAAAATACCAATAGAATACCAGCTCGGTTCCCTATCTTCCTTCCCCTTCTCTCAGTCAGAGATTTTTTTAGGGCTCTGCCTCGTCTTCACGATCGTGAATTGCTATTTCTTGTTTCTCAAATAGCAGACGGCAGCTGCTTGAATCTCTAAGTATGCCCTCTCACTTCTGGATCCTCCAATCGCTGGACGTCGTATCGTAAGCCATGGGACACGCACAACTCGCATTTTCATCTCAATGAGGAAGTTGAGGTATTTGAAGTATTGTTGCAAATGCAACAATGTAACTAGTTGGATGCGTCATGATTAGATCTGACACATGATATTTAATGATTCACAGTTGATCATTTATCATTTGGACAACAAGCTCCATTCATTAACTTTTCTACGGCCTGATAGATCTAATCTAACCACTATCATCATCATCATCCACAACAACAACAGTATGGCAACAACCAAACAAACAACAAACAATTTAACGTTAACGTTCTCGTCGTGAGCCGGTCTAATTACGTCATCAGAGCCGGACGAACGGTTGGATCCGCGAGCCTCCAAAACAAAACGATGACGTCCTCTGCTCATTCGGGTGAACGTTAGCGATGCGATTGAAGAATTTCGTCCCGGCCGGCACGTGAAACGATTGAAGAGAACCCCCCGTGCGTTTAACTTTTGACCGATCGATCTCCGAAGGGTTGGTATATGTCTGACTGAATCACATGTAGGTAGTGTAGATGTTCGAATGATTGATATTGAACTTGATTTTTTTAACGCATATTTAACAACCGATAAATTAAATAATACATCGCTGCGAAACAGTGAATGCGTCGTTCTGTTCACGAGTCACGGATCTATACCTAAATATGTATTTCTTCATAATATGTTCTCTGGAGACTGATCAGCGCCCTCGTCCCGTGACCGTTTGCTGTTGATTGATTTCTGTGAGATAGGGTGTAGCAGCAGAGATAATCTCAAATGAAACCCATCGAAATTCACCACATCCAAAGGTTTTTGTGCGGCGCTACAGCATTAAAAAATATCCTTGATTATTTGATTGGATATTTTTTTTTCTTTGGAGATAATATGAGTCAAGAAGCTTCTTCTAGTCATGAATCACCTTAGTGTGATTGATCTTCGAACAGAACCAACAAACACAGGATGACTCTCTGCTGTTTTGGGAATACGCAATTTTTAGAAGCTCTTAAGGGGGCGGAAGTGTCGTAAAGTTGATTATTTGCCAAGGTCCGTTGCGAATCTTGTTTTGGGTGATTTATTTTCCCTTAACTGCTTTTCAAAACAGTTCAACCGAAATAGGTTAAATTTTGAAGCAGTGAGCGATGGGAAAAATTAAATGCTTTGACACATGTTTACAAGTTTAAACAAGAACAACATATGTAGCTACCGAGGATTGACACGACGACGGTAGTTTTTTAGCTTACATTTCTAAATCTACCAAAAATTAGTTCTAATCGAAAAATGTTCAAGCTGAGGACACGATATGAAGGTTGTGTACTCAGCTTGCACATTTTAGGTTAGAACTATTTTTTGTGGATCTAATTTTTTTTTGGTTTGTTTCGATTATAGTCGTTTTACCATCTTTACAGCATTCGCGACTTAAAAGGATTTAATTCAATTCTACAGCAACCTCAATAGAATGTGCTACTCTGGTTGAACCGTCTTTAAAATGCTGTTATTTTGTCTGTGCTGTTATTATAACATGATGATGGCTCCCATACAAATTGGTACAGCAAAAATGTCGGCATAAAGACCAAATCAAGCGAAGCGAATGGATAAAATATGATAATTAGGGGTTCTGGGTACATGCAAAATAATTTTGAAATTAAGTCTACGGCAGCGGTGTCCATTTTTTTTTATTCAACAGTTAGTTTTACACATGTTTTGGTGTTTTTGTACCTATTCTGATGCTTTCTCATTTGTTACTAAGATTTTTTGGTTCATATTGTATAAGTTTATGAAGGAGTTTAGGGAAAATTGGGAAAAATGAGACTTTTTTCGTCAATTGAGTGCTAAGCGGTGTTATTCATTCGATTCAGCAATGGTTTTCCACCTGATTCATTTTTTTTCATCTGTTCAGTTGCATTTTCGTTTGTTAAAATGTTTTTTTTTCTATGAAATTGGATGAATTTAGGGGAAATAAGGGTGTTGAGGCTCTTCTCGTCAACTTAACGCTAAGCGCTGTACATCTTTCGATTCAGCAATGAATTTTACACCTGTTCCAATCATTTTTGTGCCTTTTCTGATACATTGTTATAATGATTTTTTTCAACATATCGCTCTATTTTAGGGGAAATCGGGGTGATTCCGGCTATTATCGTAAGCTTTTTTTTTTTTTTTTAGTTGGTAACCACAGGTGGTAAATCCCGGTTTACGAATTGTATTCCAAGGCACGGCGAGCCACCGCGTCCCCCCAGTTTGCTACTCTGGGTCCATGGGTACAATGGGAAGACTCATGATATACTCCGTGTATACCCCCTACTCCCTAAACTCCACCTGGGGCCGCAGACCTGGTTCCCACCTCGAACTGTTTAGTACACTATACTTCAATAGTGGGAGGTCTATTCGCGCTAATGCGCTCCAAGGCAATACTCATTAACGAGACCACTTTCAGCAAAACCTCTCATCCTTACGACTCGACGCCTGAACTCTCCTCTAACGACTTGAGAACCGACATCTCCTCGCAATGACTCGAGATTCCCACACAAACCTCTCCTCTTCGCGACTTGAGGCCTGATCTCTCCTCTAACGATTTGAGATCCGACCCCTCCTCGCATCGACTCGAGGTTTACCTCTCCTCTGCACGATTCAAGGCCCGATCTCTCCTCTAACGACTCGAAATCTGACCTCTCCTCGTAATGACTCGAGGTGACCACTTGTACCCCTCCTCTTGTTGGTAAGGGGCCTGATCCCTCCTCTTACGACTCGAGACCCGACCCCTTATCATAAAGACTCGGGGTTGACCACACAAACCTCTCCGCTTGAAGGTTTGAGACCTAACCTCTCCTCTAACGACTCGAAGCCAAACCTCTTATCTTCAGGGTTCGAGGTTTGCCACCTTGCCCGTCGTGTGCCAGATCGAGAGCAGCTTATCCTAGACTCGCGCCTGTCACGGCACACGCGCGGGACTTAACGCAACGACTCGGATGATTCCCGACGAAGACGTCATCCTACTCCGACTCGAATGGCTCACCCGGCGTCGAGAGCCACTCTACCCGTGGGTATTCCCCGAACGTGGAATAACCTCTTTCCCAACGATTTCCACTGCGAAGAAGATCAAGTCTTATCCCCGCAGCTTCTGTCGTTGAGCACCGCTCTACTCGGATACTCCCCGAAGGCGGAGCATCCTACGCACGAACGCGGCGCACCCACGGCATCCGCTACGCAGAACCCAGACAACCATTTGGTGGGTATTTCGAATTTGCAACGCAAATATACATGCAAATATACCTGTAAACAATTCGTATATAATGTAGCAAAACCAGTATATACGTATCATTTTGGAGGCCATATAGGTACATTAGCAAACATATTCTTGATTTGGATTGTATTAAATTACGATTTGCACGACTTGTCATGCGCATCATTTACGACTACCCTGATTCTTTTTGGAATATACTATGACAATTTACATTATCATATGGATGATTGAGGTTGTAATATACGACATTTTTCGTAACAATATGGAAAGTTTGACGACTTATTTGGTCGTCTTTTGCGACTTGAGTGCAGGGCTCTCATTTTCCGTCAGTTGAATAAAAATAAGATTATTATTTTTTTTATACTTTAAACCAATCAGTTTATTCATCCATAAAAATAATAAAAATGAGATTATTTCAAAGAAATGCATTTTTTTGCTGTCAAATTCAAGTTTATATCGTACAAATTTATTATTTGCCAGATTGCAGATTTTATTGTTAGTACCTGGACTTGATCCCCTGACCATACGATCTGCAGCTCATGATGGTTCCTCGACGCTATCTGGAATATATAAATTCAAGGGGATTTGCTTCGAAGGCATTAAACCAAAAACAAATCGTATATTTCTACTATAACTATAACTATAACTTAAATCTTTTAAATCGTAGAACACGTCATCGATGATCTAAAAATAGACCAACATTTTGAAGCCTCCTTTAATTCGATTCCAATCATCGATGTCCCATTATCATAAACGATTTTATTGAACTTTTTTGTATTCTTTTACGATTGCCAGCAAATACTTTTTACGAAAATCAGACATGCGAATTAATTTGCAAAGGTATACGATTGCATGCACATTATTACGAATCAATACAGTTATATACGTTTTTTATTTCAAATTATTTTATGCATAGCACGACAAAATCTCTCAGTCACGGCTGATCACCGTATATCGGTCGTTTCACGAATTTTTTGCGAATTGTCATACACAAAGGTCGAGTTCATATGTACACAAATACGAGTCTCTCTTCTTGTCGTAATAAAATCATGCAATGCTTTTAAATACGATAAAGAATATGCATGAACCGCACATTGTAGGTGCAGATATACGAAAATGAGTATAAACAACATTCTATACGATGTAATCTGTAAAAGAAAATACGACTTCTGGTTGTCTGGGAAGGTATTGTCTTATCTTTGTAACTTCAAACCGCGGGGTCGGACGCACTCTACTCGACAGCCCCCCGTCGATGGGGTCAGTCTACTCCGACCGTTGTCCGGTCTTCTTTATCCCCCTTGGCTGGCAACCCTAGGATTTTTGGCCCGCGGATTTTTCCTGCCCGTTGTGTGCCAGATCGAGAGCAGCTTATCCTAGACTCGCACCTGTCACGGCACACATTCGGGACTTGGAACGCCCGGCGTCGAGAGCCTCTCTACCCGTGGGTATCCCCCGACAGTGGTTAACCCTCTTCCCTCGAGATCCGCTACGAGGAAGGTAAAGTCTTATCCCCGCAGTTTCCCTCTTAGGAAGCGGCACTACTCGGATACCCCCCGACATTGGGGTATCCTACACACGTTCGCGGCGCACCCCTGACCTCCGCTACGCAGAAGATGTTGCCTTATCTTTGTAGCTTCGATCAGGGGATCGGACGCACACTACTCAGATGCTCCCCGCCGATGGAGTCATCCTACACCGTTCGCGGACTGCCGTTGGTTCCAGCTCCTCTGCAGGGCAGTCATGATCCGGGTGAACCCATCGCTGACCGCATGCCAAGTGTTGGAATCCGCACACATCCTGTGTACAACGTTTTCTGCTGTCGTGTCGGGCCCACAGGCGGCAAATATGGAAGTACGTACCGCCGCAAACCTCGGACAGACATTATCGTAAGCTGTGCTCTAAGCGGTGTACACCACTCGATTCAGCGACAAATTTTACACTAAATCACTTGGTTTTTGCATTTGGTTTGTGAATTGCTCGATTGTTACAGTGAAATTTATGCACAAATTCAAGAAAAGCTAGAGGAAGTTGGGGATATTTAGTCGTTTCTATTCATTCTAGTGCAAAAAATGCTTGAGGATGAATAAATCTACCAAAAATGATCATTCATGATGAAAAATTGTAGGATTACACTTTGTTTGACTACATATCTATGAAAAATTTCTAAAGTTTGGGAGAAAAGAGGCAAAATAAGCCATTTTTCGTAGCAAAAACAAAAGTTGGAGTACACCAATCGATTCAGTCGACATGTTTAAATAAATAAGTATAGTTAATTTGAATTTTTAAAAGCAAGGAAGATTGCTACAAGCGAAATTCTACCATTAAGAGAAATCGGGCCAAATGAGACGTTCAGAGTCATTTTATCAGAAAGCGTTGTAGACCATTCGATTTCTCGTGTTTTTCTTTACATAAAAATGGTTGTATTTTAACACGAGGCGTTCTTGTCTGAATCTGAATTGGGAAAATCCCCACTGTGCATTGTGGCAGTCGTGAGTCGTGGCAGGGCATTTTTGCATTCCGGGTTTGGTGCCGGAAGATTAATAAATGAGTTAACGAAACATGGTAAATTATTACTCATTTGATATTTTTTAATATTTAATTTTCCCGAATCGACCCGCTGACAAGAGCTTTAATTGCGTATTGAGTTTTTTTCAGCAATATATGTGATAGTGTTTATTAAAATAAAATGAAAATAAAAATCATTTAGTATGAAATTGTATTTCATTTGCATTATTTTAAACAAAAACGCAAGTTTAGACCTTCATTAAGGTGAATTTTGAGTGGGGTCATGTGGAAAACTTGATTTAAAATTTCATATACAATAAGCGCACACACATTTTTGAGCTTTATTCTCATCACAAGTTAAATATCACCAAGACAATGATACCATTTGATAGATCATTCAAATTCACCATAACACAACTCATTAGCTGAGTAAATTGAAAAATACACATTTTTTGGGGTTATTAAGAGAATATTGAAATTAATGATTGAAACATCAAAAACTGTTATAAATGACGACTGCTTGGAGCAAGGCCGTGCGGAAGGGGGGGAGGGGGGGGGTTAGTTGTTTAACCCCCCTGAAGATTTTTTCCAAGTAGAATTTTCACCGTAGTATTGGAAAATTTCTTGATCTTAAAATTTGTTTGGCAATAAGTATTAATGAGCAAGTCAGAAATTTGGCTCGCTTCCGGCGGAATAATATCTTTTTGATTTCATTTTAAGACACAATATGATGTTCAGGAATTGTAACTAATTTATAATTGTTAATTTTGATTAGCAATTCAATTAAACTTTTGTATTGAAACTCTAAACTTGACATACTAAAACCACTGATCACACTGACATGACACTTAGAACAAAAAATCAACCATTTTCTGTCTAATTTTTTTTGTCATATTTTACAGGTACGCAATACCGACGGCAGGTGGCGAACCTGAAAAATTTGACAAAAAATGCCCTGTTGGAAAAATGTATCTGTTTAGCCCGATTTTATCGTAGAAATTGCCTGTTTTTTTAAAAGTTGGGTGGCATTTCCTAACTGGGAAGGCATTTCTTCAAATCGATCGATGCGCACTCTGGAATCGACATTGCGTATCGTTGAAAAAATTATCCAGAAAACGAAATCGAGAGTCCAGTCAGCTAAAACCATAACTCGTCTTTAGAATGGGTTTTTTAGAAGTATAACTTAACAAGAAAAGAGTTTTAAACGAACCATTTTAACTTCAAAATTAACTAATCGAACATCGACATGGAAGCTCGTTGAAAACCATGCAACAGGCATTAACATCTCACGATAGTAAACAGAATAAGCAGAAAAAAAATCTTATATCCTCTATCTTTTTACTAAAAATTTTATTTAAAAAAAAATCATTTATGTCATCAAAAATGTTATACCGAAATGAAATATTCTTCAAGAAACCAATTTCAGTCTCTCTTTAATTTGTGTTTCTTGTTCTTTTAAATGCTCAACATCACTTTCGGAAAGGTTTTAATCAATTTCACAAGGCCACAAATTTACATTTTCCGAGGTATAACGAATTTATAAACTATTTTCGACTAATTCGAGTGCCTGAATAAATGAGCAATTTACTATCAGCTTACTTTTTTTTTCAAAATTGGTTAAAATCTTTTAAGAAAATTCTACACTTTTCAGAAAAAAACTTGAAAACAAAAAAATACATTATGAAAATAAAGTTTTGAATCAATTATCAACTTTCATCATCACTTAAAGTAATTTTAAGTTCTGTGAAAGAAGTTATAGAAGTTTCCACGTTTAACGAATTTCTTAAGAATTTTTAAACCAAATTGAATTTTAGTATTGCAGGTTTCAACAAATTTATGAATGAAATCAAGTTTTTTTTTAACTTTATGCAGTAGTATAGCATAGCATAGCATTGGGTGACTACTAGACTGCCCCAAATTTGTATGGGAAATTCAAAACCTGTGAAATGTTATGCGCTGCAGGCTAAAATTGATCCTAGTCCTAGTACAAGATCTCATGCCAAATTTGGGCCAGATCGGATCACGGGAAGGGGTCGCTCAACGAGCCTAAAGTTTGTATGGGATTTTGAGACATTTTGTTCGGGAGAAACATGAAAAACCAGTTTTTCATCAATAACTTTGGTTCCCGTCGGCCGATTTCTTTTCAGGCTTTAAGAAAACCCATTTTTGAAAGAAATCGGTCGAAGGAAACAAAAGTTATTGAAGAAAACCTGGTTTTTCATGTTCCTCTCGAACAAAATGTCTCAAAATCCCATACAAACTTCAGGCTCGTTGAGCGACCCCTTCCCGTGGTCCGAGCTGGCCCAAATTTGGCATAAGATCTTGTACTAGACCCAGGATCAATTTTAGCCTGCAGCGTATAACATTTCACAGGTTTTAAATTTCCCATACAAATTTGGGGCAGTCTAATGAGCAAGAAATCTCTCTCTATCTCAACTGCACCCCTGGCTTCTGTTCATATCACCTTCTCTTGATTATTTACTATCAGTGTTCCGAATATCACTCAATTCTCATGAGAGACACTGAAACGTTTTCAACAGCGAAAGCAAAACCTAAATTGTCGGTTGGTTTATCTCCCAGTGGGGCAAAGATTGTGTTCGACAGCGCTGCTCCGAGAATCAAAGAAATAAAATTTGAAAGAGAGACGTTTCTTCTCCAGTTGGAATTCTCAACTGAGTGAGGAGCTACCTGATTTTCAGTTTCTTTTTTCAGTCAATAACTTTTCTTGCTCAATCACTCACTCACTCACTTGTTTACTGATCGATGATCGAATGCTGTCTGCCTGATACATCTTGCTTTGTTGTTGCTGTTGTTGGGGAGGATTAAAATAGTCATTCAAACACGCAGGCAGTACGTATGAACATATGTTTCTGCCGCTTTGCAGAAAGTACGCAGGCAGTATGAACCGATGCAAGGCCGCATTGATTGAGTTTGAGTGAGTGAGTGAGTGGATTTTCGAATTGGATCTTGTATCAGTCAGTGTCTCAATCACTTCTGATACACCAGGTAGTGAGCTTGAGAGATCGACTTAGATGCGAGTCCGCTCTCGCTTTTGAATCTTGTTTACATTGACTTCGCATTGTCGCTCTGCCGATTCTCTAGGGAACAACAGGCAGCAGCAATCGGCTTTGAATGTTTCCAACTAGAAACCTATCATGAGCGTTTCTTCCGAGTGATTTTCGGAAGACTGTTTACTATGTTCTGTACATGGTGCCGCCATGATGCCACGCGCCGGATTCCGAACTCGACAAAGTGCTCAATTGCTTCTATCTTACATTTTCTACATATATCGCATCAGAATAGTCAATCATTTACCAAATTATTTATTGAAAAAAAAACTTGCCCGGCTTGGGGATCGAACCCCGACCTTCGTGGTGAGAATCGAACACGCTACCACAAGACCACGCCTAATGTTGTTCTAACTGAAACTAAAACTCAAAGTAGTGATTTGATTTTGAAAGCACTTTTTGTGACTTACCAAATCCCGTTTTGAGCACTTGTGTCCTTTATGTGACTTAACTCCCATATAACGTACGTAGAAACCACTTTTGCAACTTTCAAGTTCGTTAATGAGTACATATAGTTCACTCATTGGAATTGGGCAAAACAAGTAACATACAACGTAAATATTGATAACTTTTGCAACTTTCAAGTTCATTAATGAGTATTTACATAAAGTTCACTAAAGGGAATTGGGCAGTTGATTCTCTTTGTCAGCCAATATGTAACTTTCAATGCGTTCATTCAAGTAAATATTTATGAGACTTTTGGTTGCTTGGGTTGTTATCAATAAAGTGTCAAATATTTGGTTTGGTATTGAATCAATTGAATTATCCAAGGTTTTTGAGACTTTTTGTTCTAGCCGACTAAAAAATTGTAAATCTTTAAGTTCCTTCGTATATTTCACATATTGGAGCTCATGAACTGATCCAAGATTAGGGTAATCATTTTGGACACAGATATTTCTTAAATTTTATATCGGTCTCAGTTCTAGATTATGACCTGTCACTCCGAAAAAAGATTTTTTCTCTTGAAGATCCTCTTCAACTTTTTCTTCGGAACATACATTAAATTTAGCAGAATTTAACATCCATAACATCCTCCGAAGTTGGGATCAGTACACTGTCTAACAGTTCTGTGTAATTATTTTGATTTTTTTAATGCTAAATTATGACTATTAGAATTTCGCCTTTCCCCTCTGCATTTTCAGTTCTGATCTGATTCTGCTCTAATGTATAAAAAATAGATGTCTGCTAATTTAGTTCTTTTAGAAATGGGACAATTACGAATGCGTGTATCTCAAAAACCGATCGTTTATTCTAAATACTTTCTATGGAAGAAATGAAGGTATTCTTATGATAATTCATGAAAAAATTTGAAAAAAATATTTATCGTTTTTTGTAAATTTTTTTTTTACTTTATTTTTGGTACCTCCAATCGGCCGGCGCACACTTTTTCAGTTATGATATTGATCAGTTTTACAAACTTATACTTCGTCTAATCTGTATCTTAGGCGGCTACATAATTCTCCTTCAATTTCTGCTACTTTTCGGTCCAATACTTCTTTTTTAGAAGAAACTGAGGGCAATTTAGTGGATACAGCTGTTTCGAAATTAGTAAAACTAGAGACACTTTATAGCGTTTTGAGTAAAATTTCTACTGGCAAAATCTGACAATAACGAAGCAAAACCATCATGAGATTGAACTAAAAGTATAATCGGTTAGTATAGATCGTAGGTTGCGAAGGGTACATACAAGATTACTCTTTTAGGGCTTTTAAAAACAGCGAAAACCAAAGTTTTTATTTTGGAAATTGTTGTTTTTTACCACAGGAGCAGAATTTTTACAAATCATCATATTTTATACAAAACATGCTTTAATATGCTAGGGACCTTGACACGAGCAGACATGGTAAGGATTCAAACGGTGGAATTTGTTTGAAATAGGGGTTTTCATAAGTTTTGTCGTTCATCAGAAAGAATCTGTCGCAAGTCTCGGTACCGACTATACAGCTTACAAGCTCAAACTAGCAAAAAAAAAAAAATTGTTTGAGATTAGGTTCTAATGACTCAAAACTAGACAACACTTCTAGCTTACCGAAGAAATTTTTTTTTAGATATTTCAGCGATCTGCACTTAGTTTTTCGCTTATTCAAAATTGAAAACTTTGGTATGAAACTTGACTTCCCTAATGACCCTTAACCATAGTTTCCGGTCATGAGCAGGCAGCAAAATGATGTCAAATGCCCGATTAGTAGTAAACGAGCTATCAACAAATAAAAAGTGTCCCATTTCTAAAAGAACTAAGCTTTATGTACATATAGTTTTCAGACACTTATTTATGTATAGCATAAAATAAGAATATTCCTTACTATGCGTGTTTAGCCCGCCTTTCCCCTACCGATCTTGAATTATTTTGACCAGATTCTTGATGGGCAGTGTTTTCATTGTGGCATTCGTTTCAAGGAATAATTATGTATGAGTACGACATGCAAAGAAATTACATTGAATGGTACTTAGTTGAGGGAAATTTAGTTAATTCAGATTCTTCTGCTTTTATCTTAAGAGTTTTTTAACCTTTATTTTTAAGTCAACACCCAAATGATTACTTTGTCTCAAAAGCGGAAGAAAAAAATTAAAATTAAGTCATCCACCCTTCTCTAGAACAGCACCTTTAGTACCTAGTGTTTTCAATGGTGAGATAAACATTTCCGAGAACTTCAATCGAACACCTGTTATCCATTTGTCCAGTTAATTAGACACGATTGTACTCACGTGAGTAACAACGCTGTGCCAATTAGACGAAACGGATTCTTCAATGACGAATGACAACGAAATCAGGCGGGCGTGGGGCTGATGCAATGCCTCAACCGCATGTCATCAGTGATTTGATAGACAATTTTACCATCATGTTGCATTCTGTACCCCGCACGCCCTATGCTGCTGGAAACGCCAAGAAATAACCGCATCAGCTGGAATTTACACGTAACATTATCCGGCGAGGTGCCAGCTCGGGGAGATGTGATGTTTTCCAACAACACGTAATATTTGTAGGAGACAGATAAGGAAGTAAACAATACGCAGCTCTACGGTAAGCAAAGCCGCAGTCAGCTAAGATAACCTTTTGCGGTGTCCCTTAACCGCGTCCCTTTTTGCCATCCTGATGCGAGGACTGCGCAAAGTTCCATTTGTGATAACCAGCCTTGATAGCTGTATTACGCATCACTATAGCACGCGCTAAAGCCACAACACGGTGCTTCCCAATCCCAATGGACCAATCATGCAGAAAGATTGTCACACGGTCAATAAAGGGAGAAGGAATCGCCAGACAGTAATTTAACGTTTCCGCGTTAATAATATTATTAAACATCGCTAGGGCTTTATCGCCGCTTGGTTTTGATTGGTGTGACATAACAAATGTTTTTGTTTTACGTATTATCAATGAATTGTTGAAAGGGAGGCGGGGGAATTCAGTCTGTAAAGCCTAAGAGCAAATTCACTCGTGTTAGGAAAAAGTGATAGAAATTTTGACACAGCACATTTTGAAAATTTTACCATACAAAAATGTTTTCAAGATCTGAAATTTCCAAATCGGCTAAGACGGTGTAGTGTATGTTTTTTTTTAAAAAGGCAGAACATCATGTTTGATGGAAAGTGATTCAATTTGGTTTTTTTTAATGTTTAATACATAGAAATCAACGTTCCATAGGGGAGTTACAAGTCAAGTATCTGTGAAAATAAAATAGTTGTGACGTTTTCTATTCCCACTTTTCAAAATTTACAGGAAGGCAAATTCATCAATGCTTCGACAAGCCACCTAATGTTTAGGGTAAGTGATCCCTATTTTGGCATGGTCCTTTTCTTGGCATGCCAACATGTCTTTTCATGTTTTTCAGGTCCAAATTGAGCTTAAAAAATTTTGAATATATTCTCATTTCGAAGAGAATAATTTGTTTCAAATCTGTGCATACCGAATTTTTTCGATTGTTTGTACTTTAATAAAGAAGTTAATTTTTTTCGATCTGCATCCGAGGAAATTAAGTTGGAAATAACCGTATAAAAATCAAATGAACTCACCTTTCTAGTGCAACTGCTAAATTCACATGCTATTTCAAACGCGGACATTCATTTGAAAAATTTGCAATAAATACTCATGCTTACAGTTAAACTCGGGAAAAAATCAAAAAATACTAGAAAGACTAAAGAGTGAATATTTATTTAGAGTTTGAATAAAAATTTAAAACTAATTTTGTTCCTTTTCTTGGCATGCAACTTCAATCGAAATACACCACCAGTGTTGGAAGCTGGAAAAAATACGTGTTCATTGAAGAGGTATTTTTGGGCTGATGTTTTCCCTAAAACTTCATTTAAAACTACGCACAAATGTTTTCATACTAATTGGGTTGTATGATAAGATCGTTTCTATCAACTTAAGCATCGAAATAAGTTGGAGAACATAAGTGATTCGACTAACTAAAAGTCATATCCGAGCATTAAAAATGCAAAAATCGCTATTTGGGAACCATGAATCGAAGGTACATTGGTATGCGTGCGAACAGCATTTGCATTGCAGTCTGCCGAGCAAAAGCCACGTGGTCTCCTACAGAACACAGTGGTTCGAAATATTAAAAAAAACTAAATTAAATTAAGCTTCTCACAAGACTTAAGATGTTTTTCTTATCTAAAAATTGTTAGATCGATGGCAATTTATGACTTTAGTATATAAAATACATAATTAATTGAGTTTTGAAATCGTTTTCTATTGCTTGGGATCCATATACTTACTCAGATTTAATTTTTTGGATTTTTGTTCTAATTCTTTTTATGGAAACAGAAGTTGCAAGTTCAGGAAAATATCGTTTGCTTTCCAATTATTCCTTAAAATATTTGATGTGAGTCGAATTAAAAAAAATGTTTTAGCAAGGTTTACATTCTAACATCTATTTGGCGTGTCAAACCACTGCGCAACGCCCCGGGCATTCGAGATGGCTCTTGCTAGAAGCTCATAATCTCAGCTAACAAATTCAAAAGGGCAAAATATTACAATACCATTCAAGGAATTTTTCAATTTCTTACTTTATGAAACCAAACTCCACAATATGAAGACAGTTGTTTGGTAGTGAAAATAACCCTATGTGTCGCAATCGCAATGCGGAATTTCTGGACTTCCGACTTTTTGAAATGAAAGCTTATTTTGTGCTTCCCTTTCAACCAAATTTCATCAATATTTTCAAAAGCCTTTTTGTTTGTATGAGTGGCGCCCGGTGTTCCATCGTCGCATAGAACTTTACGCTCAGCTGACGTCATTCTGTCAGTGGCCTTATATTCAGAATAGCCAACGATTCTGTTAACTGTCAATTGAGCATTGTTGGTAAAGATCTATTGCACTTTGCTGGTGGCCAAGAATCGGATCATCGAAACGGCAAACAATTGGTACGGCGGCCAAGTAATTGGAGCACCGCAGTGAGTACTTTGCATGCATTTTACTCACATTTATGAAAGTTCCATAGAGAAAACATATTTTTGTTGAACTCTAAGCAAGTTAGCAAGTAAATTCTTCACAAGATGTTCTATGGTGCACTCAACAGGAAGGTAGGAATGTCGAAAAAAGGGTAAACCATGCCTTAGGTGCCAAGGTCGGGTACATTTACCCTAATCGATCTTTTGACACGAACCAGTGGGTAGGAAAATTATTACTTCAGCGAAGTGAATTAGCTGTTAGCAGCTAATTCTCCGATTGACTGTTCCGCCTTCGGGTGAGTTAATGCACATTCTACAGAGGTATTAAATTCGAATTGCTTTCTTTGCCAGCTGGGTTAATTAATCGCGGTGCTACAGTGAATAATCAGATCATGTAGGAACTCCAATAACTGTCACTGAGGCTGTCGTACTTATCATTACTATTTATTTACAATCATATTATAAGACAAGAGCAATTGAGCTAATTGCTGCCGTTGTAATTATGTTCTCAGCCAGCTTGTCTATACCCCCGGGGAAGTTAAGGCCTTCCGAGCTGTCACTACTGGCATGGTAGTCAATGGTTTATAAGCTGCCGTTACACCTAAGCCATCAAGCGGACTACAAAGTGATTGACAGGGTGTAAACAAGGGCTGCCTTTCCCGTGGTCCGTGTCTGATCGTAGCACAGACTAGGGAAGGTAGGGGTTTCGTGCTAGAGCCAAACAGGTATCAGACTGATCGACTGACCCCCAAGAGACAACATTAAAAAAAAACCGGCGGCAACTTGGCTACCAGACCGGCAATGCCGCGCCGACCTATACGCAAACCGATTGAAGTCGCGGCTGGTTGTTGGTTTACTATCAAGATAGTGCATATACCTAAGTATCCAACGTAGTTCTACTAAGTGGGCTTGAAAAACAAACAACTACACTTACTTAGCTCTAGCTAGACAATCAATATAATAACTCCTAATTGGCTGCTCCTTAACTCTCGTTAGTCGTTAGTATATCGACGGGCCGTAGCTGAAGTATTGAACTTGATAAGGGTATAGATCATGTCATATTGATCTTAAGACGTTAACGACCGCGAAGCAGTCTTAGACGAAAAACACCAAAATTCAGCGTTCTATATCTTAGAATCCACTGTACCAAATTCTATAAATTAAGCATCAGTTACCGAAAGTGTACTGATTAATTTAGCAGAACAAAAAGTCATCAACAAAATTTATAATATTTGCGTAATGCGTAAGTATACCTAGCACATATATCTACTCGCGTCAAACGAAAAAAACGAGAATTCTCGTACATATGTATATAAGGATGTCCCAAAATTGCATAATGTCTGGGAGTCTGGGGGCTCACCCTCCAAATGGCTCTTCCCACAATGAAACAAACAACATGCTTTGTTCAGCAATGTGTAAGAGCACAAAAATCCGTATCTTTTGATGGCATAAATATCAAAAACATTTCACGCTAGATACACATTTTGGTCAGTTGAATACGAAATTTTCGGACCAAAAAATATAAAATGTACATATATAAATTTTGTGAAAATTTTTGGACCCACAATTTATTTAAAATCAAATCTTTTGAAAGTGGACTTTTTTCGAAGCTCGCGTTTGCGGAACCTTTAAACATGTTTTTTTTTTAGTCGGCTCTATACAAAAGTTTGTTCTTCACATCCTAGTCTACCATTTGGAGGGGGAGCCCCCAGATTCCCAGACATTATGCAATTTTGGGACACCCTAATGTACAGCAATGTGTTGAGTAGTGTAGTGTAGTGTAGAATTTTTGTTTAGCTGAATCTACTCCAAATTCTATCTCCAAAGTGCGTCAATCTAAGTATATATGTTTGTCTATCTGTCAGCTCTTCATAGATTCGCAACAATCATCGAAATATTGTATGTTTTCAAGATCGGGAATATTATTGATTGTATTGAAAATCCCTCCAATTTTTGATAAAGGGTGGCTCTTTCAGTCTTCAAAACTACAAGATACATTGCGACTACAAGATACATTGCGAAACAGAAGCTCAGCTTTCATGAAAAAAAAAAATCGTTTCCGAAAAATGTTGAAATTTTATGGATAAGAAAGAATTTTAGATTTAAACAATTGTAAAAACTTTTTTTTTGAATTGGTTAGCCAAACACACGGCCTCAGCTCATTTGAATAGAAATTTAGAATTAAAATCCATTTAACCATATCATAAAATTTTCTCATAACAACTTTTGTATAAGTTAAAATACATTGAAAATGACCTGCTTACGTTTGAAAGCCGTTCCTAATAATTCTCCAAATTATTTTTGTTTTTCAAATTTCACAGCTATCATAAACAATTCGAGTACCTAAGCATTTTCCATCTTAGAATTGTTTAGAATTTATCAAGGGAATTTTTTTCAGGTGTATCCCAAATCATCCAAAACATGCTTCTACATATTCCAAATGTCTTAATAATTCAATGTGATGAGAAAGTTTCATATAACCTGGTCATACAGTAGGTCATTAGTGTAGACAAAAAGATTATTTATCATACCTTCAAAGTCTCAGAGTTCGATCAAACTGAAACTGTTTATTGCATTTTTGAGCATCATGTTTGTAAAAATTGATCAACATTCAAGTACGATATAAGGCTTGTCTTTTATGTAAAGGCATATTTGAGGCTTAAATGAGTAAAAAGGTCTAAAATGTGATATGCTAATACTTATAATAAAATAAGATGAAACATATGTACCTAGAACCATAGTCTAAATTTTCCTCTCTGTGAGTTGTATATCTGCTTAAAAAAGGGACATAGATTCTGCTTGATACAGAATTCTAATAAAATTGCTAAACTTTCAAAAAAATTACTTTAGTCGAAAACTGGTGTATGAATTTATCTCAATATATAAAAATAAATGTTTGTTTGACTTTCTGTCTGTTCCATATAGACTCGAATACTACTTAACCGATCAATGTGAACTATGGAATATGAGAGTTTTTGGGGTCGGAAATGGTTCCTATAAAACTTTCAGTCCACTCTGACTTAAAGTAGGGAAGGCTCATATACAAAAGTATATTTAAAAATATAATAATCAACCAATACAATTTTAAAGCTATTTCTGTCAAATTTTCTTCAAAAACATATTTCACGTCGTTTGACAAGTTTTTTCATATTCAGATGATTAACTGTCTTGCAACTCTCTGACATCGTTGAAGGGGGAGGGTGAGGCCTATATAAAATGCACAAAACTCTTACAATTTTCAAACTATTTAGATCAAATTTGGCTCAAACCTTCGTTTAATATATCATATGGTGTTTCCATGTTTGTGAAGAGGGGCTCCAAATGACGAAAAACAAATTATCGAAAAATTTTCAAGAGGTTTTCTAAAAAACATCGACTCATGCCTGTCAGTCTGTTTCATAAAGATTTGGAAACTACTGAACCAATCAACGTAAAATTTGGTATGTACCTATTTAGTCGTTTTGCAGACCGGAAATGGTTTCTATAAAACTTTCAAAGCCTTTCGATTTATGGGAGGCGGGTCTCCCAAACAAAATTATCAAAAATATGACAAAACTTGGGCAATTTTCGAAGGATTGTGTTTATGTTGAAAAATGAAACTTAAACGATTTAACACGATGAGATGATTCAATAAATTGACAAATAAGTAGATAAAATTAGATGATATATTGTATTGATAGTCCCTTCCCATTTCAATAAATGAAGTCTTTCATTTATAGAAATGGGAATTTATGGAATCAATATATCCAACATGTTATAAAAAAAAACATTTCAATGAGTTTTTTTTATAAAGCTTGGTACACTTTTTGGTAAAATAGAAGACTCCTCCCACTTCAAAAATATTCCTTTTTTTGGAAAAAGTGACTTCTTCAATTTTTAAAACTTCAAGTTACATTGAGACTGAAGACTCAAGGCATAAAAAACAGATTCTCAGATTTTATGGAAATAGCCCGTTTCCAAATAATGTTTAGATTTAATAACAAAGTTTTTTAATCTAAATTAATTAATCAAACATTTTTCAAGGGGTTGCAAAGCACAAAAAGTCAGCTAGCTAGGATTATGATCAGAGAATTCCAAAATATCTTGAGAAAAAAAAGTGAGAAAATTATACACTCAAAAATCTATCGAATGAATGTTACGTGAAAATCTATATAGATTTTTGCGTAGGTTTTCGTTTTTTTTTACTTTTGAATCGAATTAATCCAATATCAGGAGGAAGTGTTACCAACTTTTCAGTAGTTTTCTGCATCGCTTTGATGAGTTTAACAGCAGAAAATATTATACACATAAAAGAATTAAAAACTAATTTAATAGAAAATAAGAACTATTTATTCCCAGAGAACTTATTTGGACCACTAACCCGACCCAATGCACAATAGAAAAATTTTAGCCCCAAAATCACAAAAAAATCGAATCCGTAGTTCTTATCTTACGTGAATTTTTTTCAAATAATCAATCTCATAAAACGAACTGAAGGTTTTTAAATAATTAAAATTATTTATAACGACCCATCTACAGATGGGGAGATCCCAATGAGCGATATGTTTTGACCCTTGTTACCCCTATGCAGATGATGTCATTATATAAAATATCATTATCCTTTTTATCATATTGTTAACAAAATCATTTCAGAAGACATTCCATTAAAGAAAAAAACGACGCCATAGAAATACTAAACATCTAATTTAGTTTAATAAACATATAATAAAAACTTAAAAAATCGCAAACAGAAAGCACATAAAACGTACCGAAAGTACAAAAGCAGTGAAAACCTAGCAAATTATTTGATTATTTGATAGTGCTTTTGAAGAGTTCAATGAAAAAAACGAGCTTGAAATTCAGTCGTGCCCAAAGAACTTCTTTAATTACGTTAAAACAATACTTAAATGAGACAATTTTCCATCAATAATGCAACTTGATGAACACGTTGGTGATAACTCAGAAGAAATCTGCAATCATTTTGCAAATTTTTTTCAAGAAATCTATACCACTTATTTGGAAGAAAATCGCGACCGTGATTATTTTGCATTTTATCCAGAATATCCTAGTTATATTGGATTCAATTACTTCCATGAACAGGATATCTTAAAGGGTTCGAAAAATTTAGACCCCTCAAAGGGACCTGGACCAGATGGAAGTCCTCCAGTATTTATAAAGAACCTTGCCAATGAACTTACGTACCCTTTGATTCAGCTATTTAATATGTCACTAGAAACAGGAATTTTTCCCAAAGTATGGAAAAGCTCATGTCTGATTCCTATTTTTAAATCTGGGCGGAAAGCTGATGTATGTAATTATCGTGGAATTGCTATTACCTCTTGCATTCCCAAGCTTTATGAGGCAATTGAAAAGTTTTTCCTTCAGATGGATAACCGAATAACAGTCAAACAACATGGATTTTTCAAAGGTCGATCAACTTCTACAAATTTACTTGAATTTGTAGATTATTCATTAAATGCAATGGATAATGGGAATCACGTTGAGGCTTTGTATACAGACTTTAGCAAAGCTTTTCATCGTATAGATATACCGATGCTTCTTTATATGCAGCAAAAAAATTGGAGTTGATTTGGGACTTCTGAAATGGCTTGAATCATATTTAACAAATATACAACAAATAATAAAATTTAATGGAAAGAAGTCAAATCCCATTCAAGTCACTTCAGGTGTTCCATAAGGCTCACATTTAGAACCACTTCTTTTTATCTTGTTCGTAAACGATATTACCTTCATCCTTGAAAATCTTAAAGTACTCATATACGCCGGTGATATGAAGCTATATTTAGAAATAAAAAACCATGAAGATATGAATTTGTTCCAGAATGAAATAGACATTTTCTTCACCTGGTGTAAGAAAAGTTTACTCGAATTAAATGTTAAAAAATGTAACTCAATATCATTTAGCCGAAAACTTTTATCTCCAAATATTGTAATTACACTAGGAAACCAGGATGTAGAAAGACGTAAGAAAGTGAGAGATTTAGGAATTATCCTGGATTCCAAACTTACTTTTATTGACCACTATAACACTATCATACATAAGGCGAATAGCATGTTAGGGTTTATAAAGCGTTTCCGCTATAACTTCAAAGACCCGTATACCATCAAAGCTCTATATGTTGCCTATGTGAGGTCCGTTCTGGAATATTGTAGCATTGTGTGGTCTCCTCGTCCAGGTTTTCATGAAGAAAGAATAGAATCAGTACAAAAACAATTTCCGTCTTCCATTATATGAGGCTCGCTGCATTTTAATCGACTTCCAAACACTAAAAAAACGGCGAGAGTATGCAATGATTTCTTTTGTAAACGATATTGTTTCGCAGATTGTTGATACAGAAAAACTATTTTCAAAATTAAATTTTTACGCGCCAACAAGACGACTTAGAAACCGAAGTTTATTTGCCCTCAATCACCATCGTACGGAATACGCAAAAACTGGACCATTCATCAGCATGATGAACTATTATAATCAACACTGTGAAGCCATTGACTTTACAACATCTCGGCATTAACTCAAAGAGTATTTTAAGTCATTGAACTCACAAACATAATTATTTTTATATTTTTGTATAGTTTTAAGCAAAACCAACAATGTATGTTTCTACTTATGATTGACGAAATAAATAAATAAATAAATTGCTTCATAACTCACTTGTGCGATAATTCATTTGTAACAAAATGGACATTAAACTTTAGCTTAGGAATGCATTAAACATGTTATTCACATTTGTGTTAAAATTTAGCGTTTCAAAAATTAACTGAAGTTTCCTTTCTAAATTTCATTTTCACACACTTATGCTTATATTTTGCTGGATAATTAAAGGGAAATAGAACATTCCTTAGATGTTCCCGATAAAATTTCATGGCAGATTGCAGAAAATTTCACATAAGATAAGTATTTTATCAGGTCAGTAAATGTGCAGCGTTGATTTTTTTTTAGATTTAAGGTCCAAATAATAATAATTTTGCAATGATATACACTTGCTGTGGCATATTTCCCATAAACTGTATCAGAAGTGGTCCGATGACATGAATAGAAAAGTGTACACTATCTCAATTCCTTTGGAAAAAAACATTTCGAATTTTGGCATACATTTATATATTTAATTCAAATGATCACATGATTCAAGCACGGAAGCTGGAAGAAGCTGAATAAAATTGGTCGAATGAACGAATGTAAACAAAACTTGACTAAAAGAATAAAATAGGAAAGGGCTAACTGAACGATACGCAACAATCAATAGTTGAAGTCAAAACTGTAGCAAATCCGAAGAAAGCTTATTCAGTTTAAGGGAAGTCTAAAATTGATCTTCAGGTGGTCCACAAAAAAAAAACGAACATAATATCTAAAATCTTGATACTATAAAAACTACATGATATGTAGTACATAAATTTTTATAATTAATAGATTCTTCAGTCAAAAACAGGTTTCCGCGATTATTTCAAGAAATAGCATCACCACGCGGCCTAAAGTAAATCCGTTGCCCTATTGGCCCCAAACATTTTGTCACCACCCTAGAACCGTTGGAGTTTCACGTGCTTCTAGTTGAGTTGCTGTGAGCGTATACAAATAATTCTGACAGAACACCAACAGACAGATGAGTAAAAATTCCTGAAACAGGCACGTGAGTTTAGTGAAGATTTTCCACACAGCATCCGCTGGTCATGCGCAATAGCAGTCTTTAACCAAATTGTGCTGTCTCTTGACATCTTATTGATGAATAAATCTGGAAAATAGCAATTGCCCTCAGAACTGATGAAATTTTGAACCAGTATTTTGAAAAGAGTCTTTAGTACTTTTCGACTTGAATGATTAAATAAAATACTTTGATTAATGAACTTCAAAACGAAGCTGATGTCAACGGCTTTTGTTACTGGAAACACGTGCCTACACCGAACAAAAACGCTTCTTAATTTTCGTAAATCTTGTTGCATCCACCAACACATTCGAAGGCAGCATCCTTCCCGTATCGGTGAATGTCAAAGAGTGCATTTTTCCCTTCTGCGACGTTTTCATTCCAGTTTAAGGACTCGCGAACGGAAGTCGAAATTGGTGCCGCCGCGAACGGAACGCAGAAACTCGGACTTATTCGTTCAAGGCGGGGCGTTCTTCATTGTCGTCAGTGTTTAGTGATAGAAAAAGATTCAGCCAAAGGATATTATCGCATATTACCGGAGTAAGTCTAATGTGTGCCAAAAACTAGTGATAAGTTCATTCAACTCAAGGGCAAATCAATAAGACTTCAGTGCAACATTCTTAGAAATGCATCACGGTAAATTTTCGTTGACAATGTTCCACGATTGTTCAGCACGTATTTATCAATGAGCTCTAAAAGGAGCAAAAATTCCTTGAAGGAAGAAAAACTTTGGGCTGATGAAAATTTAATTATCATTCCGTCATCCGCCCGCACTTTAGCTGTCAAGAGTCCAAGTGGCGTATTGGTCTGGTGCTGATACGATGAGTGGTATATTCTTCCTTCTTTCACCGATTATGAACGATTTGACAGCAGCTCTGCAAAGATGCTGCGTGGACGGAAGAAGGGCGGTATCCCATTGATGGAATAGTTCAACACACCAGCACACCACCATATTACTTTTCACTGAAAATTTAGCATTCAGATGGGAGGAGGGGCTCATTGAGAGAGAAAGAGGAAAATAAAACTGATCACCACAATAAGGATGTTACGAGTGTTTTCGCAGAGGTAAACTTTGTCGTTATGCTCTGGACGCTAGATATAAGCTCTGACACAGGTTAATAGCTATTTTCCCCGTCCGGTCCTGGCGCCAGGACATGACTTTAATTGCTTTAATTGGTAATCTGATTTGAGTGGGGAGGATAACATACCTTAATCTGCCGTTTACTGATTTCTCAGATGTGCCACTGACCAAGATTTTTGGGTCATACGCTTTCGGGACAATTAGGTATATGAATGAAACACGCATAAATCTATAATGTTATAGAACACGAACGATTTTCAAACGATTATGATCATACTTGGAAAAAAATGATGTCGTGAGGTTATTTAAAATATTATCTAAAAGTTTTTGTAAAGTGGGGCTCCTATACAAAATAAACTGAAATATGATAAATTTTATCAGTTTTCCTTTTTTATAATATTTTTTCAAAACATAAGCATTTTGTCTTCATGAGACGATTTATTGATTTGGCAAACAAGTTTCGCTGAAATTAAATGATGTTTGGTAGGGAAGGATTCTCTCCATTTTAATTAGTGAGAGTTTTCATATTAAACAAATGGTACATTCATGTTATCAACTAAAACAAATTTGTTAGTGTTTTTTTTATGAAGATTGTTACATTTTTTGACTTTGTGGAAAAACCAATGCATTGAAAGACTCCTTCCACCTTCAAACATCAATATTTTTTTACATTTTTTTTTGTAATTCGTTTATTTGAAACGGCTCATACCTTGAGGCTTTAAGGAGCCAAACTCGTTTTTTTTTACAATTGTTTGCTTAGGTCTAGATCACTTTTTTAACACTTTTTGAAAAGAATAGAAAATAGATAGGGAAATATGAAAATAAAAAGAATTATAAACGAAGATCAATAGCTTTTAGGAAAAGGTGTATTTCGAAGATGTAGTCCAAGTCCATCACAGCTAACATATCCCTCACTGGAACGTCGGGTGGTTTTCCTCGGGCCCGAAGGGAATCTATGAAGTTCGTTCTAGCGACAAGGTGGTCCTCACACGACCAAACAATATGCTCGATGTCATGGTAACCTAGGCCGCAACCGCATAAATTGCTGCCAGCAATATTTATACGATAGAGTACCGCATTCAAGGAATAATGATTGGACATGAGACGGGAAAATAAACGAATAAAATCCCGACTCAAGTCCAATCTATTAAACCAGGGTTTAAGGCTTACCTTTGGGAAAATCGAGTGGAGCCACCGACCCTTCTCATCCTCGACCCATTTGAGCTGCCAGTTGACAAGAGAGTTTCTCCGAGCCAAGAAGTAGAATTCGTTGAAAACTATTTTTTTTTAAATTTTATGAGACAATTTATTGTATTTTTTAACAAACATCAATCCCATTTTTTTTTACAAAGGGTGGTTCCCATTTACAACCAACATTGAGAATTACAATAATTGAAACATTTCTGGATTCTATTCTATATAAAATGTAGGTAGGTATAAAATGAGTTTTGACATAGTAAGATAATTTGTTGTTTTGAAAAACCTCTTCAATTACAGTAGCTCTTCACCGTGAAAATGGCGAAACCGTGAGTTTGGCGAAACTTTTTTTCTGCGAAATTATTTTTCTTTATAGCAATTTGACGCAGTATTCTTGAAGAAAAAGCAAATGTTAAAAAATTAAAAAAAATTTTATGGAAATTCAACAGTCGTTAATTCTGATGTTGATTTTAAAAAGAATTCAAAGAAAACTGCATATCTTGATAAATTGATAAATTAACCTTTTAATTTTTTTTTAAATTTGCACAACTTAGACTTTTTAAATATGTTTCTCTAAATTTTCCCCATGGTCAGAATCCTTTCTTTGTCGTATTTAACAGGAAAAAAAATCTGAGACGCATTTATACATTTTTAGACAAAGCTAGAAGAATTTCATCTTCATAAAAAAAATATATTTAGACTGCCCAATCGGGATTACGGATGCCCTCTCTCTAATAAATGAATTAAAATAAAAGATAACCGAAACTCTTTCATCAAGAACGCTTACATTTACCCACATCTTAATATGAATAAAAAAAACCAACAAAATATAGATACTATTTTAGAGCTACTAAGCAAGCTTACAAACATGACTAGCATCAGCGTGAAGTAAGCAGTTCAATGACATTTTCGAATTATTGAACTCTTATCATAAACCATGAACAATGACACTCTACGATGTCGATTGAATATTAAGGTCCTGGAAATGGTTTCTGAATTATTTATCGAAAAGCGTGATAAAATCGAGCGTGAATTTGACGAGTATTGAAAAAATCAAACAGGGGAAAATCGAAAAACTAGTGTATTGTGAAAGGGTCTCGCATCCCAAACAATTCACTTGCAGAGTTTTTTCCTTAATATCAATTTTGGCACGCGACATAGGAGGGTATTTGGGTACGAGAAATATTTCTCTGTTGATTTGAGATCCCTCCCTCTTTCTAGAGAGAGATAGAAAGAGGACTGATGCGCTCTTTTTTTTAATTCTTTCTACATTTTAATGCATAACTTGAGAACTAATCGAGCCAAATAAGCCAAATTTGGAATTGGATATTAAATATTTAAAAACGAAAAATGATTCTATGATAGTTTGTTACCCCCCCCCCCCCAATTCGTGCTTAAGAGAAATGAAAACGGGGGAGGGGTGCTCTTATTCCATTTTTCATATAGCTCGAGAGAAAATCAAGCAAATGGAGCCAAGTTTGGCATGGGAGGGTATTTGAGTACGAGAAATATTTTTATGAAGATTTGAATTACATATTTCAAAGGAATTTGGCATGGGAGAATTATTGGATACGCGAAATGTTTCTAGACCTGTTAGAGAACCCTCATTCCTTATAACGAGAAGATAAGAAAGGAGGAAGGAGGCTCCAATACTTTTTATTAGGATCACTATACCTAACCAAGCAATAGAAAGTAATTTTTCCCTGGGAGTGTATTAGGATACGAGAAATATTTCCAAAATGAATTGACACCCCTCCATCCATACAGATGGGAGATTCAAAGAAAAAAAAAGGCTTTCAGCCAAATCTGCTCTAAATTCGACGGGATAGAAGAGGAGATGAAATTAAATTTGAAATAAGGTTTTGGAAACAGAAAAAAAACATTCAAGAAAATTAGAATTAATCTTCTGATTATTGCAGTTCGAAGCTAAAATTGCAGCTTCCAAGAACAATTTTGAAATGCTACTGATAAAAATCGAAATAAGTTCGAAAGGTGTGGCAAAGCACACCGGGGAAGCTAGTTTATAAATAAACTAGCTGACCCGGCAAACTTCGTTAAGCCTTTGAATTTCGCAAAAATAATGAACATGTAAATAAGCAGAAAATAGGTAAATAATTATTAACGTTCATGAAACTGGATTGTTACCTTCAAACGGAGTTAATCGACACAGTTTTTTGACTATTTTCGTAATACTTCTGTCATATTATGGTAGTGCCTACCTCCAGGGGCAAAAATTTTCGAAGAAAATTTTCCTTGACACCGATATGTTCAATTTCTATTAACCCCAAGATAAGTGCCAAAAAGTGTTTTGTTGAAATGTGTCGTCATTTTAAGCAGTTTTGATCAACTGTCTTTCCTTTTTCGCCAAAACCATGTTTGAAATTTTCTTTATCGTATAGGTACCAAATTTGTAGAAATGGCACAACACTTTTCATGGTATGAAATTTCGCGATTTTTTTTATGCTGCAAATATATAAATATCAAGAAATTTTCATATACCATTCTGTTTTTCGTTATCTATCATGCATTTGATATGTTCTCTGTATTAGATAATCTCCTCTTAATTTTTAAAATCATCTTTTTTATATAGACTTTAACTTTATCATATTTATCGAGAAATGAATGCTTAAGCACTGAACAAAGAAAATTAGATCATTTAATATATGTATGTGTATGTACATGGAATTTTTATTCACAGCAATTTCAAATCATACGGTTATGAAATCTTTTTTTACTTTGAGATCTTGAAATCAAAATCAGAAATGAAATTCAAAAAAGTCTTTGCAAATCTAATTCAGTTTTCATTATCTCTGTTTTGGATCTTGAATCATATTTTCGTCGAGACTAAAATTTTTATTTTCCAAGCTTCTTGTATTTGAAGATGTTATTGAACCAATTATCTGTTCTTGATTTCTGATACTGAATGTTGGATCAAATTATGAATTTTATTTTTACAAAGTCAACCCTTTTTATATCCTTAATTTTGTTTAGTTTTTTAGCACATTAGTATGAAAGGAAGAAGTGGATAGTATCTAACATTTCCTTGGTTTTCTGATGAAATTCACATAGAATTACAAAGTCATTCTATTCTCGAACTAACTCATTACATTCTTGACGTTTACAAAAACCAAGTAAATCAATTTATGGTCGTCTTATTCTATTAATTAACAATTAGACGTTCTCTTGGTGTTATACCATAAATATGAACAGAAGATTCTGTAATGGAATATTTCATTCTTATCGGTTCAGTTGTTTTGGACTTCCACAGTCATACGTAGAATATTATTTTTCTTGAATAATATGACAGTCTTTCATTTAACCGGAAAATAAACAAAACAAAATAACGGAGTAAATAAAAGAGATCAGAATTTTTTCCGCGCGTATCCTGGTCAGGCAAATTTATTCTATCTAAATACCAAACAATATCCGGGCATTTGATTTCAAAATTGTCAATCCAAAATCCGGGCAACACCAAGCAAATTTGGGCTAAATTCAGAAACTACTTAAAAAAAAAATTAAAACGAAAAGCACTTAAATAATTTTTTTTCTTCGAAACACATCAGAAATTTTGAATCGTATTTTAAGCATCCAGAAACCGTGCATGATTATTATGTTAAAAGTTGCTCAAAAAATTTCGTTTTAGTACGCAAAATTTAAAAAAAAATTAACTTAATAAGAGATTTTGTTTTTATTTGGCAAATAAAATGACTAAATCCGGAAAATTCGGGTTTTTTTTATCAAAATCCGGACAACCGGGCTGGACAACTTGACCGGTCCCTTTAAATTTTGTTTTATCAATTACCCGGTCAAGTCCGGGTAAAACCGGGCAATCCGGCTAGTTTTGGGTAAATTAGCTTAAAAAATGTTAAAGTTGCCTTGAAGCTGAAGCAAAAATGACAATTTTCGAAAATAGGTATACTCCATGCCGGCTTATTTCGTTCTGTTTTTTTTTTCACCCCAAACATCCAAGTATCCATTTTACTGGTGCCACGTGAAAAGTACATTTGCAACGAAAATGGGCGCCAAAACTTCCTATAGAGGGATGGATGCACATCAGTAAGCCTTGATTACTTTTGGCGCCTTCCTACTCTAAGTGATTCGAAAGGAAAAAAAAATGGAAATTGGGTGCCATGACTTTTATTTGATATGAATAAAAACTAAAAATTAATTTTCAAATTACACAAAAACATTTTCGAAAATATCTCTCCGTTGTGTTATTCTTCACGTGAAGACGAACACAACAACAAAAATCGCATGCAAATCGGATGATCCAGTGAAGAGTTTTGCGTGTTCGCACATTACTGTATGGTCTGTCTCTCTCCCTGTTTTATATATATAGATATGGTTTTTGCTAATATGGTCTTTTTTAAGTTGCAAAAATAAAACCTTTCATCTTTTTTTTTTAAAATAAGCTTTCACAATGAGATTCCAATGACATTGAAGAAAGCCAGCATTCTCAAATATTGGAAAATAAAACTGTTACCTACTTTCATTTTTTATTTTTTAAGATGATTCATTTTTATTGTTTTCAAAAATTCTAATTATTCTATGGTCATACCGGTGGAAGTTATATGTAACTAACATTTGAGTTTTTGCTGTCCACAGCTGAAAATTACAAGATTCTGATAAGGATTGTAGACAGATTGAAGATTAAAAAAAATGACAATTATTGAAAATATGCGATAGAAAGTTTTAATTTTGAATCTTCCTGCCACACAGAACACATCCAGAAAGGCAACTTTAAGTGAAATATCTTTGGTGAAACCTACATACCTTATTACACCCAAAACTCTGCCTTTACTCCAATCATGAGTTCTCAACATTTCTACGCCATTGGCATAAGATGTGAACGCCATTGGCATAAGATGTGAACGCCAGCGGCGATGATTCGATTTGAAACAGTCGGCTTCAACCTCCTAGCGCAACCGTATTGCGTTTGACTGAAGGAAACACAATAAAATCATCACAAGATAAAGAAGGATGGAAACAATGCGTGCGTATGTATGTTGGGTGGCATTAGGAAAACTACAGAGAAAAAAACAATTCCTTGTTTCAAAACACCGGCAAACAACCTCCGGCTGTGCATGTGTAGGGGAAAAGTTTCCTAAATGGGCCTATCGGATTAAATGCGTCTACGGCCGTTTGACGAAATGGCTAACAACACAACATATCTAATCAATGCATTTTGAGGGTGATACGCTTTGAACATAAGGCAAGAAAATTTTTATAAATAAACCAACTAAAATAAAATTTAAAAATTCATACAAGGTTTTGATACCTTTTGATGTGACTTTTAAAAATTATACCTAAAGAAGCTTAAAACAAAAAGTTGGATGGTTTTTGTTTCTTATTCAAATAAACCTTAAAGGTAAAACAAATTTAAGCTTTTGTGATGGTTTCATAATGATAGGAAAGAGGAATAAGAAAGTGTTTTTGTATGCCCCCATCATGTTTGTAAAATGCCGCTACCCTTAAATAACAGGTTAAAAAGAATAAATATTTGATTTTTTTCATTTAAACTTAAAATCTAAGCTCTAATGAACATCTTAAGAGCAAATCGAAGATCTCAAAACGGATTTGATAAAATTTATCTTAGGAATGAAATTCCTCCATATGATGGCAACCCTAAATTATGTTTGTTCCATAAAGTTATGAAAGACATAGATTTTTATAAATCTACAGCTTTGTCGTATGAAAGCTATCAGTTTCTAGCATTTCCAATGAAATTATACGGAAATATTGCCAAGAAACATAAATTTGACTCAAAACATATATAGGCGCGTTTAGCCCGCACGGTTTGAGGTTCGGCTATTTTGACAACAGTTATAATAAAATCAATTTCTCAAAAACGGAAGGAGATTTCAACAAAAAATTACTCCAATGTATAGAAAACAGATGTCTGCTCATGTGCATATAGCTTTTGTACACATATTCGATGTAATATTTGATTAAATCAGTATTCTGCTTAATAGGCGCATATAGCCCTCTCCTCCCCTATATAAGCAGGCAGTAGAAGAAAAGCAAAAAACAGTTTCTCGTTTTCAATTCCCTTTGCCATCTTAAGACCCAGGGGTGGAAAACAGAAGATAAAAACATAAAAAGCGCTCAAATGTCAAATTGATCTGATTAAATCACCGACCAGTGAGCAGGCATCAAATTTTGTTTCATTAGAATGACTATTCTTTTAAGTTGTTGAGGTTTTGCATTGGATAAGTTTACAAGTTTCACTAAACTGAGCATGCCTCATGTATGAAACGACAGCTTTGTTGATCCTGTTTGGTTCCGGCACGAATTTTTATCATAAACGATTACAAATCTTTTCAAAAAATGCTCATTTTTCTCTCGAAAAGTAAAAAATGCTGCAATATGCAAAATTTCTATTTCCCTGACCTAGCTTAAGACAATGCAAAGTTCTCCGAAAGTGCTGAAAGTGAAACTTTTTTCTTAGCGCCTTTGTCTTCCATCTTATCTCTTCTTGAGAACATTTGCTCCTTCAAACATGTTTCATAACTTGGAAGCGTAAAAAATTAGTCAAAGTCCACTGTTAAAAAAATGAAAATTCTAACATTTTTATTTCAATAGATTGAGCTTAACTTTATGGTACAAAAGTGTAGAATACATGAAAATATAAAACTTTGTTGGAAACATCAAAACTCTATCTCTTTTCAGAGCAGAGTTATGAAGGTTTTATATACAGTACCGTTCATAATTGTATAGAAATTGGAAGCAAGCGCACTGTCACTTCGACTTTGAACTTCCATAACTTTTTACTCTGATGATATTTTTGATCCAATTTTTTGCGTTAGACAGATCAACTATCACACTATTATATCACAAAATTTGAGCTTGATGGAGTTTGTGTGGCCTGAGAAACAATAATTCTACGAAAATCGGACTTTTAGGACTTTTCTCATTCAAACTGCAATATCTCTGAAACTACGCTACATTTTTTATTTAAATTTTGCACAGTGATTGTTGAAATATGAAGCTAGCATGTCTGAAGTTTTCTAAAAGTTCTATCGATGAGATTAAAAGTTACGCGAGGTGCAATATTTCAAGCATGGATCCAGAAATGCGATTTCTTTAGAATTTTGGACGATTGTTTCCATAGGAAAATCATATTCTCTGTTTAACAACCAGTAAATGTATTTCAACCGAAAAATCACAACAATATCGCGAGATTTGGATTTCAAAACACAAATGGAACATTTATTCCATTTTTTCATTTCATCATTGCTTTTGCCAGATATTTTTTGTCTGATTGGTTGAGGAAACAATATTGTTCTCATGAATCGTCCAAAATTCTATAGAAATCGCATTTCAAGGTTTATGCCTGAAATATTGCACCTCACGTAACTTTTGATCTCATCGATAGAACTTTTCTAAAACTTCAGACACGCTAGCTTCATATTTCAACAATCACTGTGCAAAATTTCAATTAAAAATGTAGCGTAGTTTCAGAGATATTGCAGTTTGAATGAGAAAAGTCCAAAAAGTCCGATTTTCGTATAATTACTGTTTCTCAGGCCACACAAGCTCCAGAGAGCTCAAATTTTGTGATATAATAATGTGGTAGTTGATCTATCTAACGCAAAAAATTGGATCAGAAAATATCATCAGAGTAAAAAGTTATGGAAGTTCAAAGTCGAAGTGACAGTGCGCGTGATTCCAATTTCTATACAATTATGAACGGTACTGTAGTTTTTAAAACTAACTCGATAGTTACATGAGAATTTACATGAATGAGATGTTCTAAACATTTGTTGGAGTATTCAAATCACACGTTTTACATACGATTTCAACATTCTAGGACGTTTTCTAGCCAACTTATTGCAACTTGAAGTTTTATTTTTTCACAACTTGTAAAAACGTACGAGTAGATTTTATAAACAATTAAAACAGGTTGAAACTTGAACTAAGTGCAACAAATTCCTGTTGGCGCCATTTGTCTCCACGCGTTTATATTTGAACACAACAAGCTTATATTTGCTGTGTTTCGCGTGATTCCATACAAAAATTATTTTCAATTTTTCAACTGCCATCGTTTTGCGTAGCATGGTAATCAATTGTGCAAATCTTGTGCAAAACGTGCGATTTGAATGCCTCAACAAACTTTTATTTAGAACATCTCATTCATTTTAATCCTCATCTAACTTTGGTTAATTAAAAAAACTACTTTTTAGAAACTTTTAAAACAAAACCTCTATAACTCTGCTCAGAAAAGATGGAGTTTTGAAGTTTTTCAAAAATGTTTTATGTTTTCACGCACTTTACAACTTTGTAGTATGAAGTAATGCTCTAAGTATGGAAAGAAAAAAGTTTTGTCATAGTAGTAGACGTTGACTAATTTTTTATGCTTTCAAGTTATGAGACATGTTTGAAGGAGAAAATGTTTTGAAAACCTTTAGAAATGAAATGAAAGACAAAGGCACTAGGAAAAAAGTTCAACTTTTAGCCCTTTTGGACCACTGAAATGGTGGAAAAAGCCATACACTATGCGTTTATTTTGGTGAAAAGCCGTGCACTATGCCGTGCAAGCCGTGCACAAACACTATGAAAATTAACCTTCGCTTTCAATCTACCGCAGGTAGTACACAGGTCAAGCTGTCAGATGGGCAAGATGAAGGTGTCATGAGTTCGATCTTCATCGACAGCATCTCTTTTTTATTTTCTTGTTTCTAGGACGAATGATCCAAAATGATGAAAATTCCGTAAAATAGTGTTCTTATTTCGCTTGAATGCTTGTAGGGGAGAGGTGGGCTAAATGCGCATATTTATGCTTTTAGCTATATTTCAGTAACGCTTGCAATATTTTGATATTTTTAAATTGAAAATGGTAGAAACAGATGTTAAGCATACGTCAAGGCTGAAATTTTGTCGAAATTTTAGTTATCACTAGTTCTTTTGCATGAAACATTGTTAGAGATGCCATATGGCCATATTTCATGGTAACATTTTGTCCACATAGTATTTTCAGCTTATATATTTTTCCTTAATATAGGCATTTAACCTGCCTGATATGGGCGTTCAAAACCTGTCTGTTATTCTAATATCTGATCATTCACAACTTTGCCAAAAGCATCAATTTGTTAAATTTCCGATTTCCAGATGAATTAGAAAGAAAAATCGTTTACATTTTTGTTTACAAAATCTGTACGCACTATAATTAAAGTTCAATATATTATAACAAAACTGACAAAAATCTTGTTTGAATTTTTATATTTTTTTAACTTCATATAACAACTTTTTTTTTCATGCCATATGTCAAAAGCGTATTACCCTCAAACTGCACTGATTAGATATGTTGAATCTCCAGCTATATCGTCAATCGGCTGTATTTTGAATTAATTTCATTAAGCTTAAGAGGTATAATTTTGGAGACTTTATCACGTCACGATGGAATGTGCCTATACAAAATTTAAACAAAACATCTGCGGGGGTACAGAGTATAGGATGGCAATGATTTGTTCGTTTTTGGCAAAACAGCAAACGCAAAACCACTGCGAGACCGTTAGCGGGTTGAAAAATAATAGGGTTTCGTGAGTTTGCTCGAGTGAAACCGAACTGAGAAGTTCTGCTTGCCTTCCATCCAGTTAACGAACCTGATTTAGGTCACCTATAATTAAAAAGATAGATGTTTTCGGTCGAAACAAACGTCAACAACATCATCAACAAAACTTGTTTCAAATTTCTTAATCGTCAGTTTTAACTCCTCTTTGAGCGTCCAGGCGTATGTTAATCTGAAGAGTAAAACAGTACCTACATTTATCTTTCAACATTAAATCAATCTTCAAAATTTATGGTGAACAATCAATCGAAAAATGTTTGTTTTTCTTTGGTTCAACCACCTCATTAGCCTCGAAAATTTCGGTTCATGATTCCATGCAGTCGCAGTTCATCGGAACACTGTGCCGTACAATTGATAGTAATCATAATCACTCGTCATCGCCGTTGCCAAAAAATACACCGACCAGTATGCCTAATCTGTTCTTATTTAGGTTTTCTGTCCGAATTGCTTTCACTTTCTCTGTCACTGACACAGCATCCCTGACCTCGGCTGCTGCTGCTGCTGGAGTGAAATGTTTATGTTCTCCGCTGTCTTTCGGTGGCATTCTCCGGCTCGCTTATCAATCAAAGTTTTTTTGGCTGTAAATTCATAACAATTTTTTCCGCATCCGATGACTAAATCGAGGGTTTATGTTCACTCAATACGTCAGCGGTATTGATTTAGGATAATTTCCTTCCGCGGAGCGTCGTAGTTGTCATCGTCACGTGTTTTGCGTACCGTATCCTTGTGCTTTTACTGCGTCATTTCTGACCTTGATCATCTCTACAAATCCAAGCAACGACGAGGGATGGAAGGATTTCGTATAGCGTATTTGCTGATATTCCATGGTCGGCCATTCGAATGGCAAAAGTGTAATCAACACGTGGGCTGCCTTTTCTTTTCCTGAATCACTAGCGGGCACTAGGTTTATTTTTAGTAGGATAATCCGGAGATGAGCAATCTGAATTTTGTACTTCCATTTGATTGTCACATTAAGAGATTTGCATTTTTTTTTAAGTTCAAACGTAACACACAAGCAAATTATCCGAGGAAATGATTATATAATCTGTGCGCCCATAGTGGCTTAAAATGACCATGGTTATTAATGTCAACAGAATTTGGTGGTGTTTGCCGATCAAATTCTTGCGTTTTTCCATACCAATTTCAAAATCAAAACCCGGGTAACTCAACCTTATTTTAGAAATAATTGTTGTTTGTTTTGACCAAAAAGATAACTTTTTAGATTACAGGGTTTTTGAAAGTCTAAAAAAGTTGCAATTCAACACACCCGAATATGGAACAACTGTACGTTCTATTGCAAATGGGACAAGCATGACTTTTTATTTTTGTTAAAATAGTTCCATTTTATCACACGAATAGATACCTACATGAGGACCCAAATGGGCCTGTGGGATAATTACAGAAAAAGTAGACTAAGTCAATTTGGGGTTATTTTTGAATATCAAAACTGTTAAGGCAGTGCTTGTAGTGCAATACCTTGAAATATCTCGCTAGGCAGTACGTAGCATATTGGTATCGGTTAGATTGAATTTTCTCTATGCCAAAAACATACCCCTATCCACCAGCTTGAAGTTACGTTTTTCATAAAAGTTTTTCAACAGAAAAGTTTCATAAAATAATTCATAAATTGACTTAAGAATCTTAAAACAACAGGGTTCCACATGGAATTTTCCCATACTAAAGGGTGATACGGTCAAAATTTGGCCAAGGAAAAACGCATGTAAATCGGTGAAATCGTTTATTTAAAAAATCGAATTAAATTTCTTTTTCAAGTTTATTTAGTATAAAATCCAGGAAAAATATTCAGTTAGGCTTCCGCTTTTCCAAATCCGGATTGCCGGGCCTTACGCTTAACCCCTGCCATCAGATTTTGTACAGCCACCTTGTCCACCTTCTTCGCCGCAGGAAGCCAGTTTACCTTGAACTGCTGCTCGTCCTTAGCAGTTTTGTTGGTCTTCTTTAGGTTCCGCTTGACAATAGCCCAGTATTTCTCAATTGGGTGGAGCTCTGGCGTGTTGGGAGGGTTCTTGTCCTTGGGAACCACCTGCACGTTGTTGGCGGCGTACCACTCCATGGCCTTTTTACCGTAATGGCAAGATGTCAAATCCGGCCAAAACAGTACGGAACAACCGTGTTTCTTCAGGAAAGGCAGCAGATGTTTATTCAAACACTCTTTCACGTAAATTTCTTGGCTGACAGTCCCGGAAGCTATGAAAATGCTACTTTTCAAGCCACAGGTACAGATGACTTGCCAAACCAGATATTTCTTCGCAAACTTTGACAGTTTCATGTGCTTGAAAATATCTGCTACCTTTCCCCTTCCTTTTGCCGTATAAAACTCCTGTCCCGGAAACTGCTTGTAGTCGGCTTTGACGTAGGTTTTGTCGTCCATTACCACGCAGTCAAACTTCGTCAGCATCGTCGTGTACAGCCTCCGGGATCGCGCTTTGGCCGTCGCATTTTGTTTATCATCGCTATTTGGAGTCAATACCTTCTTGTAAGTCGATAGTCCGGCTCGTTTTTTGGCTCGATGCACGGTTGTAGACGATACACCCAGCTTATTTGCGACATCTCGGAGAGAGAGGTTTGGGTTTCGCTTGAAACTACCGGCAACTCTCTTTGTAGTCTCAGTGGCTTCCGGTTTTCGATTTCCCCCCGATCCAGACTTCCTGGCTGTCGACAAACGTTCCCCAAACTCTTTCATTACATTTGTAACGGTTGATTTGGAAACTTTTACGCTGCTCTTCTTCCTTGGACGGCATTTTGACAACTGAGGAGTGAATTCCAAAATCAAAATAGGAACAACATTCTACACACACACACACCTTCAAAATGAGGGGTGTTCAGGTTTTTTAAATGCAAAATTGAAAGAAATACGTCAAGTTGATATTGACCAAATTTTGACCGTATCACCCTTTAGCCAAAAAGATAAAATTAAAGTTTCCGTAGAACTATACCAAAAATTCATAAGTTTTGAACCCCAGACCCTAAGATATTGAAAAAAAACCTCAACAAATCAATCAAGTCTAATGAACCCTCTCGATCTGGGCTCACTTTTTGAAACATATTTTTTAAATATTTTTCTCACTTTCTGGATCAATGTAATTTTTACATACACTGAATAGACATTTACATGTTCTTTAATGTAGCTCAAACATAACAACTACCTCAAAAATAATAAAAATGGCGTAAAGTACTCAATAATGACAAAAAGGACGAAAACTTCACAGAACTCAAAAACAAAAACAATCAAAAGACAAAATGTCAAAAATACCCAAGATACAGTTACTTTCAAACTATAAAAACAACCAATTTGACAAAAATTAACAGAGATTCTAAACTAAATACTATACAAATAAGACAAAATAGAGTAGTAAATGAATTCAAATAGTCAAAAATAGATAAAACAATGTCATAATTATTATACATATAACTGAAAAGTAAAAAAAAAACGTTCGATTTTGGCAACCCACAGTGTTCGGCGTATTGCTAAGCGCAGTGCTGCCAATTCTACACAATTTTTTTTGCTGGAAACCAGCGATATTTTGCTGGTTTTTGTCCCGCTGACTTTCCAGAAAAAGATCAGCAAACTCAATCGCTGGAAAATCAGCAAATGAAAAAAGGCATTCGAGGAAACCTACAACTGCCTATAAAGCAAATTTCTGTGCTGAAAATGTGCTAAAAAGTGTTCTGTGCCAAAGATGCTTTTACAATTGTCGCTGAATGCCCAAACTGGAGTTTTCATCAACATCAGCAACGGCGATATCACTGACGACATTTCATGTTGATCAGACATCTATCAAACATCTTCCAAGTGTCGGAACCAAAGAACAAATGAAAGGGTTGACGATTGCCAAGGTGTTGCGAGTCGTAAGGGCAGCTTGATTATGTTCACAATTTGAAGCGACTTGAAAGGACAGCTTGAAATTGGAAGGCGTGTTGAGAGGACAGCCTGAACATATTGACGCTAGTTTTAAGCAAGTTGAGAGGACAGCCTGAGCGTTTCGGTTACAATTTCAATCGAGTTGAGAGGACAGCTTGAAATTGGATGGCGAGTTGAGCCAGTGCATATTGACGAAAACATGGTTGGTTCGCACTTCTCAAATCCGACAGTGCGCTGTGTAAATCGCACCGTTATCTTCTACGATTTGTAGAGCACCACACTTCATTCCGAAATGCTCTACACTCGTTTCCGAGTACAGCCGAAGCCAAGTGCCGAGCAAAACCGGTGCCCCAATAGCAACACGACTGTGTGAGCAGGAGAAATCCCGAAACACACAACTGAAGTGCATTTTTTCCTTCTCTTCCTACCACAGTAGGCAAACAAACAGCACGAAACGGTATTGCTTCTTCTTCTTACTTTTCTTGTTGGGAAAGATCCAAGCCTACTGAGTTGCTTTAGCGCTGCTCCCCTACACTTAATGTGATGAATTTTTCCTCTTGCTCTCACCCTGGCGAAGCGTTCTCTGCTCTTTGATTGGGTGTACGCCCGGCGTCTTAACAGAGCAGGGCAAGTGTTCCAGAACGAAAAGTTCACTGAGTTGCTTTTTTCAAGCCGCTCGAGGAGAAATGGACGATCATGGACGAGAATTTCAAGCTAGTTGGAAGGACAAATTCAAACTGAAAGGCGAGTTGAGAGGACAGCCTGAATAAATCGATTGTAATTTCATGCGATTTGATAATACAAAGTTCGAGCATGTTGAGGTTGAGAGGACTGTTTGAAATTGAAAGGCATGTAGAAAAGGCAATTTAAGTATTTCATCTCATTGGAAACTGAGCGAGTTGGAAGGACAGGTTTAAAACGAATTTTAAAACGTATCGAAAGTATTTAGGGCTTTATACTAACATATTTCGTCAAAATCTCATTTGATTTGAATAAACAAATTAGTGGTAAAGCGAATTTAGTGTTCAGCTTGAGATAGGAGTATACAGTACTTAGCGAGTCGAAATAACGGATCGAGTAAATACGTTAAGCGTTCTTGAATTGAAATAACAGCAAGGTAACGGCTTAAAGCTTGAGATATGAATAAGATTGGCAATGAAATTGAATAGAAAAAAGGGCGAACATATTCATTGAACAACTTGAAATTGAAAGACGAGGTTCGAAGGTCTCTTGAAAAAATGGAGTCAAGCTTACTGTTTGGTTAAATACAGTAGAAAGGAACACAGGACATCTTGCAGGAAATGTATGAAACAGCTCCTTTACTGATATTTGAATTTATCAGTGTTCGGCATCGCTAACTGAAAAATTAGCGCCGCTAATTAAATCGCTACTCATTCAAAGTTAGCGATCGCTTATAAAATACGCTAAATGGGTCGAAAAAGTTATCGCTTCAAGTTTAAAGCGCTAATCGCTAATCGCTAACTGTTGACCAACATGAAGGCCGAAACAATTAACAAATTCTTTTTCGTCACGCCCTTCCCTCCTACGATTTTTTCAACTACCCAAGGGGGAATAAATAAAGTTTCAAGTATTTAATTTACGTTCGATAAATTGATCAATTTTCGTCCAATTATATAAGCAAAACAAAACTATCAAAGATGGGAATTTTAATCACTTCCATCTGTACCGTTGAGCCGTCAACACGTACGCCGGAGCATCGTATCGTTGCTGTGTACCTGCAGGAACATTTTACATTATTTATTTTTTCCTTACCTGTATTTCAATCAGCACTTTTCAGTGCTAAAATTATTTTCATTTTCTTTTATTCATATTTTCTCTTTTCTTTCCAGCATGGGGAAGTCTTCGGCTGGCTCAAGGGCCGGAAGAAAACGGATTGCTGAACCTAATCCAGGGCCATCTGCCAAAAAAGTTGAAATTTCCAATTCATTCGATGTCCTTCATAACATTGGTGATGAGGAAATATTCATATTTAATTCTGATAAGAGTACTAAGAAACCTTCTTCTTCTTCTTATACTCTTAAAAACGAAAAGATTCCACCAATAACGGTCACGATTCCTGACTTCAATGCCTTTCGAAAAGAAATCGTCACTTCCGTCAAGGATGTGAAGATTTCTTTTCAGATCGGTCGAAGGGGAACTGCTCGTATATTGGCGGAATCTTTTAATGATTTTCAAAAAATTTTAAATTATTTGAATAATAAAAAACACCAATTTTTTACGTACGACACTAGAGGTGATCGTCCTTTTAAAGTTGTACTTCGTGGTCTCACCGGCGATCAGACACCGGATGAGATCACAAATGAATTAAATTCTTTGTTAGGTTTTTCTCCAATTCAAGTAATTCAAATGAGGAAAAGAACCAACACGAATAATACCAGTAGTGTTGGTTTTGCTCCTGAACTTTATTTGATCCATTTTAAAAAGGATCAGATCAATAATTTGAAAATTTTGGAAAAGGCTCGTCTTATGTTTCATTGTCGAGTAAAATTTGAACCTTTTCGTAAATCCCATACCAATTTTTTACAAAATATTACGCAATGTCGTCGTTGTCAAGCTTTTTGTCATGGCACTAAAAATTGTAGAATGAATGCCAGATGCATGTTTTGCGGCTCATTCGATCATGAAAAATCTAAATGCCTTTTTGGTGGTGATAAGCCAAAAACAGAATTTTTTAAGTGTGCGAATTGCGCAGGTAATCATTCCTCGAATTCTCTAGATTGTCCCATTAGGGCAAAAATTGTTGCTTCTAGGAAAAACCCCAAAGTTTCCAGAAAAGTTTCTTCTCCTCCTTCCTCTTTTTCGTCTTCACACGTCAGACCGGCAAACAACCTGCCTGTTCGCAGTCAGCCTCGGCCTACATTGGAATCACGGCTGGGTAATACCCGAAGTGATTTTAATGTTACCTGGGCTGATTCTGCGCCACAGACTCGTTGTTTATCGTTCTCAGAGGTGGTTGAAAATGGGTTGCCTTCTCCAGGCATAAATAATAAAAATGGGAAAAAACCAAGTCTCAACGTTCATGCGAAGGCTTGGGAAAATCCCCGAAATTCAAATACTTTTTCTTCTCCTTCCTCTTCTGATTCTAACAATTTTGTTGATTTGGGTGAGATTACTGAGGAAAAATTAAAATTTTTGCATCAAAATTTAATGGAAATGATGCAACTTATGTTGAAAGCAAATTCAATGTTTGAAGCTTTCCAAACTTCTTTTAATTATGCTAACAAAATTATTATGACTTTACGATTCCCTCATGGATCCAAATAGATGTTTAAATATTATGAATTGGAATGCTAGATCTTTGCTGGCTAACCAAGATGAATTCTTTTTATTTTTGAAAACTCAAAACATACATATTGCTGCCATCACTGAAACTTTTTTAAAGCCAGACAATAACTTGAAAAGCAATGCTTTCTTTAAAATTTTACGAAATGATCGACTTGATCGACAAGGTGGGGGTGTAGCTATTGTCATCAATAGTCGTCTCAAATTTAGACTTCTTCCTTCCTTCAATACAAAAGTCTTAGAAACAATTGGAATTGAATTAGAAACTTCTATGGGGAAAATTATAATTGTTGCCGCATATTTGCCTTTTCAATGTAGCGGTGAACAGAAAAATTTTTTGAAGGGAGATTTACAAAAACTCACCAGAAATAAATCTAAATTTGTTATTATTGGTGACTTTAATGCAAAACACCGATCTTGGAATAATATTTCATCAAATTCAAATGGGAATATTTTGTTTAATGACTGCTCTGCAGGTTATTATACTGTTGAATATCCTAATGGGCATACTTGTTTTTCTTCAATTAGAAATCCCTCCACAATTGATTTGGTTCTAACGGATTTAGGCGAGCATTGTAGTCAATTAGTTACTCATGCGGACCTCGATTCAGACCACCTTCCAGTAACTTTTCATTATCCCAAAGTCCCATTGAAAACCCTTTAAAATCAACTTTTAATTTTCAAAAGGCTAACTGGGAGCGATATATGAATTTTATTGAACGTAATTTAGATGTAAACGTTCCATTGAATTCAATAGAAGATATTGATTTGGCTGTAGAAAATTTGACAACTTCAATAGTCAATGCTAAAGCCGCTTCAATACCCAAAGTTAAACATAAATTTAATCAACCTTTAATTGATGATGATCTTCAGTTTTTGATACGACTGAAAAACATTCGTCGACGCCAATATCAACGTACTAGGGATCCTTATTTGAAATTAATTTATTGCGACCTTCAAAAAGAGATCAAACGTCGTTTAAATTTCATTCGTAATGAAAATTTTGCTAAAGCAGTAGAGGACATAAAACCCTACTCAAAGCCATTTTGGAAATTAACTAAAATTCTAAAAAAGCCCCAGAAGCCAATTCCTACTTTGAAAGATGGGGATAAACTTCTTTTAACTAATTCAGAAAAAGCTCAAAAATTAGCCCAACAATTTGAGTCTGCTCATGATTTTAATTTAAACGTTGTAAGTCCAATTGATGCTCAAATTTCCCTAGAATTTGATGATATTCTTTCTAAGCAAATTGTGTTTGAAAGTTCTTGTGAGACAAATATTGATGAACTTAAATTGATTTTCAAAAAATTTAAAAATATGAAAGCCCCGGGGGAAGATGGGATTTTCTATATTCTTATTAAAAAGTTGCCTGAAAGCACTTTAAATTTTTTAGTTAAAATCTTCAATAAATGTTTTCACTTGGCTTATTTTCCCAATAAATGGAAAAATGCCAAAGTAACTCCAATTTTGAAACCTGGAAAAAGTGCTTCAGAGCCTTCAAGTTATCGACCAATTAGTTTGCTTCCTTCTTTAAGTAAACTATTTGAGAGAGTTATTTTGAATAGAATGATGATTCACATTAATCAGAATTTTATTTTCCCTGATGAACAATTTGGTTTTCGTCATGGACATTCTACTACACATCAACTTTTGAGTGTAACTAATATGATAAACGCTAGCAAATCTGAGGGTTATTCAACTGGTGTTGCTCTTCTTGATATTGAAAAAGCTTTTGACAGTGTTTGGCACAAAGGTTTAGTAGCTAAATTAGCTCGATTTGATTTTCCTGTATATCTCACCAAAATTATTCAAAATTATTTGACTAGCCGAACTTTGCAAGTAAGCTATCAAAATTCATGCTCTGAAAGGATACCCATTAGAGCTGGTGTCCCTCAGGGTAGTATACTTGGGCCTATTTTATACAATATTTTTACTTCTGATCTTCCTGATGTCCCAGAAGGAAAAGGTAGAAGATTATTTGCTGACGATACTTTGCTTTCAGCCAAAGGTCGAAATTTACGGGTGGTACGCAGTAGATTGCAACAAAATTTAAATTCCTTTTTGAATTACATGAAAATGTGGAAAATTTCTCCTAACGCTTCCAAAACTCAACTTATTTTATTTCCCCATAAGCCAAGAGCAAATTTTTTAAAACCTAATGAAAATCATTCCATAACTTTTAATGGGGTTTCTCTAGAATGGTCTGATCACGTGAAGTACTTGGGACTCACACTTGATCGGAATCTTTCTTTTAAGAATCACATTGAAGATATTCAATCTAAATGTAATAAATACACTAAATCTTTTTATTCTCTCATCAACAGGAAATCCCGGTTGTGTCTGCGAAATAAGATGCTCATCTACAAACAAGTTTTCCGACCAGCGATCATGTATGCAGTTCCGATTTGGTCTAGCTGCTGCGCGACGAGGAAGAAAGCCATCCAGAGGATTCAGAACAAAGTTCTGAAAATGATTTTGCGGCTTCCACCTTGGCACAGCACCGAAGATCTTCATCGGATTGCGGGCATTGAATCGATCGGAGAGATGGCCAACAAAATTATCTCCAACTTCAGAGGCAAATCGATGCAGTCTTCCATCGCAGAGATTCGTTCTCTTTATGTTTAGTTTAATTTTAGGATAGTGTTTAGTTTTAAGTATAAAATATTTTTGCTATTACAGGATGTTCTCCTACATTAAAAACTTGATTGCGCTCAGCATATTTAAATCTTATAAATAAATTTTTATAATCTAGTTAACTATAGGGCTATGAACAGTTCATTATTGAGCTGAACACCTAGTTTAATGCAATAATGTAATATAAGTGTAATGATGATTTGATACAAATAAAGACATATTTAAAAAAAAAAAAAAATGGGAATTTTATTACCTCCCTATGTTCTACAAATTAAAATCGATTTTTCGAACATCACGAGCTAAAGAGTATAATGTGCCAGATGGAAGCTATATCTCTTTTTAAAATTTCGATTAAAAATTTATTCTATTAATCGGTTTTATGCAAAGTAGTTAGTGTGCATTTTCGTTGCAAACAATCTTTTGTGCAATTAATTCCAATCTGTATTTTTGCACTGGTTTTCCCCTTTATCAAACTTTCAAGAGCATTGTCAGACGGGGAAATTTATACAATTTATATTTGAGCTTAAAACGAAGGCTACCATGAATAATTAACAACTAAACAATATGTCAATTCATTCCATGGTGATTTTATGATATTTTTGTATGAACTGATCTGTAAAACTACTTTAAAACAAGAAGCTGATTAAGGGATGTGTTCAGTCCAACGAGTGGACTGAAGAGGAAGAGAGAGAGGAGAGCGAACAAACGGACGATCATCTCTCAACAAGCGACTGGCTCAACTATAAAAGAGAGCAACGCAGTTCGCTCGCGTGTTCAGTTCGTGTTTTACCACCAAACGGATAACATCAAAAAGTGTAAAATTAGTGTAGAGAGAAATAAAGAGAAATGGAAAACTAAATAAGTCTCTTTCCTGTGCTCGTTCCGATGTCTGCTCGCCCCGATTCCAGCCGCTGCAAGTAATCGGCTCTTATCAGAGCCAAATTTGAAAGAGTTTGGATCTCGGTCAACAAGGCGACCGAGATCCCCCCGAGCCTTGGCCCCCAGGCAGCGTTTTAAAAACCTGTCTCCACTGATGGGACAACCATGCGTGGTTGTCCCTTGAGGTCCAATCCCACGAGGGGAACGGACAAATGTGCCATATCAGTGGTAGTTTAGCCAAGCGCTCACTCCGCATACAGTCCACACGCAACAGGATGTTAATAATATTTTTCTAATGTTTAACACCTTTCTTCTTCTGTCAAAGTTGTGAAAAAAAGTTTTATAAGAGGGAACATTACATTAAATTCATCTTTCCTCTAACTCCAGTACGCATTCCTCCAATAAATCCAACTAATTAGAATGATGTCCAATTGTTCTTTAATTTGATAAATCATATACAGTTTATTCTATCACTAATAATTCGAGAGATTAAATCAAGTATTTGGGAGTTAGCGGTCTTCAATTAGCGGAACCAAAAAATAGCGCAACATTTTAATTCGCTAGATCCATCAAAACTTAGCGGCAAAATTAAACCGCTAACAAAAAGTTAGCGGGCTAACTAGCGATTAGCGCTTTTGTGCCGAACACTGGAATTTATCGATAAACATGTCTTGAGAACGAATCATTGATGTTAGCAATTGCACGTTGCATCGAAAGTAAGATTTTCCGATGATTATCATGCAAAGTGAGTAAGAAATTTCCTTAAACTATGGTATTGCAACCTAAATAGCATTAACACGTTCGTCGCCCAAAAACAATCTCGGAGCGTGAAAGTAAAGCGAGAGAGCTCAAGATTTTCAACGCGTGGTGAAACTGAGCGGCAATCTTGAGTAAGAGAGCCGTCACTCTATATGGGTTCCATGGCGACGAACGTCTTAAAAGGTCTGAATCAAAGCAATCGAAAGATTCCTTTTAATTCAACCACGGTAAATGAAAAGTTCATATACCAGTATTTCGATAGCAACTTACTACCTTCTTCAGTGAACGTTTTCGATTGATGAATGTGTATCGTTTCCCTCCCTTATATTGTCCGGGTTAGGTAAGCTACTACTAGGTAGCAGAAACCTCCGAATGCTCGGCAGTTGTGCCGTTGTCTGTTTTTTGGGTCTACCTACCCTATTCTGGGTGTTTTCTGGTAGTGCTAAATTATTTTCTACCCGTTTTGGGCATTGTCAGGTAAATTATTGTATTTCTTTTTACCTAAGAATTTGAACAACCAAGTGTGCCCTGGTCCGGAGTCTCCGTTTAAGAGATGAACTGATTTTTCATTGAAGATTTCAATGCTTTCAGCAACATCCAATTTAAGCGAATTACTATTCAAAGACCGGATCAGCGAGACATTTCCTCGATCAATAGAGTGACCAGATTCACACATGTGTAAAGCTACTGCAGATCTAGGATTCTGTGAAGGAAGAATTTTCTTCTTTGAGTCAGATCTAGCTATAGCCATGTGTTCCTCGAATCTATCAATCAACTTCCTTCTGGTTTGTCCAATGTACACCTTATCACAGTCGGAACAACTGATTTTGTACACACCAGATCTATGAAGGAGCTCCACTGGATCTTTTGTCGATCCTAAGATGGATTTCAGTTGATTATTAGAGCTAGTGAACACTAGTTCAATATCGAACTTTGTCAACTTGTGTCGTAATTCGACTGCGTTGACACTGTTGAACTCCATGGACCTTCGTTGAAACTCCTTCTGAACAGGAGTTAAAGTAGTGAAAGATTTCCGTTGAAGCAATCTTTCTTTTTTCCTTATGATGGCTTGAATGGATCTACTTTGGTATCCATTTTTATTAGCCGTTTGGAAAATATATTGGAGTTCCTTTTCTCTTCCTTCAGTTGATAGGGGAATGGAGTTCATCCGATGGATCATGTGGTGGAACGCCGCCATCTTATGCTGGAACGAGTGGTTCGAGGTGCTCGGTATTACCCTCATGGTGTTTGTCGGCTTTCTGTAGATTTCGAATTGGAATAGGCCATCATCTCTCCTTACCAGAACATCCAGGAAAGGTAATTTCCTGTCTTCTTCTATTTCGCAAGTGAATTTAATATTCTTATGCAAACCGTTTATGGATGTTAGAAGTTCTTCTAGAAAATCTTTGTTTACTACACAAAAAATGTCATCGACGTATCTCCACCATTTTTCGGGTAATAAATCTTGATTTTCAAGAGTCTCCTCCAAATGAGCCATAAACAGTTCACACAAGAATGGAGACAGAGGATTTCCCATTGGTGCCCCCTTTGTTTGTCTATAGAACAAATCTCTAAATTTAAAGAAGGTTTGTCCCATACACAAGTCCACCAATTTCTTGTAGTTTCTAACTTTGAGTTTCCAAGTGCTCCCATTGTGTTGTTGAAGCAACCAATCTTCTAGCAGATTAGAAGCTTCTTTAACGGGAACACTTGGAAACAAAGCTGAAACATCAAAGGAAACCATGACCTCGTCCTCTTCTATGCCTCCCGACGCCTGCAGTCTGTTCACGAACTCTAAGGTGTTGGTCACCGATCTCGTTTTGAAAGGTTTTGGCATCCTTTTAAACTCGTTCAGTAGCCACTTCGCCACTTTTTCAGTGGGCGCGTTCACTCCCGAAATTATCTCCCTCATCTCATTCCCTGGTTCCCTGGATTCACAAACTTATACTTTGTTGCTATAGCAAATTTAAATTAAAAAATTTACTTATTTAATCAAAGAATTGAACTGATCATAATTTATCTGAACACTTAATTTGCTGTACTTGAATTTCAAAAACCAAACTCAAAAAAAACTTTAACAACAACAAAAGGTACAAACGGATACGGATACGGTCAAAATTTGGTCAAGGGAATTGCCGGGTCTTACGCTTAACCTAAATTTCTTGGTTGACAGTCCCGGAAGCTATGAAAATGCTGCTTTTCAAGCCACAGGTACAGATGGCTTGCCAAACCAGATATTTCTTCGCAAACTTTGACAGTTTCATGTGCTTGAAAATATCTGCTACCTTTCCCCTTCCTTTTGCCGTATAAAACTCCTGTCCCGGAAGCTGCTTGTAGTCGGCTTTGACGTAGGTTTCGTCGTCCATTACCACGCAGTCAAACTTTGTCAGCCTCCGGGATCGCACTTTGGCCGTCGTATTTTGTTTATCATCGCGATTTGGAGTCACTACCTTCTTGTAAGTCGATAGTTCGGCTCGTTTTTTTGGCTCGATGCACGGTTGTAGACGATACACCCAGATTATTTGCGGCATCTCGGAGAGAGAGGTTAGGGTTTTCGATTTCCCGTCGATTCAGACTTCCTGGCTGTCGACAAACGTTCCCCAAACACTTTAATTACATTTGTAACGGTTGATTTGGCAACTTTTAGCCATTTTGCCAGCTTTGCATGCGAGAAGCTCGGATTTTCGCGATGCGCGAGCAAAATTTTGATACGCTGCTTTTCTTCGTTGGACGGCATTTTGACAACTGAAGAGTGAATTCAAAATAGGAGGGGACTTTTTTTTATTATCTGACAATTTGCGCCGGGGGTATTCAGATTTTCCCCAAAATTGAAAATTTGGTTCATTTTTGCGACAAAACACATGTAATTTTTCAGATTTCTAACATTTTTATTTTTTGAGTTAGCTTCGGTTAGATTTTTTTGTCAATAAAAAATAACCATTTTTCAAAGCCACATAACTCTGTTATTTTTCAACGGAAATTGTAAAATAGCACATCAAAATGTATTGAAATTTTATCAGCTTTCTAAATAAAATAGTTGAAAAAAGATAAATAAAAACCTTCAACATGAAAAGTTGTAAATAAACTTTAAATGGCGTCTAAAAGTACCGTCTGCACCACCGAATATTTTGCAAAAAATACCATTGAATAGCTCAATTTATGATGCAACTTTCATCTGAAGACACCAAAGTGGGCCATCAACTCCTTGAAGAGTTATGAAAGAAATAATGATGATAAATCTCTTTTTTTGCGACGAAAACTAACAATGGTCGAAAAACTGCACTCACATATGGAGGTAGCGCGCACTTCTTACAACATGGAAACAAAAGGACTTACCAAATCAGATAAAAAACTCTACTTTTTCGTGCTTTGTAGAGTGTTTGGAGCATAACTGACTTTAAATTTTGACTAAAATTCTTAGTATCGTATTGTTTGAGTGATATAACTTATAATGGGAATGTTGCTTTTACAACCTGGTCATATGCTATATAACTTATTAACTTTTCGATCAAAGATCATTGTGAAGCATAATTAATGCCAATAGTAGAAGGTTCAGTCCCTGTGTTTGTGATCACAAAAATGTGATTAAAAAATGAAACATAGACGTGCTTTACATAGTTTTTATATCGGGAGCTAAGCACTGGACACCAAAATCCTTTCCCATTGATCAAAAACAAAGAATGTAGCACAAATGTAGAAATAATCGAAGAGCTCAGTATGGCCAGCCCAGGCTGTAGAAAGCATCATTCCCATTGTAGGTAATATGACATTGAAAATATGATACTTTTACCGTATTCGTTTTCTCCATTCGCTCAGTTTTGAGGTTTTCCATACTAGAACGAACACAATTCGTCGTCAGTGTTTTGCTACCTCGATCGCTCACAAACGAATTTTCAGTGTTCCACCGTCCATTTTAAATCAAATCTGGGAAATTACGGATGCAAAACTGAGCGCATAAACTTCTAAAAATGACAGCAAAATTTGCAAAACTTGTTGTAACCTGGAGTGAAATTATGAATCCTATTCGTTTCGAGATACTCGTTTCGAGTTTTACTCGAATCGAATTAGAATCGGCATTACGTATCTCGTTCGAGTACGAAATTTTAACGTACAAGATTTCGAGTAAACCGGGTAGTAGATCATCTCGAAACGTTCCATTTGAATCGAGCTCTTTCAGAATCGGTAATGCCAAAGTCGGTCGAATCGAACGAAACTCGATTGTTTCGAGTTCCATAATCCCGCCCCTGGTGTAAAACTGGGTATAAACGAATACGTTATTATTTTTGGATATAATATTAAGTCAGTTTAGCTGCAACACTCTAACGCCCCTACTTTCATAACAGTCCCATATGCAAAAACAAGCAAGCGAGAAAATCAGCTTTTCCTGTTTTGAAATTCATTCTTAAATTTTGATCACCACTTTTGGCATAAACGAAAATCGTTTCTAGGTTGTCATAATAAATCATAAGACCTGAAATTTTCGAAATTGGGATTGATAAGGTCGAGAGCACTATTTTTATTCATTATGGGACTGTTAATCGACCATATTTGAAACCTTTTTCAAATCTACTCGCATAACAGTCCCATACAGAATATTTTTTTCTCACCAAGCTACTTTCTAAGACTTAAATTTGATCATTTTTGAACTTCTAAATGCAATTTTCAGAAAAAGAAACATACTTTTGGAAAAATATCGTAAATTCCACATTGTAAGTTGAATCTTTTTACGATTTTTGATTGCATCCGATAGTTTTTCGCTCAGGAAGTCAGAGATGCCTTCGAAAACTCGTGGGCATCATTCGACATCAAGTGAGTTAAATTTTTTTTAAATGATTCAAAGCAATAAATCAAAGACTATTTCACCGGAAGAAGTATTGAAAAGTAACCAAATCCGAGGTATTTCACATATGGGACTGTTATTCGGGTATATTTCATATAGGACAGCCACAAATTGATATTTTTTTTCGAAATTTGAGGAACAAAACCTCTTTTTTAGTGTTTTATTTTGAATCCCTATGTTGACCTAAAATGACGAAAATTCATATGGGACCGTTATGCGAGTAGGAGCAGTGTACAAAGCACAAAAAAATAGTTTTTTTTACCTGCTTTGATAAGTTCTTTTGTTTTCATGTTGTTAGAAGTGCGCGTTATCTCCATATGTGAGTGCAGTTGTTCGACCATTGTTTGTTTTCGATGCAAAAAAAGAGATTTGTTGTCATTATTTCTTTCATAGCTCTTCAAGGAGTTGATGGCCCACTTTGGTGTCTTCAGATGAAAGTTGCATCATAAATTGAGCTATTCAATGGTATTTTTTGCAAAATATTCGGTGGTGCAGACGGTACTTTTAGACGCCATTTAAAGTTTATTTACAACTTTTCATGTTGAAGGTTTTTATTTATCTTTTTTCAACTATTTTATTTAGAAAGCTGATAAAATTTCAATACATTTTGATGTGCTATTTTACAATTTCCGTTGAAAAATAACAGAGTTATGTGGCTTTGAAAAATGGTTATTTTTTATTGACAAAAAATCTAACCGAAGCTAACTCAAAAAATAAAAATGTTAGAAATCTGAAAAATTACATGTGTTTTTAAGTCGCAAAAATGGACCAAATTTTCAATTTTGGGGAAAATCTGAAGACCCCCGGCGCAAACCCGTCAGATAATAAAAAAAAATCCCCAGGAGCAACATTCTACACACACTCACACCTTCAAAATGAGGTGTGTTCAGGTTTTTTGAATGCAAAATTGAAAGAAATACGTCAAGTTGATATTGACCAAATTTTGACCGCATCACCCTTGAAGAGAGAACATTTAAAAACAAACACCTATCAAAAGGTTCAAGATCTGAGAATTAGTAGTGCTTTAATGCGTGCTGCTAAAATTGGTCTAAGCGTTAGTCCTAAATACCAACCTGATTCAAGTTCTAAATCAAAGCACCAAAGTAAGACCACGTGTATCGATGAACTCTGGCAAGCGTCGCGCCTGGAAGCGTCAGTTTCCCTGGCACCGGGGCGCCTGTTATCACGACCGAGTGTTCATTTTCGCTGAATGAACGCATCGACGCTATCGCATACGTCACCGATGGCGATTCCTACATTGTTGATGATTGGTAGACGTTTCTTCTCCGTCCGTGTATTTACGCGGACGCCTTCGTGGTTGACGGACGCCGCGATGTTGATATGAGCAAGCAGGATTACCCCATCGTCGGCGTCTTCGTTCGTTGCCGCCTTACGGCTTGTTGCCGATGGTCGAGCTGATCCAATCATTTGAACCGTTGAAGTCGGTCGGAATAGTCGCGCGGTCGTGGTTCTTACAAGCAGAATTCCGAGCAAAACGCGCGCGCCCTTTTTCTCACTGGCCCTCGGAATCGCGTGGCGCAGCTTGTGATTTATGTAGTAATTTTCGTCGAAACGTTGTGCTTTTTGGTTTTAACAGGAAGCATCATAATTGTTGAAGTGTTTTTAACAAAAGCTGGGGAATTCCCAAGCAGATGGGGTTTTTGTTGAACGGGGTAAAAAAATTCCTGTTCTTTAAACAAGTTCAGTGATCCTGTGGGGGAAAAGTGAACAAAAAATAAGCAAATCGTAATACATAATCATACACAAAGTTGTTTGAAATTTGTAAAAAGGATTCAATTTCATCGTCCCAGCCGGATTAATACAACGTATTCCTAGTTTCAACCGTCCTAAGGTATGCACGTCTTGGAAGGCAGAAGGATTTGTTCGCTGCTAATACATATATTTTAGCATAAAAAGGATTTCGATGACGATGGTGTTGTTGTTGATGTTGTTGGTTTAATGGTGATGGCGATGATGATATGCAAAAAAGAATCGACCGCTTGGCTCTTTTATGTTTCGTTGGACTTTCAAGCGCGGAATTGTGTTGTGTGTACGTATACGCATCAAAGAAAGGACGCCCGACCAGGACCCCTTTTTTCGTTCACCATCAAACGCGAGACGCAAATGCCCTCTAACGTCTGGTGTATGGATTTTTTTTTCTTCCGTTGCTCAAATCATAGTATTTTGCTAATACCAAATTGGACTCGGGAACAAGTTTTTATGGGGGGAAAAGACGTCGGAATGAAAATGCCATATCAAATCTCAACCGGACGACATCCTTTGGAGTTTCGGGAAGTTTCGGGAAAAAAAATCTTAAAATACTTGGAAATTTGTGATCAAGCAATGATTGGTGAGAGAAACCTATGCAGTTGTGAAAATTGGTCAAATAAACATTGTACTTAAAGTGAAAATTCAAAAACTTTTAAGGCAAGTCTTTTCAAAAAAATTTTTCAGCTGGATCTGCTTGATGACAAAAATGACAAAAATGACAAAAATGACAAAAATGACAAAAATGACAAAAATGACAAAAATGACAAAAATGACAAAAATGACAAAAATGACAAAAATGACAAAAATGACAAAAATGACAAAAATGACAAAAATGACAAAAATGACAAAAATGACAAAAATGACAAAAATGACAAAAATGACAAAAATGACAAAAATGACAAAAATGACAAAAATGACAAAAATGACAAAAATGACAAAAATGACAAAAATGACAAAAATGACAAAAATGACAAAAATGACAAAAATGACAAAAATGACAAAAATGACAAAAATGACAAAAATGACAAAAATGACAAAAATGACAAAAATGACAAAAATGACAAAAATGACAAAAATGACAAAAATGACAAAAATGACAAAAATGACAAAAATGACAAAAATGACAAAAATGACAAAAATGACAAAAATGACAAAAATGACAAAAATGACAAAAATGACAAAAATGACAAAAATGACAAAAATGACAAAAATGACAAAAATGACAAAAATGACAAAAATGACAAAAATGACAAAAATGACAAAAATGACAAAAATGACAAAAATGACAAAAATGACAAAAATGACAAAAATGACAAAAATGACAAAAATGACAAAAATGACAAAAATGACAAAAATGACAAAAATGACAAAAATGACAAAAATGACAAAAATGACAAAAATGACAAAAATGACAAAAATGACAAAAATGACAAAAATGACAAAAATGACAAAAATGACAAAAATGACAAAAATGACAAAAATGACAAAAATGACAAAAATGACAAAAATGACAAAAATGACAAAAATGACAAAAATGACAAAAATGACAAAAATGACAAAAATGACAAAAATGACAAAAATGACAAAAATGACAAAAATGACAAAAATGACAAAAATGACAAAAATGACAAAAATGACAAAAATGACAAAAATGACAAAAATGACAAAAATGACAAAAATGACAAAAATGACAAAAATGACAAAAATGACAAAAATGACAAAAATGACAAAAATGACAAAAATGACAAAAATGACAAAAATGACAAAAATGACAAAAATGACAAAAATGACAAAAATGACAAAAATGACAAAAATGACAAAAATGACAAAAATGACAAAAATGACAAAAATGACAAAAATGACAAAAATGACAAAAATGACAAAAATGACAAAAATGACAAAAATGACAAAAATGACAAAAATGACAAAAATGACAAAAATGACAAAAATGACAAAAATGACAAAAATGACAAAAATGACAAAAATGACAAAAATGACAAAAATGACAAAAATGACAAAAATGACAAAAATGACAAAAATGACAAAAATGACAAAAATGACAAAAATGACAAAAATGACAAAAATGACAAAAATGACAAAAATGACAAAAATGACAAAAATGACAAAAATGACAAAAATGACAAAAATGACAAAAATGACAAAAATGACAAAAATGACAAAAATGACAAAAATGACAAAAATGACAAAAATGACAAAAATGACAAAAATGACAAAAATGACAAAAATGACAAAAATGACAAAAATGACAAAAATGACAAAAATGACAAAAATGACAAAAATGACAAAAATGACAAAAATGACAAAAATGACAAAAATGACAAAAATGACAAAAATGACAAAAATGACAAAAATGACAAAAATGACAAAAATGACAAAAATGACAAAAATGACAAAAATGACAAAAATGACAAAAATGACAAAAATGACAAAAATGACAAAAATGACAAAAATGACAAAAATGACAAAAATGACAAAAATGACAAAAATGACAAAAATGACAAAAATGACAAAAATGACAAAAATGACAAAAATGACAAAAATGACAAAAATGACAAAAATGACAAAAATGACAAAAATGACAAAAATGACAAAAATGACAAAAATGACAAAAATGACAAAAATGACAAAAATGACAAAAATGACAAAAATGACAAAAATGACAAAAATGACAAAAATGACAAAAATGACAAAAATGACAAAAATGACAAAAATGACAAAAATGACAAAAATGACAAAAATGACAAAAATGACAAAAATGACAAAAATGACAAAAATGACAAAAATGACAAAAATGACAAAAATGACAAAAATGACAAAAATGACAAAAATGACAAAAATGACAAAAATGACAAAAATGACAAAAATGACAAAAATGACAAAAATGACAAAAATGACAAAAATGACAAAAATGACAAAAATGACAAAAATGACAAAAATGACAAAAATGACAAAAATGACAAAAATGACAAAAATGACAAAAATGACAAAAATGACAAAAATGACAAAAATGACAAAAATGACAAAAATGACAAAAATGACAAAAATGACAAAAATGACAAAAATGACAAAAATGACAAAAATGACAAAAATGACAAAAATGACAAAAATGACAAAAATGACAAAAATGACAAAAATGACAAAAATGACAAAAATGACAAAAATGACAAAAATGACAAAAATGACAAAAATGACAAAAATGACAAAAATGACAAAAATGACAAAAATGACAAAAATGACAAAAATGACAAAAATGACAAAAATGACAAAAATGACAAAAATGACAAAAATGACAAAAATGACAAAAATGACAAAAATGACAAAAATGACAAAAATGACAAAAATGACAAAAATGACAAAAATGACAAAAATGACAAAAATGACAAAAATGACAAAAATGACAAAAATGACAAAAATGACAAAAATGACAAAAATGACAAAAATGACAAAAATGACAAAAATGACAAAAATGACAAAAATGACAAAAATGACAAAAATGACAAAAATGACAAAAATGACAAAAATGACAAAAATGACAAAAATGACAAAAATGACAAAAATGACAAAAATGACAAAAATGACAAAAATGACAAAAATGACAAAAATGACAAAAATGACAAAAATGACAAAAATGACAAAAATGACAAAAATGACAAAAATGACAAAAATGACAAAAATGACAAAAATGACAAAAATGACAAAAATGACAAAAATGACAAAAATGACAAAAATGACAAAAATGACAAAAATGACAAAAATGACAAAAATGACAAAAATGACAAAAATGACAAAAATGACAAAAATGACAAAAATGACAAAAATGACAAAAATGACAAAAATGACAAAAATGACAAAAATGACAAAAATGACAAAAATGACAAAAATGACAAAAATGACAAAAATGACAAAAATGACAAAAATGACAAAAATGACAAAAATGACAAAAATGACAAAAATGACAAAAATGACAAAAATGACAAAAATGACAAAAATGACAAAAATGACAAAAATGACAAAAATGACAAAAATGACAAAAATGACAAAAATGACAAAAATGACAAAAATGACAAAAATGACAAAAATGACTAAAATGACAAAAATGACAAAAATGACAAAAATGACAAAAATGACAAAAATGACAAAAATGACAAAAATGACAAAAATGACAAAAATGACAAAAATGACAAAAATGACAAAAATGACAAAAATGACAAAAATGACAAAAATGACAAAAATGACAAAAATGACAAAAATGACAAAAATGACAAAAATGACAAAAATGACAAAAATGACAAAAATGACAAAAATGACAAAAATGACAAAAATGACAAAAATGACAAAAATGACAAAAATGACAAAAAATGACAAAAATGACAAAAATGACAAAAATCACAAAAATCACAAAAATCACAAAAATGACAAAAATGACAAAAATTACTGAAATTACAAAAATGACAAAAATTACAAAAATTACAAAAATTACAAAATCTACAAAAATTACAAAAATTACAAAAATTACAAAATTACCAATATTACTTAAATAACAACCGAAATAAAAAAAAATCGGGCATTTGATTTCTAAGTGTATGACCAAAATTCCGTTCAATATCCGGGCAAATTTTGTCAAAACTCAGGAGTTTCTCAACATAAATTTAGATAAAAAAAACTTTCAAAAATTATTATTTCATTTAAATTTGTTAGCAGTTTAGGCTTCCAAAAACCTTCTTTGATTATTTTTTAATACTTTGTCAAAAAAATTATGTTTTAGACTCATTAATAAAAAAAATTAAAACGATTTTCTTTAAGTTTGATTTAGGCAAACATAGTGAATAAATTTAATCCGGGAAAAATCAGGGCTTTTTCATTGAAATCTGGACAACAGGGCCGGATCAAATTTCTACCAAATTGTGTGTTAAATACCCGGGCAATCTGGCAAGCTTAGGTTAGGGTCAAATAGATCCTTATTACAATTTTGGCTGTTTCTTGAAAACTACCGAATTGATTTTCATAAATTATACCATTTTTCGATCGTTTACATCAGTGGTTTTCAAACTTTTTTCACTCACCACCCCCTTTTGCTAAATTTTCGAGCTCATCGCCCCTCTGGGCAAATTTTTAGAAAATCTTGAAAAAAATGATAAACTGTATCATTAAAAACCATTAGCTTTTGACTTTGTGCTGTTGTACGTCTTAACTCGAAATTCATTCAAGTTCATATAAGACCATCAGAGCCAAATGGGTAGGGGGTATTATAAGTATAAAAATGATCGATTTTGAATTAATAATTTCAAACGATTTTTCTTATTTCTAACTATAATCCGTTATTTTTCAGATTTTTAGAATTTTATTTACATATTATTTCGTTCGAAAGAATACCCTTTTAGCCCCGAGGGCCTTATATTGCATAACCTCCAGTAATAACTAATTTCTATGTAAAGTTTCCTAGACAATTACTTAAATTGATCGATTAATTCTGGTAAACAAAATTCTATTCTTACCGTTAATTAGCATTATTAGAAACAAACTTAATATCAAGCCGGTGAAATAACGTAAAAAATAGTATTATTTTTTTATATCTTAATTTGAGTCCTGTTCAAAATTATGCAGCAAAAAAAATTCTTCCATATTCTCTTCCAAAAGATTTTTTTGTGCAGATTTTTTGAGACAATACATTTTAAAGATTATCAAGCATTGCCATTTAAAATTAATCTTCTTAAGTATATACTAAAATAATTTTACAAACAAGCTCAACATATAGAGCGTATACAAATTCCACGACAATTTATAAAAAAATCTTTCTAGATATATTTTTAGAAAAAAAATTATTGAGATACTGGACCAAAATTTAGTGTGCAGCTCTATGAAATTAAAGCGTGATTTCATGTTTTGCATCGAACTTACTTGTTATTATTTCTAATCAACGTTGTGTCGTGATTTGTGAAAATGTGAATTACGACCTCACCGCCCCCCTGAGCTATTTCAACGCTCCCCAAATTTCTAAATTGAGCTCATCGCCCCCCTGGATGGTAGGGACCACTTTGAAAACCACTGGTCTACATTTTCACTATCAATTTATGAAGAAAAAAAAACTATTATAACTTTGCTGGTCTCGGAAAATTGAGCCGAAAAACTAAATTGCCAAAAAACTAATGCGTTTTTGAACAATAATTGTGACCATGCCGGTTCGAATGATGAAATTTCACTGTTTCAGCTAAATTTTAGCTGATTGAAAGATTAATTTAAAGCTATAAAAGATGTTGGTTTCCAATATCATACGCTATAAATGGAGATTTAAGCAATACAAAAAAATTGGCAACTTTCTTTTTGAAAACCATTTTATTGGATAATCAGCTGCTATTCGTTAAACTGAACTGACAGAACTGTAGAAACATCAATGAAAGGCACAATTTTCCCGTATATTTGGATAACGTGCCTCTATTAAGCCTACCCCCATTCTTATACCTGATACCTCAATCAATGGAAAATTAGTAAATTTCTTTGTGGGTTTTTTTTGTCACATTTGAAACGGTGAACCGCAGATCAAATATGCAGATTTCTTATAGCGTGAAGCAAATATAGATATAACCCATTAGACTTGGGGTCGATTTGGGGTCATTTTTGAATATCCGTTACAGAATTCGAGAACTTTTTGTCAAAAACACAAAATTTTCTCGGCAACTCTACCCAGCAGTGATGTCAAATAAATTAACAGTTTTTCAATGCCAAAAGACATGTCCTTATTCAACACCTTATAACTTTGTTGTCTAATAAGATTTGAAAATATGGGCTTCGACAAAGTTGATAAGCGGAAATTTTTTTTAAAAATAATTTAAAAATTAGCAAAAAAACTATCGGTAGGCTCAGTTCCACAAAAGAAACAAAAATGATGTTGATTTTTCAGTACAAAATATTCAATTTTCCCATACAAATCTAAAAGTTTCAATTTACTTATGAAAATGTTACTTAAAAATTTTGCAAGAAAACATGGATGATGGTTTGAGAAATTCAAAGATGACTTCAAATCGACTCAGTTTATTGTTTGACATCAATTTTCAACAGTTTTTTTTCTACTATTTCGTTTGTAATTTTGCACAGTTTTCTAAAGATTTAGAAATCAATCAACAAGGGTAATCAAATTCCATCCTAACACAATTAAAAAGACAGAACAAGCCAGAACATTAAATTGCATAGCAAAAAACATCCAGACTGAAATGTGGTCAGCGATCTTATCAGCCCACCCGAATCTGGTTAAGTAAAAAATCACGTCTTATTAACTGAAGCGCTCTCTTCGTCTGTGTCTTTTTTTATTGAGAAAAAAAAAATCGCTTAGATAAATCTTCCCCTTATCCAAAGCACATAAGCCCGGTTGTTGTCGGGTTTCTCTTAACCGTTCCAGTGGAATTCGAGCGTGGGGTTTTGATAACGCTCATTCTCCCGGTTTTTTCCTTCATCCTGTCACCTTTTGTCACGATATATTAAATCATCCATACATTGAATACCTTAGTAGCAGCAGCAGCTTTGTTGGATGAACTTCTCTTTTAGCGACCGGAATCGTCAGATACCGACCATCTACTACCACCTTAATATGTCTGTCCTTTGCTGAATGTCATAGCTGTTAGCTGGATTAAACGAGATTTGTGAGACAATTTTTTTCTGCCATTCATGTTTGCCTCGTGCATATGCCGGTAATTTTTGGCAATTGAAAATTGCTTAGCACAGAAGCTCGCAACAGCAGATAATTCGAGAAGGAGCTGACGGTGAAAGTTTAGTTAGACAGCTTTTATCACTGCATGGGATGGAAATTATGCTAACAACTGAAACAGCTGACGTCAACTTTTTAAGTTCTTACTTTTGCTGTCACATTTACACCTGTGGGTCGATTTTTCTATATTTCTGCAATATTTAACGCAAGTGAATTTCATTCCGCAAAATTATAAGGAAAGGGGCACGGGTACATTTTCAATAATGGTTAAACTACATAGACTCGGAATATAACGAAACAAAAAGTGTTAACGTGGAACAACAATTGAATATAACCTTCTCCTAACGTGAACCTATAACTCGTTAAACATTATGTCGAACAAATGGAATAATAATTTGTTTTATGAAAACGGCCAAACAGGGCTCCAACTGAGTTTTCGAATGTTGTCTTTCCAAAATCAAGCAACTCTTGTACTAAGCAAACTAATAATTTTTCGGAAGGGCGTAATTTATCCACCCGGTCTTATCCGAGAAAAAAGAAGATACCGAAAGATTAGTCTTCTATACATTTCCTAAAAAACCTCTCCATATCATTGGTATCTTCTTCAGATACCGCTACGCGGCACTTCTTCGTTACGCTTTTTGCTCCAGAGACCTTGCGACTGGAGCGTTTTATTTTTGTTTTTGTTTTTTTTTTTGTGTGAGCCCACACTAGGCCAAAGTGGCTGCTCCTATGTCATTCAGCCGATTGTAATGTGTTTAATCAGCTAGATTTACCTCCGACTGACTACAGGCTGTCTGTCTAGGCTAGAAAAGGGTGTTATTTTTACGGCTCAGATGTAGGATTTTGTGCGGCCCTACCGCATGGCTGGATGAATTCGGCGAACTAGCCGCGATGTGTGCGAGCGATGAGTTTTGGTTTACGTTTAACTGCAGGCCAAAGCCTCGTGATAATGACCGGTATCTATTTTTTTTCCTCATATCATATCCGATAAAACACGAACAGAAGTTTTTTGTTCCTTTTTTATAGTAGAGTTAATTTTTTTCAAGAGCTGACAGGTACCTAAAGATGCCGACAAAAAAAAACAATTCTCAGTGTATACCGGCTCGGTAAACTACACAGATCCGAAAATCTTTGGAACTGAACAAACACAGCACTTATTAGAAGTGACCTCCACCAGCTGCCGATAACTTTGGGCGTTTTTACGTCATAATTTAGGCAGATGAAGCTCTGGTGAATTTTTGGAGATACAAAGGTTTTGTTTGTCTAGACTGCAGAAAAGCATATGTACAACAACTTGTTGATTGTGTTTTGTTGAAACATGTTTATGAAAACTTGTTGCTTCAACAAACAAGTTATAGTTCTGACAATGAATTCCTGTCAAAAAGTTTGCGAGAATTTCATTGGGGGTTAAATGTTTGGTGCAGAGTTTTGCTTCACGTTTTTGTATTTTAAAAATAAATCGAAGTTTTCAAAAATCTTTAGAGAGCTGAAAGAATTAGCTCTTGCTTGTCAATTTGATATATTCCTAAAATAATATTAAAAAAAATGTTTTCTGCGTAGTGAAAAGGCTCAGCGAATAATAATTAAATATCGTTCAACGAAGCCGTGTGAAATGTGAGCCGTGAGACGAGACAAGCGACATATGAGATGTTGGGTGTGAGACATGAAGCGACACAGGAGAACTAAGTCGTGAGCAGATGAGCTGAGACGCGAAATGTGGGAAGATGAGACATGACGCTCAAGTTTGGAATGTGACAAGTGAGACGTAAGACTTGAGTGATGAGACGTGAAACATGATACTTGAGCTATGAGATCATGAGACATGAGAAAGTGAAGTGAGACGTGGTACGATGTGAAAATGGATATGAGAAAATCAAAATTATGTCATTTAACTACATTTTACGACTTTTTTTTGCTGATCTTCCGCAATTAACTATGAATATGATAGATTCAACGGTAATTGTATAATTGATTCAACTGTAAATATGATAGATTCAACTACAATTGTATGATTGATATAAGGCATTCAACTAAAAATATAAAACATTAAACTAAACATTTCTGATTGACCTCTCACAATAAACTATAAATATGGTAGATTCAACTATAAATTTCTGATTGTTTCAACTAAAAGTATAATGGAAATACCCTACTTTTTTCTCCATGTAGTTAAAAAACCACAAAGATTATTCTAATCAAATTCAAAGTAAGGTACCGTTAAATTGCTGGCTGTGGGGAGAAACATTTAAAAAAAATGTATGTTTGTCTGTTTGTATGTTGGTAATCCACTATGGGTACACACACGGATTCACTGAAGTTTTACCAAAGTATGAATACATCTCCATTCTTCGTATTGGCACCATGGCTTCGTGTTAAATGTTCTTGCTGTGATGTACTTCGAGTCAATAATGGAATTTATGTTGGAGGAGTGTACCAATCACTTCAACAACCATTCCCAAAATTTATAAAAAGCTACCATGTTTTCCAGCACCATGATGTAAAATAATCAATCTAGCATTCATGATGTAGAATGATCAATCACATTCATCAGTGGTTTTCAATGAGGTTCTTACCGCACACTGGGGGGCGTTTAGAGTCAAGGGGGCGGTAGAAGGGCTCAATACTCTAAAATATCGAGACAGGGGGGACACTAAGCGAAAAAGTTGAGAACCCCCTGTTCTACATAATAAAGTCATGGACCTTTGTACTTTTTTTCTATACTCAGAGCAAAAGCAAAGCAAAAGAACTCCTCTTCCGATATGCCACCTTGGTTCTATTTCACTCGTTCTGCACTTTTCCTCAATCCACTTTTGATCCAAATCTAAGTGTTAAAAGTTTTTTTAGAATTTTCAGACACATTAATAAATGTAGAAACACACTGTGCACAGATTGAAAAACAATTCTTCATTCTTTAGAAGCATTCCAGCATTCGATCACAGCTTCAAAGGAAACTTAAAATGTAGGGTAGGGGCAATGGATGGGAAGAATTATTTTTTTTTATGGGAACTTCGGCTTGCAGTGTTTTATAAAGCAAACACGATTTTTGTCAACGTTTCAATCCGTTTTGGATCTTCTTCAGGGACTGAAAATGTATTTTTAAAGAGTATATTGCCGATTACAAATGTATGAAATTTACCTAAAAAGTTTCGTTTTTTTGTTGAAGTCGACTTGAAGCTGTCTTTTAATCTGTTTTCAAATGCTTCCGAGTTTAATCGTGTTTTGTTATAACAAAAGTGTAATGTTTCACTTACTGTGAATATTTCTTCATGGATCAAATGGATTCAAATTGCATGATCGAATTTCGCGAACCAACCGTACATATTTTTACGGATGTCTCAAAGCGCTCAAAGTTATGATTTTTGTTGATTTGAAGATGTCGACTGTATGATTTTGATGTGAATAATTTTCGGCAAAGCAGTCCAAATTTTACTTAACAAACGAAGTTTATTTTTACACCGACGTTTCGATATCGTATGATATCATCTTCAGGGATTCTAAAATGTGTTTTGAATTATAAATTTGTGTGTGATGTGTGATCTTATGTCTTATTCTACTTACAAAAATTCATCGTTGTTTCAGCTTTTGTAAAAGCGTACTGTTTAGATTTCTTCGTCACTTTAGTTTCACTGTAAGTAATATCGTTAAAACTAAGAAAAGGTGTCATGAGATTTGAATTTAAATTTGAATTCTCACCAGAAATATAATTTTGTAGGGGTAAATTTATGCGGTAGAGTTTTGTATAAATGTTGTTTCGATGGTACTATGACTATTGTTGGTTTTCTGAGTAGTTTTCTTATAGTTGGACCTCTGAAGAATATCCAAGATTGAAGCAAAGATTGCATTCAAGTTTTTAACGTCTGTTCTCTGGTTAACAGTGTGTGGTGTGTTGAAAATATGGCACATCTCCAAAAAGTTGAGAGTGTGTTTGTTGTAACTAGAATCTAAAATAGTGGTTTTATCAAGATTGAATGTGTGACCTGTTGCAATTATGTGATCTATCAGAGCTGTGTTATCTTTTTCTCTATTTTTTGTGTTTTCTATGTCTTCGTTAGATGTTTTTTCCTTAGTTTTTGTTTTGTTCGCTCCTTCTCCTAGTTTTTGTTGAAGTATTTTGATGTTGCTTCGGTGTCCCGAGATTCGTTGGTCTAATGTGTTTCTTGTTAGCCCGATGTACACATTGGGGCAGGGTTCTTCACACGGGATCTTATAAATAACATTTGATTTTTCACCAATACATTTGGGATCTTTCACCCTGCTGAACAAATCTCCCACGGTTATATTTCTCCGGCTGGTAATTTTGATGGTGGGATAATCGGTTGACAGGCATCGTATCAGTCGTTCAGTGAGCATCGGTACGTACGGAACTGATCGATACGTCACTTCATGATCTGCATGTTGGTTGGAGCTTTCAGACGGCGGCTGTTGATGATCCGGAATATTGACTATTGTTGGAGATTTTGGTTGAGCTGGATGGATTTGGGTGTGATAACATTCTGGATGGTGCGGATGAAAGATACTATTGGGTGGATTCTCCTGCTGGTGCGTTTGTGATATTGTTGGAGGAATGCTGGTGCGTGGATTAGAAGGAGCTAGATGGTTTACGTTCGTGTGGATTGGAGTTTGAGTGGCTGCTGATGGATATTGTTTGAGTTTTCGTTGCTGGACTATTTTATTCATATTGATCAATCTGTTGATCACCGTTTTGGGGAAGTCGTTCAGTCTGAGATGTTGGTAAATGAGTTCTGAAATATTCTGCTGTTCGTCGTTTCTTGATAGGATGGCGATTCTGTTTATGAAGTTGTTGGCAACGTTCAGCTTGTGGTTGAGTTGATGACACGAGTGCCAATTAAGCATTCTACCGGACGCTATTGGTTTAATGTACCATTCAGTTTTTAGGTTCTGGGTGGGATCACGTATGACTACCATGTCTAGATACGGAAGGCGGCCATCAACTTCCTTCTCCATCGTAAATTGTAGACGGTTTTCTTGATCGTTAAAGATCTGTAGAACTTCCCCAAAACGGTGATCAACAGATTGATCAATATGAATAAAATAGTCCAGCAACGAAAACTCAAACAACATCCATCAGCAGCCACTCAAACTCCAATCCACACGAACGTAAACCATCTAGCTCCTTCTAATCCACGCACCAGCATTCCTCCAACAATATCACAAACGCACCAGCAGGAGAATCCACCCAATAGTATATTTCATCCGCACCATCCAGAATGTTATCACACCCAAATCCATCCAGCTCAACCAAAATCTCCAACAATAGTCAATATTCCGGATCATCAACAGCCGCCGTCTGAAAGCTCCAATCAACATGCAGATCATGAAGTGACGTATCGATCAGTTCCGTACGTACCGATGCTCACTGAACGACTGATACGATGCCTGTCAACCGATTATCCCACCATCAAAATTACCAGCCGGAGAAATATAACCGTGGGAGATTTGTTCAGCAGGGTGAAAGATCCCAAATGTATTGGTGAAAAATCAAATGTTATTTATAAGATCCCGTGTGAAGAACCCTGCCCCAATGTGTACATCGGGCTAACAAGAAACACATTAGACCAACGAATCTCGGGACACCGAAGCAACATCAAAATACTTCAACAAAAACTAGGAGAAGGAGCGAACAAAACAAAAACTAAGGAAAAAACATCTAACGAAGACATAGAAAACACAAAAAATAGAGAAAAAGATAACACAGCTCTGATAGATCACATAATTGCAACAGGTCACACATTCAATCTTGATAAAACCACTATTTTAGATTCTAGTTACAACAAACACACTCTCAACTTTTTGGAGATGTGCCATATTTTCAACACACCACACACTGTTAACCAGAGAACAGACGTTAAAAACTTGAATGCAATCTTTGCTTCAATCTTGGATATTCTTCAGAGGTCCAACTATAAGAAAACTACTCAGAAAACCAACAATAGTCATAGTACCATCGAAACAACATTTATACAAAACTCTACCGCATAAATTTACCCCTACAAAATTATATTTCTGGTGAGAATTCAAATTTAAATTCAAATCTCATGACACCTTTTCTTAGTTTTAACGATATTACTTACAGTGAAACTAAAGTGACGAAGAAATCTAAACAGTACGCTTTTACAAAAGCTGAAACAACGATGAATTTTTGTAAGTAGAATAAGACATAAGATCACACATCACACACAAATTTATAATTCAAAACACATTTTAGAATCCCTGAAGATGATATCATACGATATCGAAACGTCGGTGTAAAAATAAACTTCGTTTGTTAAGTAAAATTTGGACTGCTTTGCCGAAAATTATTCACATCGTTATGATTTTTTTACCCTCAAAAATCAGCTAAGGTGGAACCAAAGAAAATCGGAAAAAATCGAAATTTCAATTTTGATACAAAATGACTTAGAAATGCATAAAACGTCAAAATCTGGTTTTATCTTGGAAAAAAAAATTTGTCAAAAATCGATTTTAATATTTTATAAGTTATCAAATCTTTCCTTTGGTTTTTAAGTAAATTTTTGAGAAAAAAAATTTTTTTTTCGAGACAATATTAGATTTTTACGGTCTATGCTTTTTAAAGTCATTTGTATCAAAATTACAAATCCGATTTTCTAAATTTCTTTTGGACTCTCCTTTGGTGATTTTGCAAGTTTATAAGTCGATTTTTGAGATTGTTTCTTCTTTTACGTGATTACACTATTTAAGTCATTTGGCATTAACAAAAAAAATTGCAGGCTGTTTGGGCACATTGTTGAAAAAAATGTTACATTTTTTTTCGTGAAGAAAAAGGTTTTAGGTTCATTCAAAATTCTTAAAAAATTCTCAAAAATTCTTACAAAATTCTTACAAAAGATACACAGGAAAAACAGGAAGCAGATCGCAGTGAAAATTCCTTACCAAAATCACATTTACATTCTTGGAAACACTTTTGAACATTTTTGAATATTCCATTTTTGAGATTTGAAGTTTTTAGATTTTCACAGTGTTGCCAGAACTTTTACAGGTAGCGTTTTTTTACTTTTTGTCAATTTGCAATTTCTCAGATTTTCTTTCACTTAAACTCAATTTTGCACTGGATTTTGGATACATTCACGCAAGATTTTTGCAATAATTTAATATTCATCAGAAAGGAAATGGTTCAACAATTTTGACGGCTCATTGATTGAAAAGAACGGTTTTTACTCCGTTTTTTACATTTTTTACAAAGATTTCAAATTGACACTCTATGGACTGTTACGGGTAAAAAAATCCAGGGACGGATTTAAGGTTAAAAGCTTCCGTATAGCTTAGAGCCACCTTAATTACTTAATGGAGTTCAAAACCTTCTTTTGAAAGAGAAACGGCATAATTATTCTGGTTTCAACATTTTCAAACTGAAAACAAGAATAATAATCGCAAAGTCTGTAAGCGGCATTTGATTATTTTTTTCTAATAAAGTTTAAAAATAACAAGAATTTTTCGAATCTACTATAGCTTATACAGCAATTTCTTTTTGCTGAGAACCAGCCAAATTTTGCTGGTTTTTGTCCCGCTGACTTTCCAGCAATTTAAAATGCTGAAAAAAAATACAATTATTTTCTCCAATTTTTCAATAAGGGATGTAAGTAACATTTTTTTTTAATATTCCAACACCAGCTCTGGGGTGACAGCTTTGTGTTTAAGTGTTGATCATCCACCAACTTATAGAATAGTTTTGATTAAGGTACACCGGGGTAAGTGGGGACGATTTCGACAGTAACGGATGTTTACAGCGACTTTTTGGAAATTTTCTATTTTCAACTACGATGTTGAGTTGATGTGCGTCTTTTTCAATTGCAAATTTCTCGTAAACTAGCTGGCTCTTGACGAAAAACTCGACATTGAAACAATCCTTACATTCGGATCAACCAGTTAGGAAAAGTAACGACGGTTAAAAAAAGAATATACACTTACCCCATAAGGCGGGGTACGAGAAGATAACTTTTTTCGCTTTGCGTCTACCAAGCTCATCTTGCATTTGTAAACAACATGTTCTGCATAACATTGAACGTAATTTTTTTTCAAATTGATCCACTGCTGATTTTTGAATGTTTTTTTTGAAGCTAAACTAAACGAAAAGCCGTCCTACTTACCCCGGTGTACCTAAGTATTTTTATGGAAGACCTCCCTGCCTGATAGCTAGAATATAGGGTTAGATAAAAAATAATTTGATTGATCTAACCAAAATTCGTAAAATAGAGTCTCACATTGCTTCAGCGTGAGAAAACTAACAGACTCCAATTTCCCAGCAAACATAACATCGCATTAGAAATGTCAGTTAACTCGTTAACAATGTTAATGCTTATCGTAATTCCTACCAAACCAAGTAAATGATCGTAAAAATGGTTGGTTAAAGTCTACCGACTCGTATATGACAAAATTGCGCCATGTTTGCAAATTTGTCTCCCGCGTGCGGGATTCAAGTGAGAAAACAACCTTGTTGTTCTCTCTGCGATTAGCAGTGCAACCAGATTTCTAAAAATCAGAGGGTCCATTTGGTTTAACTGTCCAATGAGAGAAGCAGCAAATATTGTCGCTGGCAACGGTTTGCATGCATTAAGAGCAGAACTTGCGCTCTCTCGCATACTGTCAGGATGTAAGGTAAAAGGTGTTGTATATCGTTCAATTTTTACAACACTTATCGCATAAGCCAGAAGTAAAAAATATGTATGTATATTGCCTCCACTTTAGTACGTAAATGCTGTTTTTTCGAGTTATATAAGATGATTTTATAATGTATATGAAACGTATAGCAAAGTTTGTTGAGAAATATACCTACAAAAATGTTTGCTGGGACAACTCGATTGTTGATTTTTTGAACAAACTAGCCCAATTGCTGGAAAGTTCAACAATTTGAATACCAATTGCTGATTTTTCTGCAAAAATGACAAGAACGCGACCGATTGCTTAAAAATACAGCAATTAGAAAACCGATTGCTGGTTGCCACCAAAAATTTGGATTGCCGAACGTTTCCACCAATTTATTTTCCTGGAAAACTTTGTGTTTTCAAATGGAGTAAAACAGCATGTTTGTTTTACTCCATTTGAAACAAATTTCTACAACATTTAAACTAATCATGTAACCCCTGGGATCAAGTATCCCTTTTGTACTTTTTGGACAAGTAGCCCTTAATAATACCAAATATGCCTTTCAATTCAATTAAAATAATTTTGAATTCTTGTAAAATCTTATGAAAATTGATCGTTGCTCGGAAGTGTCAAGTCACCTAAATTATAAAATATTTTTGAAATTGATGTTATTAACACATTTCTTCTTATGGTTAATAATAAAGAAAAGATTTTACTGAACATTGAGTATTGAACCTCTCTAATGCTTTTGATAAGGTAGTTGATGAAAAAGAAGCTTGATCAATTGTTCCTTCAAATGTCTGGGGTGACGTCAAACTTATCTTTTGTTCTGGAGATTTCGAATCAAGCTTGGAAGGCAGGTTTTCAGTCCAGCAGACATCATGGAAGTTTTGTAGTGATAAGTTTTAGATAGAGTAAACTAACGTAGGGTATATTTCTTTTTACATCATGATTATTTATGTTGATTTGAAAAAAATCGTAATATGGGGACTCTGACGCTTTGATGATAAGGTGTGGTTCAGGATCTATCAGGTAACTATTGATTCACGCACGGCATGTTATGGTCAAAAAACAATCCTGTAGATTGTGTTGTTGAAAAAGGCGCTTGTTGCTTATCAGTTTGGCATTACAACTTTCTATGCAAAACATTCTACACAAATAATCAGGAAAAGAGCAACTTCACGCAACTTACTATTTAGCTCTTGTAGCTGCACTTAGTTCGAGAGTCTACGGGCAAAAGGAACAACAACAAAATGACAGTCGTTAATGATGCATTTATGTATAGTTAACTTGAGGTTGAACTAGATTCCCTTGAAGTAACATTTAATTCTAATTAACTCTTTCCTTCTTTTTTCCTTTTCAGTATCGCCTGGCAGAGTATCGTAGGTTTTGTCCTAGCTGGTGTACAGTGAAGGTAGAGATTGCGGGACAGTGAGAGTGTGTTATTCGTTTAGTTCGAACTTCACCCAGCCATGGAGGACGAATCGTTGAAGAAGGCCATCCGGAAGGACTCGAACGGTTCGGCCAATGGCAATGGCAAGGCCAATGGGGGTGGCGATGGAGAAATTACGCTCAAACCAAAGATGACTCTAGTCAACGGCGTTACGGTAATCGTGGGCTCCATCATCGGTTCCGGCATTTTTGTGTCCCCGACCGGAGTTCTGATCAACACTGGCAGCGTCAACATGTCCCTGATTGTGTGGGTTATATCAGGCCTGTTCTCGATGGTAGGTATCCGAACTGTCTGCTCGTTGTGTTTAACAACTTTTGATAAACTAGTTCTAGAAACCTGTGTTGCCTAAAACTGGTTGCACCGTTTAGTTTTTGCCTTCCAGCCAGACACACCCCCAGTATGATAGCAGAATCGAAGTCGGTTTGATTTGTTTTTTTTTTGGTGATTGATGACTGAGTTCATGCGGTGTGTTAATCAGATGGGAGTCTTCTGGATATATTTTTATATTTTTAAGTCCCTCTATACACTTACTGTTATGTCTTCAATGTCATGTAACAATTCATATCAAATCTGGGCGAAATGCTCAGATATTGTTTTAAACTTCCCGCATTTTGCCCGGGTTCATTCAGTTTATTTTCTTAATCAAATAAAAAAAACTTAAATTTATTTTTGAAAGTTTTTAGATTTTGGGTTTGAAAACGATTTTTAAAAAATTTCGAAATGAACATAAAATGTGTGATTAATTTTCAGATACAATTTTAACACTGCTGCTGTGATTCAATAAAAACTTTAAATTTCAAGTAATTTCCTTTCTTTTTTCTCTTGTAGGTTCTAGAATAATGCCTAGATTTTTTGCAGAACTGCCCTTTGCTTTAACAATTTTTTTTAAAAAATTGTTCTGAATTGTTCAACCATGTAGATACGTATGATAGACAGGGCCGGATTAAGCCATCGGGGGGGCCGGGGCAATTTTTCTCGGGGGGCCCCTCTGATTCAATTAAAAAAAAAATTCTATCCCGGAGAATACAAAACATTTTAAACGTGTAGAAGAACTGATGATGAGTTCAGTATACTGTCTTCAAAGAACCATGTTGTCTGCGTAGAAGATGAATTGTGGTATCTTCAAATAAAAATTGTTCATTAATCAGTTTAGGGTTTTATCAAAAATGAAAGCTTTGATTTGAGCTGCAAAATGCCAAAAAAAAATCTCAATTTATTTTAATGCTCTTATCATTCACTGATTTAGAAAAATCATCGGATAGTTATTTTAAATATTTTTCATATCATCATTGATCGTCTGGTTTGTGCTCCATCGAGAAATATACAACTAATGAAATTTGGGAATTATCATGAAAATTTTAAACAGAGAATACAAACTTCAAAAAAAATAAACAAAATTATAAAATTCCGGACTTAAATCAGGTTATATCCAGAACCACAATTTAGTGTCTCAAATCTAAATCATAAATTCAAATCAAGATTTGAGAAACAAAATATGAATTCAATAAAAAAAGAGAATCAAACTTACAATCAAAGCCAAAGTAGAAAATGCACCTAATATGAATTTCAATTTAATATCTATGAACGAGAAAAAAACGTTTTCATAAGAAGTTTATGAATATGATTCTCATCAAAAAAAAAAAAAAAACTTATCAAATTGTTATTCTAAATATGAAAAAAGTTTCATTCGATGCCTTCAAAGGCAAAGGGGTGTTAGTGCAAAAATGATCAATGAAAAATATTCAGAATAGAGATTAAATGTTTAAAACACAGAATCAGTATCATAGAAAAAGTCAAATAAGGAATCCAAATGAGTTTAGTACCTGTAACAAAAATCCTGAATTCTCAAAATTCAGAAAAACCATGAAACTGAACTTCATTAACTAGAGAAACAACACAAGACTTGAAAATCTCAATGAATTGAATATGGATAAAGATAAGATTAAAAACATAGAAATATTCAGGTTAAGAGAATCACTCAATGGTTTTTATGGTAATTTGAGAATGATCATTTGGAAAATTAAATGCTTTATTCAGGATATTTAATTCAGTAGATGATGAAAGTTTGGTTAACTCAGTTGAAAATGTTTCAATACGTTTTCAAGTGTTAGACAGAAATTGGGATGTAAATTCAATAAAGAAACTCGAACTGTCGACTGGTCCAATTTAAGCAACTACAGTTTTTTTTACAGATTTTATTTTCAATATAGAGAGAGAAAGAGTTCAGGTATAATAAATCAACGGAAATTTCAATAATAATGCTCGAAAAGTGAAATGTTATAAAAATACCCGATATTAACCCGGATACTGCTCGGGTAAAGTTCTGAAATGTTTATCATAAAACTTCCCTAAAAGACTCTTGACGCTGTCAGCCAGTTTTGGCGAATTTAGCTACTTTTTAGTGCAGTAACCATTACTTTGAAAGTTAACGTAATACCTAATAAACATTATTATTGTGCAAGACGTTTGTATGTAATGAAACTGAGGAGATGCTTTTTTTATTCTTCTTGTTCTGTACAGAATATCCTGACTGACGTGATTAGATAGAAAAAAAGAAATTTTGAGGTGTTTTGCCTCATACTCTTCCTATATTTTTTTTCGAAATCGGTTGACATCATTTTTGGGTCGAAAATTTTGAAATTCAATACCAAGATTCTGATATTCTAAGCCCACAAAATACGGGAGAAATCTTTCACTGCTTACTCTAGAGGGCCCTCTTAACTTATGTAAGAGACATTTTTTTCTAGATATTATTTCACGGGGGTTCCTTTAGTTGTTTTATTTCAAATTTTTAATTTCGATCTTCTAGTTTTGATTTCTCTTCATAAATTTGTAGAATTTGAAGTAGTATGATTAAAGTTATGTAAAAACTTTTTTTCCCTCGGGGCCCCCCCTGAGCCGGGGGGCCCGGGGCAATTGCCCCTTTTGACCCCCCCCCCCCCTTAATCCGGCCTCGATGATAGAAAGTATGGTAAATATGCTTTAGGTTATAGATCGTTCATTTTAACATCTATTTTGAAGATATCTTGCACAAATTTGATTTTCAATATCAATGAAGCAATTTCAAATTACTTGGCACCTGTTTAGACATGTTTAGTCCCAGATTTCACAAGAATCAAATCTCTTTAGTGATAAACGGCCTAGAAGCGACAAGTCATCTGATATCATTTCAGTTATTGGTGGCATTTTTAAAATCTAAGGGACCCCTACTTGAAAAAGACCATGTAATGCATCATCTATCTGCTAATATCATCTTTTCGAAAATAATCGACCCAAAAACATGAAGAGTATTAAAATTGAAAAAAAAGTAGGCAAATGAAATAATCGCTGTAGTTTTTTTTTCTTTAATAAAAACTCAATGACTCGACGTACTAGGCATGAAAAGTGTGATTTTGTTTTGCATATTTTGGCTACGAAAAAGAATTTTGAACCCACTTTTTTGTTGAAAGGTGACTGTTTGGGACTGTTATTCTAGTGAACGCAGAATGTTTTGAGACATTTTCAGTGCACCCTGAAAGTGGCGAAAATAGTTTTCACTCCTATCAATTCACACTTTGGGGGTAGCGACACTACCGGAGTATATGCAACCCCACCTTCCATAGAACATTAGAATTTTCAGTATTTCATCTCCAAAATGGTTCAACTTTATGTTACAAAGGTAAGAAGGGGTATTTACAGTGTTGTATCTTAAGTTAAAGTTCAAAAGTGTGAAAAAGGATTTTCTCAAAGTTTTTCATATTGCAGGAAAAACAGCAGATATATCAATGAAAGTTGATCAAACACACAAGAACATATATTAAATTCATTTTTTGACCTATAAACTGACGCAAGTTTGGAAAAAAAAACATAGCGTCTGCACTAGCCCCCATAAACGAGGTAGTAACTGTAAACATTGAAATTTTTTCACAAAAGTGCCATTTGTTTACTTTTCTTACATTACATTTAAATATCAATGTATTTAACAAAATTTCACAAAACCATTTTAAATTTTTCAAAATTTTTGTATAAAAGCTTCACTGGTAGAGCTAGGAGTTTCAGTAGAAAACTTTAGAAGCATAGGAGGTGTAGGAAAAAATCATCTCCGCAATGCTGACCTAGCATCTCCCAAGGTTTACCTAATATACCCTTCCCTTTCCCTACACAGTCCGCATGATTCATCCAGGGCACCTTCAAAATTCAAGTGGCAAGTTTTGAATAACGAATTCTGCACGCTTTTAACTCAAAATTAAGTACGACCGAGATTCAAAAAATAGTTCGATTCTATGAACTTAAAGTTAAGTACCCTTTTTCCTTCTTGCGATGGTTCAAAACGGAGTTCGAACTGCGAACTCAAAATTGATCCCTTTTTTTCCTTCGTCGAGGGATCAAAGCTGAGTTCGACCTTATGAACTAAAAATTGAACTCTTTTTGTTGGACTGAAAACACTTAGCGAGTTCACTTCGACCTGGAACAGCAACCAACAAACACGACGCAAAATTTGGTTGTTCCTGAACAATTACCGGAAAACTATAAAGGAACTGGCTATAACTATAAAGGAATGCCTAGCAAAACTTAGTTTTGCGATTTCCCAGTCAAACTCAAAGTTGAGGGCTGCCACTGAAGTGCTGTTTTGAACCAAAACTACTTAATTTAGAGTTAAAAAAAAGGAGCGTGTGGAATAGTGTGCGTGTTTGTTCGTCACCTTTCTTTGTACCTCATTGGTCCACAATCGATTACTTGTTGAGAGCAGGGTTGGCATAATTCAACGGTTAACGGTAAAATGGTCCTTCAATCTCACTTGACTGTTCCTTAACGACCAGTCACTTCGTTTGCCAGTCATTCATTCCCCAGTCATTTGAAGCTAAAATAATAACCTAATCAAGCAATCGCATTTCAACGACCGATGAGGAAAAAGAAACGCATTTATTATTATTGTTACTCCTGCCAGCAAGCCGAAGACGACCGAAGACGAAAAAGAAACGCATTTATTATTATTGTTGCTCCTGCCAGCAAGCCCGTTTTCAGTTTTTTATTGCTATTGTTGCTCTCTGCCAGCAAGTCGTTCAATTAGTTGTACCTGCCGGCAGCAGCCGATCGAGGATGTGTAGGAGCTTCGCCAGTCGCATGACGGAGAAATGTTGATTGTTGTCGTGCTTTATCCGTCACGCGAGTAGTGAGGCTCCGTCAATTGAGTAAGGTGCCGGTCGTTTGATGAAAAAAAAAACTAGTCGGGTCAAGCGTGACGGGCGAAATTTACCAACCCTGGCAGAGAGGCAGAGTATTTGAATTATAGGGTACCGTAATCATGCGTGAACGTACCCCCGTGCCGGGCATGATGACGTAGTTGTTATGAGATTCTTCATACATTCCATAGAAAAAAAAAAATCTACGTGTTTCGTCATTTCCATAAAAAAGTTCAGTAATTAGTGTTAAAGAACTAAAGTTAGTGTTGAAACAATTGATGTCAGTATGAAATATATTGAATAAAGAGCTTGGAGTCATTCCAAAACTCAAATAAGAAAATAGTTACGAGAAAAGATGATTTATCAATTAAATATTTTACTGTTAATAAACTCGAAATTTGAGTGTTAAATGATTCATTAGGACTATAAGATGTATCTTCTTGCAATATTTTCCATTTTTAAGCTTACAATATGCTTGGAAATAGTTTCCAGTAATTACAATTTCCACCAAAATTTAGATATTTCCGAGGTTAATTCGAATTTTATGCGGAACCACAAACCAAATCGTTTTTTTTTAAGAAGCTCATAAATCTGGGAAGTTGAATTTATGCATTTGAGGACAGTGGCGTGATGCCAGTAATTTGGCATCAAAAATATTTTTTATGGAAAAACTGTAAAATTCAATACAATGCTCGTTATTTTTCAGAACAACTTCGTCATCATTCTGGAAATCTGCCAACCAATATGGCGGATGAGGTAACCTATTATTTCGAAGAAATTTGGTTGAGAGGTGCTTCTTGTACATTCAAAATAATTTGCACGTAGAGGCTACGTGAAAAACTACATAATTTTTATCCACTTGATTTTCACGTAGATCCACCTACATTTTACGTGAATTTTTAGTGAGTTCAACGCAGTATGTTTATGGAAGCCACGGGGAATGTTTTTATTATTGGAATGAAAATAAGGGTGTTTTTTTACTTTTATTTTTGGACATCCTGAAAAAAATGAAAAGTATGAATAAAAAGTATTTAACCTTGTCCGTTGTTCTGTGAATGGTGTTCCGTTGATCATCTTATTTGAAGTTTCACCAAAGAACAAGAGATCACTATCAGTTAGAACGAGCACCGCATCCAGAGCCATTGCTATCAGAAAAATGAAAAAAAAAAAACAAAAATTAGCTTGTTACAATTAAGGAAATTATTATCACTTACCAAAACGACAATTCCAAAACAAATGAATATCCGATCAAACATTCCTTGCTGTCATGTTTAGCTGATGACAACAATCACAACGGCTTCAAAAAAATCACAACAGCTAAAAAAGTAAGCTGACGGACCACAATTTCATTTTCTAATATGAATTTACCACTACACGCTGGAGAAAAATGCAAAAAAAGGATTTGAAATTATCCACTTAGACATTACGTGAAATTCATGAGTCAGTTATGTGGAAGTAAAGTAGTTGCTACTGTGGCGTCCTTGCTAAAGGGTGATACAGTCAAAATTTGGTCAATATTAACTTGACGTATGTATTTCTTTCAATTTTGCATTTAAAAAACCTGAACACCCCTCATTTTGAAGGTGTGTGTGTGTGTAGAATGTTGCTCCTATTTTGATTTTGGAATTCACTCTTCAGTTGTCAAAATGTCGCCCAAGGAAGAAGAGCAGCGTATCAAAATTCTGCTCGCGCATCGCGAAAATCCGAGCTACTCGCACGCAAAGCTGGCAAAATCGCTAAAAGTTGCTAAATCAACCGTTACATATGTAATAAAAGTGTTTGGGGAACGTTTTTCGACAGCCAGGAAGTCTGGATCGGGGAAAGTCGAAAACCGGAAGCCGCTGAGACGACAAAGAGAATTGCCGGTAGTTTCAAGCAAAACCCTGACCTCCGAGATGCCGCAAAAAAGCTGGGTGTATCGTCTACAATCGTGCATCGAGAAAAAAAAACGAGCCGGACTATCGACTTACAAGAAGGTAGTGACTCCAAATCGCGATGATAAACAAAATACGACGGCCAAAGCGCGATCCCGGAGGCTGTACTCGACGATGCTGACGAAATTTGATTGCGTGGTAATGGACGACGAAACCTACGTCAAAGCCGACTACAAGCAGCTTCCGGGACAGGAGTTTTATACGGCAAAAGGAAGGGGAAAGGTAGCAGATATTTTCAAGCATATGAAACTGTCAAAGTTCGCGAAGAAATATCTGGTTTGGCAAGCCATCTGTACCTGTGGCTTGAAAAGCAGCATTTTCATAGCTTCCAGGACTATCAATCAAGAAATTTATGTGAAAGAGTGTTTGAATAAACGAGCTGCCTTTCCTGAAGAAACACGGTTGTTCCGTACTGTTTTGGCCGGATTTGGCATCTTGCCATTACGGTAAAAAGGCCATGGAGTGGTACGCCGCCAACAACGTGCAGGTGGTTCCCAAGGACAAGAACCCTCCCAACACGCCAGAGCTCCGCCCAATTGAGAAATACTGGGCTATTGTCAAGCGGAATCCAAAGAAGACCAAAAAAACTGCTAAGGACGAGCAGCAGTTCAAGGCAAACTGTCTTTCTGCGGCGGAGAAGGTAGAAAAGGTGACTGTACAAAATCTGATGGCAGGGGTTAAGCGCAAGGCCCGGCAATTCGGATTTGGAAAAGCGGAAGCCTAACAGAATATTTTTCCTGAATTTTATACTAATTAAACTTGAAAAAGAAATTTAATTTGATTTTTTAAATAAACGATTTCACCGATTTACACGCGTTTTTCCTTGAACAAATTTCGACCGTATCACCCTTTACACTGGGGTTACTACAAAATTCACGTAGAATCGATATGATGCAATAAAATCTTAGTTTACGGGAAAAATATCGTAGAAATAATTTCTAAATTATTTTGGGTGTAGGTTGATTAGCAATGAATTTTGGAGGGGATTTTTCGAATTCGCATAAAATTGTGTATGCAACTCGTTGCAAAACTAGATTTTTTTTTCCAACACTCGATGTGATTATCCTACTCGGCGAGCCTCGTTGGAAACCTGTCAGCATAAACATTGTTCTCTATCTATGTAGGTGATGTGGCATCAGAACAAAACCATCTTAAGAAGACTTACCTACCCTAAAATGACCCGGAACAAGATCCCCTTTTATATTTTGAAACTTTAAACACCCATTAATTGAACATAGATTGCCAAACTGAATCTTAAAGTTGTTTGTATCCACATCTCACAGGTCGGTGCGTACTGCTACGCGGAGCTCGGAACCATGATCAAAAAATCCGGAGCCGATTACGCGTACATCATGGAAACCTTTGGACCGTTTCTGGCCTTCATCCGGTTGTGGATCGAGTGTATGATCGTAAGGCCCTGCTCCCAGGCCATCGTCGCGTTAACCTTCAGCGTCTACGTACTGAAACCGTTCTTCCCCGAGTGCCAACCGCCGGAGGATGCCGCTCGGTTGCTGGCCGTTTGCTGTATTTGTAAGTACACCTTCCTTCTTTTAATTTCGTTTATTGAGCTCGTTTAAACTTTATAACTCGTTACCAAATGGATCGAAATGGGCTCGAAACATAAATCACCTGAACGTATACAAGGAGGAATGTCAATCTCCCAAGAAGAATACTTTTTATTGATTCTTGGGTTTGTTCGATTCAACTTTTAAATTGAGATCGTCAAGATTATCACTAACATCTGCTTTCAATTTTTTCCTCAATCCAATGACTGAAAGTGAACCAGAGTCAGAGTAAATTATGTAATTGTCGACCTCTGATACGGGAGGAAAGGGAAAACGGGAGGAAGGGCCATAGTAGTAAAAACCACCGGTGACAATTCCGGAGAACGTTCCGGCGCGGCTCGGGAAATGCAATTACCCCTTTAGATTGCATCACTGACTGTCAGTTAAGGTAACGTGATGCGGGGGCGTTCAGTTTGTCAATAGAGCAATCATATAATCCAATCGTATGTACACTCGGGCAGAAAGAACACGGAGTTCATTTCTGTGTCGACACTCCGGCATTCTCCGCTAGCTCCGCTTTCTCCGGGACAGACGTTCCGCTCGGAAATGTCCATCATATCTTATGCCTTCAGGGGAGGAATCATGAATCTTAAGTCTTGAGCAACTAGGGTGGCCAACATGTGGGTCTAAAAAAATACACTTTTGATACCAAATTTTCTTTTGATTTTCGGACAAACTGTTCAATGAATACTGTTCAAGATTGAAAACACAACTAGGTAATTTTCGATTTAAAAAATATATCTGTAGAGCAGAGTGACAATGAATGCATGGGAAAATTTTATCAACAAATTTCATAATCCAATCACATATATTTTGTTGATTGGCTGGGAAAAACTTAACTGATCTGTTAAAAAAATCAGCTCAATCGGACTTCATTTAGGGTTGCCTCAAAGCACTCCGAAATTTTCTGTTCCATAATTATTACCAAAATGAAACTCCAAATAAATCGGGAAAATTTTAAGTAGAAAGCATCATGCGGACTTTCAAAAGCAAATGAAAAAGCTTAGCTTAGCTTAGCTTGATTAACTACTCACATCCACCTTAAACTGTTAAACCCGAAATGCATAGTTATAGAAAATGGATAACTTCCTCCAAAATCAAATTATGATTACAATCAGTTCGAGTTCCACGATCGCTGGTGTGGCTCAGTAGAACAAGTTCCACATCGCCAATGGTTGCTACTCCGTGATTGACCGAGGCCATCAATTTTGTTCAGAGGTCAAATGAATGGTACTTGGGATTAGCAGCTCATTCACACTGCACAAAACTAATGCTCTCTCTTTGAACGTCAATAACGGCGCCGGCCACGTCCTAGTAGTCAATGGATAGATTAGAAAAAAAGAAAGGGATGAAAGATTTATTTTGTGCATTAGGACCGAGGTCACCTCTGCATCCTAGCAAATTAATTTTGGTTGGGACTGGGTAAAAGGAATTAATTGGGAGACACTTTTGACAAGTGTTACGGTGAACCATGAAAATTATTTTCCTTACTCCTATTAGCTCCTATTCGACGCTTTCAGTTAATACGGGGTTATGATGTTATTTAGTGTAATGATGACAAAAAAAAATTACTACTATCACTAAGTGCCTATTTTTCATTAATATTCATAGTATCTTTCTCCAACATAAATTTGTAAAATATAAGCCTATAGTATAACCGTAATATCCAGTGACATATCAAGTCGACGATTTACCTTTTATTCAATTTGTTTGTATTTATATGTAAAAAAATCTATCCTGAATTGCAACAAGTTTAGCGGTGATGAATGAATGAATAATAAATTTTGAAAAATAAATAATAAACCGTTTAACGCGATTTATTTAAAAAAAAAAATGATATCAACCAAACCATCCCTTAAAAAAAGTTCATCAATTCAAAATGCTCATCGTAAAATTATGATACATAGCTCTGAATTAAACTAGATGACACATTTTTAAATCTAATTTTTTTTCAAAAGCAAATGAAAAAGTATAAAAAGTATAAATCAGTTGTTTTTAAAGTGATCCTAACCGTCCCCTGGGGGTCGGGTGTTGAGAACTTTTTGGAGCGATGAGCGCCAGATTGGAATTTGGAGAGCGTTAAAATGGCTCAGGAGCTAGGTTGCCGGATACATAGAAAAAGCTTTAATTTTTCAAACTTTTGAGCAAAACTTCGTGGTAGAATTTGTATCACCCATCACAATATTTTTTAATTTTGCAAAATGCAAAATATGAATTTTTATATCGATTTTTCCTTCGAAGTTTTGATTCAAATGCTTTAAAGTCCGATGAGAATGGTAATGCAACTTTTGTTTCAATTAAATTGTAAAATTATCAAAATTTGTTAATGTGATGTTATCATGATTTTACAAATATATTCATTCAATTATAAACCCGTCATAGATTTTTGTGATTCAAACCATAGAATAACAAAGTTTATGGAAAAGAAATGACACTACGGAGCTGTGGAGATGAGATGAAGAATGTATATCTTCAATAATACAAATATGTGGCAGCACTGAAACAGAAACTTCAAAGTGTTGATAATTAATCATTAAAATCAAATATCGGTATACTCTTGTGAGAGACGAACGTGATTAATCGTCAATTGACGAAAATGGCATATTTGGTACGACGTACGATGAGCACGGATTTGAAATAATGCCAGTTCCGGTAAATAAGACGGACTGAAGAAGCGCTAATTTGAGCCGGAGTGAAGAAGCGCGGATTTAAAAAGCTGCTGCTGTGTGTGTGTATTGAAGGAAGGCGGTTCCGGTAAATGAAACGGACTGATGAGGTGCGGATTTTTAAGGCATCTGCTTTGTTTGTTTAAAAAAAAATAAAAATTCCGGTAAATAAAACGGACTGAAAAAGCGCAAATTTGAAAGGCTGCTGCTAGGTTTGTTTAAAAAAAAAAGCCAGTTCCGGTAAATAAGACGGAATGAGAAGCGCATATTTGAGCCTGACTGAAAAAGCACAGATTTGAAAGACGGCTGCTTTGTTTGTATTGAAAGGACGCCGGTTCCGGTAAATGAGACGGAATTAAGAAGCGCAGATTTGAAAAGCTGCTGCTTTGTTTGTTTAAAAAAAAATGCCAGTTCCGGTAAATAAGCCGGACTGAAGAAGCGCAAATTTGAAAGGCTGCTGCTAGGTTTGTTTTGAAAAAAAAAATGCCAGTTCCGGTAAATTAGACGGAATGAAAAAGCGCGAATTTGAGCACGACTGAAAAAGCACAGATTGGAGAGGTGGCTGCTCTGTTTGTATTGGAAAGATGCCGGTTCCGATAAAAAAGACGGAAAATGCCAGTTCCGGTAAAATAAACAGATAAAAAGCGCAAATTTAAAAGGCTGCTGCTAGGTTTGTTTTGAAAAAAAAAAAATGCCAGTTCCGGTAAATAAGACGGAATGAGAAGCGCAAATTTGAGCCCGACTGAAAAAGCACAGATTTGAATGACGGCTGCTTTGTTTGTTTAGGAAAATGCCAGTTCCGGTAAATAAGACGGACTGAAGAAGCGCAAATTTGAAAGGCTACTGCTAGGTTTTAAATAAGACGGAATGAAAAAGCGCATATTTGAGACCGACTGAAAAAGCAAAGATTTGAAATGCAGTTGCCTTGTTTGTATTGGAAGGATGCCGGTTCGGGTAAATTAAACGAGATCTAGAAACGCTGATTTGAAAGGCAACTGCTTTGTTTGTTTATAAAAAAAATGCCAATTCCGGTAACAAGACGGACTGAAGAAGCGCAAATTTGATCGGCTGCTGATAGGTTTGTTTTGAAAAAAGCCAGTTCCGGTAAATAAGACGTAATGAAAAAGCTTAAATTTGAGCCGGACAGAAAAAGCACTGATTTGAAAGGCGGCTACTTTGTTTGTATTGAAAGAATGCTGGTTCCGGTTCAAAAGACGGACTTAAGAAGCGCTGAATATAAAGGCTACTGCTTTGTTTGTTTAAAAAAAAATGCCAGTTCCGGAATATAAAACGGACTGAAGAAGCGCAAATTTGAAAGGCTGCTGCTAGGTTTATTTGAAAAAAAAAATGTCATTTTTGGTAAATGAGACGGAATCTAGAAGCGCCGATTTGAAAGGCTACTGCTTCGTATGTTAAAAAAAATGCCAGTTCCGGTAAATAAGACGGACTGAAGAAGTGCAAATTTGAAAGGCTGCTGATAGGTTTGTTTTGAAAAAAAAGACGGAATGAAGAAGCGCAAATTTGAAAGGCCGTTGCTTTGTTTGTTTTGATGAAATGTGAGTTCCGGTAAATAGGCCGGAATGAGAAGCACAAATTTGAGCCCGACTGAAAAAGCACAAATTTGAAAGACGGCTGCTTTGTTTGTATTGAAAGGATGCCGGTTCCGGTAAAAAAGACGGGATGATGAGGCGTCAATTTGAAAGGCTGCTGCTAGGTTTGTTTTGAAAATAAAAAAAATGTCAGTTCCGGTAAATAAAACGGACTGAAGAGCGCTAAAGCGGAATGAAGAAGCGTCGATTTGAAAAGCTGCTGCTTTGTTTGTTGTGAAATTAATGCCAGTTCCGGTAAATAAATCTTACTGAAGAAGTGCAAATAAGAAAAGCTGCTGCTTTGTTTGTTGTTAAATGATGCCAGTTCCGGTAAATAAGACGGATTGAAGAAGCGTAGATTTTGAAAAATTGCTCCCTTGTTTGTTTTAAAAAAATCCAAACGCCAATTCCGGTAAACAAAACGGAATGCAGAAACGCCAATTTGAAAAATTGCTGCTTTGTTTGATTTGAAAAAAAAAGGTCAGGTCCGGTAAATAAGACAGACTGAACAAGCATTGATTAGAAACCACTAAACACCAAATTTGTGCCCGTAGGTAACAAGGAATATCGTAGGTAACAAGCGTTTGTCTCAGGATCTGTAGATTACTCACAGATTTTACCAAACACAAGAGAACAGCATCTCTGGTGCTTATGTATGTTTTAATAACGTTCTAAATATTAATAATTCGTCAGATGGTTTTGATGATTTGGCATGTGTCCATTTAAAACTGATAAACTTATTAAACTATATGAAAATTCAAAAAAGTTGAATCTATTAACTATAGTATATATCCTTCATACATCCTTTATTCAATTCAGATCTTGTCTAAATATTTTTGATTCAGAGATATATCGCTTTAAAAAAAAGCTACTAAATTCTCGTTTTGTTTTACGTAGATTGGTGAACCAAAAATGCGCAAAAAAGTCGTTAAAAATTTGATCACAAACAAAAATGGCAAAGTCCTAACCAACGATGTCGGAAAAAATTCTGTGAATTGTTAGGAAAAAAAATTCTCAAATTCTGTGACAGATTTCTGTGACGGAGTTTCTATGGAATTCTTTAGAAAATTGGAACATTTTTACACTTTTCATAGCAAGAAATCAATTCAAGTTGCCTTGTATACATATTTTCAAGAATTTGAATCAGAAATCAAGAGTAAAATGTGACATCAATATTTTCTAATTCTTGTAAATCTATGCAAAAAAATTTAATTTTTGTATTTTTTTTTGTCATTTTTTGTCATTTTTGTCATTTTTGTCATTTTTGTCATTTTTGTCATTTTTGTCATTTTTGTCATTTTTGTCATTTTTGTCATTTTTGTCATTTTTGTCATTTTTGTCATTTTTGTCATTTTTGTCATTTTTGTCATTTTTGTCATTTTTGTCATTTTTGTCATTTTTGTCATTTTTGTCATTTTTGTCATTTTTGTCATTTTTGTCATTTTTGTCATTTTTGTCATTTTTGTCATTTTTGTCATTTTTGTCATTTTTGTCATTTTTGTCATTTTTGTTATTTTTGTCATTTTTGTCATTTTTGTCATTTTTGTCATTTTTGTCATTTTTGTCATTTTTTTCATTTTTTTCATTTTTGTCATTTTTGTCATTGTCATTTTTGTTATTTGTATAATTTGTTTAATTTTTGTCATTTTTGCCATTTTTGTCATTTTTGTCATTTTTGTCATTTTTGTCATTTTAGTCATTTTTGTCATGTTGTATTTTTTTCATTTTTGCCATTTTTATATTTTTTTAAATTTTTGAAATTATTTTCTATTTTGTAATTTTCTGAATTTTTGTCATTTTTGTCATTTTTGTCATTTTTGTCATTTTTGTCATTTTTGTCATTTTTGTCATTTTTGTCATTTTTGTCATTTTTGTCATTTTTGTTATTTTTGTCATTTTTGTCATTTTTGTCATTTTTGTCATTTTTGTCATTTTTGTCATTTTTTTCATTTTTTTCATTTTTGTCATTTTTGTCATTGTCATTTTTGTTATTTGTATAATTTGTTTAATTTTTGTCATTTTTGCCATTTTTGTCATTTTTGTCATTTTTGTCATTTTTGTCATTTTAGTCATTTTTGTCATGTTGTATTTTTTTCATTTTTGCCATTTTTATATTTTTTTAAATTTTTGAAATTATTTTCTATTTTGTAATTTTCTGAATTTTTGTCATTTTAGTCATTTTTGTTTTTTTGTCATTTTTGTCATTTTTGTCATTTTTGTCATTTTTCTATTTCTTGTAATTTTTGAAAATTGTTTTCAATTTTGTAATTTTCTGAATTTTTGTCATTTTTGTCATTTTTGTAATTTTTGTCATTTTTGTCATTTTTGTCATTCTTGTCATTTTTGTCATTCTTGTCATTTTAATTTAAATTTGGATTCGGTTCGGACCAAAACTTTTTTTAGATGAGTTGAGAAAGTTGAGTTGTAGTTTTCCAGTTGCTTTAGTTTACGTTTGACCATATTTCACCGACTATTTTGCCACCCTACATCGAAGTCATTTTATTGAAATCATCCATTAGTTACAGTGTGATACAAACCATCACGCAACGAACTGATTGCCCGAAGCAATCAGAAGTGTGTTTTTGCTCCTACAGATTTCCCGTTTTTTCAGATTTTTTTTCCCTTTGCGTTGATTGTTTTTCGCCTATTATCATCACGCAAAAGATAGGGACAGCGAGTAGATTAAAGAGATTTAGTGATAGTTCAACGACAAAGCCCGTGTGCATGAATTCCGATCCTGGAAAGTAAATAGTAAACAAAATGCGGCCATTTGTTTTTTTTTCTTGTGATGGATTTTATCGATCTCCGTTGAGGCTCTAATTAGATTGAGATATTTCCGGGAAAGGAGGAAGTCATACCTAAATCAATGAATAGAAACGGCTGCTTGAAGTTAGATTATTTTAAAGATAGGTACAGATCAATTTTGGAAGCTAATATTTCGTTTTCGTTTTTTTTTTACAGTGGTACTCACCTTTGTTAATTGCTGGGACGTCAAATGGGCAACTGCCGTCCAGGATATCTTCACCTATGCCAAATTACTGGCGCTGTTCATCATCATAGGAGCCGGTGCCTATTTCCTGTTCAGAGGTAAGTTCGGGGAAAATCGAAACATAGTAGAATGTTTAAAGAGGAAAATACAAACATAGTAGAGTGTTTGTGAGGGTTGTTTTTTGAATCTTCAGATATAAAATGCACACCAAAAAATTCCGATTTCAGCGTAACAGTTAGGTTGTAGAATTGTATGAACAAAAAGTCACTTTTTTCCACTTGCACTTGCAAGCCTAGGTGCCCATATTTCCCCACGAAAGTACTCAGTTTGCCCTACACACTGACTGATTTTTAAAGTAGAAGCACGTGAACTATCAAAGCAAAAGAATTGATTCCCAAGCGAAAGTGGAAGTATCTTTCCTTCTTTTTGACAACTAGGTTTTCCTGCCTCCGATCCCGAATCAGCCAGCGGGAGGAACAGATAAAAAATCAATAGAATGCAAATCGTTTCGATTTCTTCCAAACAGTATCGTTTGTTTCCATTCAGCTGTTGGGGATAAGCAAATAAAGTGCTTGCCAGTAATTTATTGCCCTGTTGTTTGATTTAGATTTACATACTGGCCCATGTCCGTTCGGTTAAAAGTTAAACCATATGGATAGCGCCGTCTGAAGGGCCGCAGGCAGAAGATAGTCGACGTTGATAAGCGGTCATCTCGGTCTCTCTAGCTGGGTGACTGTTGCTAGGTTTTGTTTATTTACAAAAGCTGATTGTGGAGTGGTTTGGGGGAGATGTGAGGGTATTGCTGTCATGGGAAACAGTCGCTGCTTCGTGTTGCTAAATGAGAACCGATCAGCAGTTAACTGTGTCGTAAACAGGTAGTTTCCACTAAATTGATTTACTCTCGGTGACAGTCAATGAAGTAAACAATGAGCAACAATGAGACGGACAGGACAGGTGTTTGTTCTAATGGGCGGGTTATGCTTATGGAAGTTTGCATGTCTCTGGCAATAAATGACGATTTGGAAATTTATAAACAGAAATTTATGTTGATTTTGTATCATTTCATCTTTTTTTTGTATTCAATCATACACTGTATTTTCAATAGGCTAACATGTCGAACTCTTCAAATGAATTTTAATTGAAGTTTTAGAGCCATTTAAAATTTAACGCACATTTTATCCTACGATTATTAATTTTCTACTGAACACTTTCAGGACACACGGAGTATTTCACATTCGACAACACTAAAACAGAAGTTACGTCGCTGGCTCTCTCCTTCTATTCCGGACTGTTTGCGTACAACGGCTGGTAAGGAATTGTCCCAGGAAGCGGCTAATTGGTCGCTCTGGGAAAATAAAAGACCGCTCGCTAATCCGCTTATCTTTCGTGCTCCATCACTCTGCAGGAACTATCTTAACTTTATCATCGAGGAGCTGAAGGATCCTGTCAAGAATCTGCCCCGGGCCATCGCCATATCCTGCACCCTGGTCACGGTTGTGTATGTGTTCACCAACATCTCATTCTACACCGTCCTTTCGCCGGAAGAGGTCCTCGGTTCCCAGGCTGTGGCCGTTACCTTCGCCGAGCGAGTGTTCGGCGTATTCGCTTGGACAATTCCAGGTTAGTTTGTCGGGTTAAATTGCATGTTTCATAAAAATTTCATAAATCGTTCCTTCGGAAACTCAGATTTAATCTCCGGATTCCATGAATGATACAAATTATCATATATGGCTGCATTTTGTTAGTTGTAAAATTCCCTGTCGTCCCATAAGAGGGAAAGCAACATTTTAATAAGTCCATTCAAATGTCACTCCGATAGGTATTCCATACAAGACGAGTGATGGTTTTATTTGACTTAACACGTTCATTTGAATGCCTGCTCATTACCCATCATCTCGTTGCACATGATTAAATGCAAATCAATAAATTCCACCCATTCTGAGATTTTCCAATCGATCCAATCCACTAACCAATCCATAATTTGCATTCTCCTGACGCCAGTCTTCGTGGCCCTTTCGACCTTCGGTGCTGTTAATGGAATTCTGCTGACCTCATCTCGGTTGTTCTATGCCGGCGCCTGCGAGGGCCAGATGCCGGAGATCCTCACGATGATCCAGATCCAGCGGCTCACTCCGACACCGGCCGTCCTGATCATGGCGTTGCTTTCGATGCTATACCTCACCGTGTCGGACATCTTCGCGTTGATCAACTACGTCGGATTTGCCACCTGGGTGAGTAATTTGTTAGTTTAATTATAGCTTTCAATTTTGTTGTACGAAATCAAATTTACCTTTAGAAAAATAAGCTAAAATGTTTCGAGGTTTGGTCGAAAATTGAAACACAAAAACACGGAGAAAATAGTATAGTAGGGACGGGATGAATAAGCAAACAAGTTTAAAATCCCACATAAAAAAAAAATGTCATGTCAAATAGTATAGTATGTTCAACCATTTTCCACTTACATTTAATCATATTTCTGATTAATTCTCAACCAACTACAAATATTAAACCTTCAACTTTAAGAAATTGTGCATCAAATATACATATAATAGATTCAACTATATGTGTGTGATTGGTTTTACGCACTCAACCATTATATAATAGATTAAACTTTAATCCTATGGTTGATTTTCTGCCTTTAACAATAAGTATAATAGATTCAACTATACTGGTATAGTGGATTGAACTATAAATATTATAGATTCTATTATATTTTTATTATACTTTACATTATTCTACTCTACTCTACTCTACCCTGCTATACTCTACTCTTTTCTATTCTACTTTTCTCTTCTCTACTCTACTCTACTCTTCTATATTTTACTCTACTCTACCCTTCTCTACTCTACTCTACTCTACTCTACTCTACTCTACTCTACTCTAATCTGCTTTACTTAACTTTACTCTATTCTATTCTTCTTTACTTTACTCTACTTCACTTCACTCTACTCTTTTTTACTTTTCTCTATTGTACTCTACTTTTCTTTACTCTACTCTATACTTTACTCTATACTCTACTCTATTCTACTTAACTCTACTCTATTCTATTCTACTCTACTCTATTCTATTCTACTCTACTCTATTCGATTCTACTCTACTCTACTCTTCTCTTATTTACTCTACTCTACTCTACTTTACTTTACTCTTCTCTACTGTATTCTCAACTCTACTCTACCCTACTATACTCTAATCTACTGTTCTCTACTCTACAGTACTCCACACAACTCTACTCTACTCAACTGTACTCTACTATATTCTACTCTACTCTACTCTTTTCTACCCTATCATACTCTACTTTAATTTACTCTACTCTGCTCTTCATTACTCGTCTCTACTCTACTTTACTATACTCACTCTACTCTACACTACTCTATTCTACTCTACACTGTACTCTTCTCTGCTCTGCTCTCATCATTTCTGCTCTTCTACTAATTACAGTACTCCAAACTAACCGTATATTTATTATCTATCAATAGACCAAACTCGTTATTTCAAGTGTCGATAACCGGTGCAAATCCCTAACAATTAAAATATTCAAATCTCCAACTTTCTTTTCAGTTGAGTATTGGCGTGGCCGTGCTCTGCCTTCCATGGCTGCGATGGGCCCAACCCAACCTGCCCCGTCCCATCAAGGTGAACCTGATCTTCCCGATCTTCTACCTGATAGCGACCGTTTTTGTAACGGTTGTTCCGATGATTGCCAGCCCCGTCGAAACCGGCTACGGCGTTCTGATGATCCTGACCAGTATTCCCGTGTACTGCATATTCGTCGCGTGGCGTAACAAACCCAAATGGTTCAACCATACCATGGGTAAGTACCGGACTTTGGGTAACTTTCGTAACCATTACCTTGAAATTTCCAGGACTCACCTTTCCTTACGATTTTTGTTTTCAATGTATTAAGTTTCCATTTATTCATATAAATTGGTAGCTTTTTAGCGATTTTATTTTTCAGAGCTCAAATCGGTTCCTGCTGTACAGAAAACAAAAATCCACGAGAAAAATTGTTTAATTTATTTTTATCATTCGCCATCGCTGTGTCAAAATCATTCTCTTTTTTTTTTTATTTTCTTTTCATTGACCACCGACCACCGGAACGTTTGTATTTCCACCACACAAAACACACACCAAATGTCCTGGTTCCAACAAAAAAATCGCCCTCACGCACACCCACCAATAAAAAAAAACGCGACCTCCTGTAACCTACAAATTGTGTGATTGTATGGCGGAATTTGCAGGAGGATTCACGCAGTGTTTGCAAAAGCTGATGATGGTAGTGCGGCCGAAGCAAAGCAAAAACTAAAGCTATCCAAGCACAAGGTTTCTATGTCTTTTCTTTTATTATTATTATTATTTAGGTTACGTTACGATCAATATCTACCGTTAATTCGCTCCCCAGTTATTGTTTCATTTAACTTAAACAGTTTTATGAATTGCGCTTTTAAATTTAAGCTTTTTTGACTTTGTTGTTATGAGGGATCAGAATATTTTAGTGGTGAAATTTATAGTTTTTATACTAGAATTTTTACCAGTGTTAAAAAGACCGGTTCAAGATTAAACTATATAACTAAGGCAACAGTAGTCCTGACCTGAATGGCCGGTTTAGATCTCAAAGTAGAACGAACATTGCTTACCGGTGATCACAATTTCGTTTTATATCAGTTCCAAATCTACTTTTTTTAGACCTGGTTTAAAAAGTACTGCAAGACTGGTGCAATTTGGACTCAATTATTTGCTGTTTTTAATAATAATAACCTATCGTCTCTGAATCCAAAACCGGAGTTTTCGCAACATCAGTGACGGCGACATCAGTCATCTATCAAACGTCTTTCAAGTGTCGGAACCAAATAAAAGAATGCTTTTCGGATTGCCAAGGTCCGCCGAGGTGTACCGGATCGAAAAATCGAACCAAAATCGGTGAGAACTTTGTGCCTTGGTGACACAACTTTCCTGACGACGACAAGTTTTTGCGAGTGAGCGTCAAAACAACTGGATTGTTTCCAGACCAAAATCGGTTTGTTTTCCAACCAAAATCTACCAGTTTTTCGACCAAAATCGGCCAAAAAATCCGAACGCTCTTTCCGTTTGATTTTGTTGTTTTTCTGCTCTGTTGTATTGTTTGTTATTTTCATTACATTATTGACATTATCAAAAACAGTTGCGGTCATGTATTTTGATTTTATTTGACCATACATAATAACAATTTATAAAAGAAAATATCACTTATCTCCAATATCGCATATTTTTTTCTGTACGCTACCACCCTCGCGTTGCCTAAAAGAATCCGGGTTTGTTAAGCTATATTTCATTCAGAAAATCCTCCAGTCCACTATTGCCGGAACCCAAGTAAATGTCGCCAGAGCGTCTGGCACATCAATCCACCGACGTCAGTACAGTTTTCTAACCAGAGATCCGATTAAAAGTAGTTGAGGCTGTAGAGGCTGTAGAGGATCGACAGAGGCGATCGTTCTCCACGAGATACCGGAGAGGGACACCCTGGATTAAACAGCATTTCAGCTGGAATCACCGGAAAAGACCCTCCGGCAAAGATGCTGAAAAAATTATTTTGGTTTTAGCACAGTTTAACATAATTTATATAACATAAACTCACCTTAAGAGGTTTAAAAATTCAATTAAGTGTTGTACCAAACTTGTAAACACATTTTTGAGCAGTGACAACTGAAAAAAATATGTTTGCTTTGATTAATCCACATTGAATATTCTGCCAGGAATTGGTCTGAAGTTGGTCTTGTTCAACTAGTGAAACCAGACGATAATTTTTGTTTCTGTCATTATGACACTGTTTTTGAGCAGCGGGGAATTGGTCCAGAAAAACGAACATATTCCCAACAAAAATCGGACGACTTTTAACTGACAAGTTTTTGACAGTAAACGGTCCGTTTGTGAGACTCGCTTTGATCCGGGGTTATTTATATTTTTCTTAAAGTCGATTTAAAAAAAAATGTTAACAAATAAATATAAAACAGAATTAAGATCAGCGGGTTGAGTTGGATTTATAAAACCGACCATTTGGATCAGTGTTACAGTTGCCCTTAGTTCGATAACTGAAACTGAAATTTACTTCCATACATACAAACCCCTTAGAAAAGTGAGGAATAAAAAAATGGATTCAAGTTCTGCTTCCGGTCGACATTTGCTAGAAATGTTAGAGAAGTTTCAATAAGTTCTAATCGGTTCACACATAGATTCACAAAAACTTTCTAGATTACAGAAATTAGAGTTTCTGATTTATCAATGTCAAAATTTGCATGCTTTACATTTGATTAACCAATTATTCCTGCAATTCTTTTTAAGTTATTTGATATTTAACGGTAAGGAACTTAAAACTCAGTGTAAGCACCAGTTCGCACTACAATTGGTTAGCATCTGTGAAATCAATAAGCACCACTTTATTGTCGATTTTTCTACCTGAAATATAAGTAGAATACTTCATTCCTTGACATCTGAAGCTTAAGAAAATTTTTTTTTTAATTTGTTTCAAACAAGAAGCATCAAAGGTTACATTTTGTGAGCTGTTGTTTGAAAATGGTTTGCATAAAGGTTCCTAAATTAGAGAAAAATATTTCTAAATGACAAATGGATGAAGTTTTCTACTATATTCAAGCTACGTTTAAGAGGTTTTTCTATCGAAATAATTCAGTTTTAGATTTTTTTAAACTCAAAACAAAAGTATTTTACTAATATCCTTTATCGCCTTTCAGTGGGCCTCACCCGATTCCTGCAGAAAATGCTGATGGTCGTCGGCAAGGCCAAACCCGCTCAGGTCTAAACGAATCCACACATCCATGACACAGTAGTTGTGGAGTTTTAGGAAATTTTACTTTTTAATCTGTTCAGTGAGGAGGAGAACTGAACGGAACATCACAGAACGTCTCCCATGCCATTGGGATTCCAGTAGTAAGTTAGAAGAAGGTAGGATCAAAAGTATATGCAGAAAAAGCTAATTTAAGATAGCAGAAAAAAAAACCCAAAAAGTCGTAGACGGTCGAACCAAATTAGTAACAGGCATTTAAATACTTTGTTGAGGGGAATTCAGCTTTTGTCAGATTTTATTCGTTTGATTTGAATCGCACAAATCTTCACCCAATAGCGAGGATGTAAAATTTAGTCTATTCCTAGCGTTAGTTTCTCAAGTTAGATAGCGTTACTGTTTTATTGTACTAGTTTTAGTTACGTTCTAATGTCTCAAAAGACGTTTGCTGAAGCAAGGCTGACAGTTCAGTGTGTATTATTGTAACTCTAGCATTCCAGCACAATCGATGGTGCATCGTTTGTGTATTGTTTTTAAATTGCATGTTAACAGTCTGTTATCGTTAAGAATCAGTTGCCACATATTGAAAAGAAAAAAAATTACATGTTCCTGAGTAAAATTCATGCATTTACTATTGGCTGTTCATGCTACGTTGCCAAAATTACACAGGAGAGGAGGAGAGCTAAAGTAGCTGCAATACTGGCAACACTGGTTGAGGCGATGAAAAACAGCTCATCGCGTGGTGTTAAAATTGTTGATTCAACCTTTTTGATTAGTTAAATTTATGCGATGTCAAACAGCATTTGATTTCCCGCCATTTCGCTCTCGTATTAAAATCAGTCTTTCGGACATATCACGAACAACATAACTCACATGTATCTCAAATGTATTAATTAGCTGCATATCGTCAGGGTTAAGTTCGTATTTTGCAGAAAAGCGCTTGTATATGTGTTAACGTTATGAAGGAATCCATCCTTCACTAAATTTGTAGTCCTTCCTGGAAGGCTAAGAATATTATGTGAACATTATCAATTGGAAGCCACCTGAAAAAAAATAGTGGATGAGACAAACAAGAAATTGACTGGCTAAACGCGCTGTACTCGTTCAAATTATATACGCAACGTTATCAAATTTTAACCATAATCGTACTACCTAACAGTTATTAAATGTGTTTCATTCGATGTCCCATCTTAAACCATCTGTTCGGTGAGAAAAAAAACATGTCTATTGGCCACAGGTTGGCGGATGCAGTGCCCGGTAAACATTATCTTGACACGATTAGATTTCTGAGGAGGTTTTCGATAAATTGCGTCATGGTTTTTAAGCGGAAGTTCGACCGCCGAAAGTTAAACATCTTACTTTGCTAAATGAACGTAATTTATGGACAATCTCGTGGCCGTGGTGTCAAACAGCTTCAAGACATTTTCCAAAGTTGTCAAAGCAAATAAATACAAAAAAAACAAGGTGCAACTAACCAGAAATGGGTAAAAAACTATATTGTTGACAATAATCTACCGTGTAGTGTTTTATAGGATTAGGAACATGAAAACCAGGGTTTGCCAAACAAAACGATCTACCAATCCTAATGACCACATTGTATCATACAAACCGAAAAAAACCATTCACAAATAAGACAGGCGTAAAATAAAGTTCTCATAACAGCAAACGACACATATTCACAAAAATAAAAACAAAACAAAACAACAGCGTAACGATAACTCAAAACAAGTATTCTCACTATAAAGACGCTCAGAAGATTAAGCGAACGAAATCAGAAACAAAAATAGAATATACACATGACGATTTACTAGAAATCGGCAACCCTCTACAAACTCTCGAGAAGGAAGATGTTGGTCGGAAAGTTATTTAGCAAACGAAAGGTAAAGGCTTCAGCTTGAGGCGTAAGCCGATCTTTAGGATTTCATCCGCGCCTCACAGTGCGCAACCGGGTAGGGTACCGAAATTTTGCCGGATTTGCTGCAACCAGCTTAGGGGTGAACCAAACAGGCATATACCTACTGCATTATACAAGAAACTCAAACTCATATAAGCAAACCAATAAACGAAACATATTAAGGCAACATTTTTGGAATTGATTTACTTTTGTTTATGATGACGGCCCTTATTCTGCGCCGCGCGTGACGTGAAGATTGTCACCTCACCTCGGAGTCACCGTGAGTATTGTCACCTTATTCCCAGAGTCGATGTGGGTAAAGTGACAGAGATGAGTGACTGAATGAACACATCTGCCAAAATGGTAGAACTAGTTCTCAATTTATTTGTTTTCGTTCGCGCTTCGAATTTTCCAAACTGATTTTTAAAGCTGTTAGTGAGAATTCCGGTTCGTAAAAGGCCACCGACGAGTCATAAGGTGACAGCAAGCAACTTATAAAAAAACGGGCATTTTTGTGCGTCCTAAGTGGAGAAAGCTGAAACCGGAAACTCCAACTAGAAGGGAAAAAAATAACAATCGGCAGCTGCTGCTGCAACCACCCGGTGTCCAGCAGACGCATTCAAGTGAGTAAGGTAATTTTTCTTTTGTACTGCTTGGCCAGAACAGCTTCCGATTTGTGTCATTTTACAAGGTATAAGCGATTTACGTGTTTTTTTTTTGTTTTCAGTTAGTGCTGCCGATCTAGGTGCTTTCCCCGAGGTTACCACCGTGACATGCCAGAAACCATAAGCCCACAGCCCAGATCAGAGGGATTATGGAATGCCGAGCACTGGTATCGAAGACAACAAGGCTGTAGCAGCATCATTTATTTTTCATTTCTTTTCTTACTCGTCACCACCTAAAAGGTACCGACAAATAAAGCCAAATAATAAAGATGTTACTAAAAAAAACTTATCGGTAACAAAAAGTTTGGAATTTCATTCAGACAAATTTAGCAGAAATTCCCTTAAAAACCGCTCAACTCCAACCCGTTTATAAAAAGAAATTTTCATCGTTTACAAACTGATGGATAATTGAAAGCTTTAAAACATGCTTGGTATATTTTTTGGATTGATTTCTAACAACTAACAATACCGCTTTACTGTAACTTTCGTAATTTTTCATTTCATTTGTATCTCGTCGTCACCTGAAAACGTACCGACAATTGTCACCTAAAATCGTCACCCGAATGCGACGATTCTCACCCACGGTGACTACGAGAATAGGGTAAGAACTCACAAAGTTCATCCGAGGTGACAATTCTCACCTAAACCGACTACTGGAATAGAGTGACTTGGGTGACTCTATTATCATCACGTCACGCGCGGCGCAGAATAAGGGCCGACATTTCCTTGTCGACCTAAAAACTTATTATAGAGAAAACGTTCACACACCATAGGATCTCAGTGAAACTTCATGTTTCTTTGAAGAGATCTTCTTTCCTTAACTCTAAGCGTACATTATTCGAAGTTATTATGGCTAGCATCTTACAAATGCTAAAACCACCAGACCACAGAAAGTGTACTATGTATGCCATGACCGGGATTCGATCTCATGAACTTTAGCGTAGATGACTTGAACTCTAACCACTACGCCAAAGCCGCTGGCTAAATAATTTTTCGAACAGAGGCGATTCTACCGAGCAAGCTGAATGAAATAAACTAAACTGAAGTTTTTCGACATTTCGCATCCTGGTTTTCCTTCGCATGGAATATTCCTCAAACCAATCTTCCACCCGATTTGTTCACAAATGGACTTTGAAGATTTTCAAAAAATGAACGAAAGTGTTGGTACCATTAGGTGACGCAAATTGGAATTCGCTTCAGCATTTTTGCAGCATTTTTTAATTTTCGACAAAAAAACTGAGCAATTTTTGAAAAGGGTTGTAATCGTTTAGGATAATAATTCATGCCGGAACCAAACAAATTCAACAAAACTATTGTTTTATGTGTAAGGCATACTAAGTTTGATGAAATTTGCAAACCTGTTCAATGAAAAACATTCTTAAAGACTTTTAAAAACGTGTCTATTTGCTTGCTAGCAATATCCAGCAATCACTAATCAAGATGATAAAAAAAATGTCGTCATATTTGTCATGACGTCATAGGCACGATAGGCTTGCTATATGTTTTGGTGTACAATTTTGCATGAGTAAAAGAGGGGCGCCCTCGACAAAATGACAGTCATGACAATTATTGACAAAATTGACGAAACCAACATAGTTATCAAAATTGCAATTTCGATTAGATTTATTAGCATTTTATATTTAAATTTGTTTTGTATTCCAGTTAAGCTTTTAGCTGAACCAGATTTTTTAAATTTGTGGTTGAAGCTCCTTTTTATCATGAAATGAATTGGATTGCATCAAGGGGTAAAACTCCGAAGTTAAATGAGTCAATCATAGGGACTTGTTTTTCACATCGTGTCCTACGATAGCGATTGTAATTCCTATACTTCTCCCAGCGCTTTATTCTCAAGCAGAGATAATCCTGAGAAGGGGAAAACGCCATAAGGAACTTGGACGACGCACATCTATCTCAACTTCACTCACGCCGTTCGTGCTAACGAAGGAATGCGAAGCCGCACGTTGCTAGATCTACAGATTTCTCCGTAGATCTACAGATTTTAGGCACTTCTCGGATGAACAAAAATTCTACCTGGTGACTAAAAAAAAGTCATCAAGTTAGACTTGTCAAAAACAGTAGGTACATTTTTCTTTTTTCGTCAAACCTTCGGAATTGAGCTATTTGCAAATTCCTAACCCTAGGCCGCATATTTCTTCCTGACATTGTCTGTAGTATCTTGAACATTCAAGATCCATGGTTAAACTAAAAATGATCTTAGTTTGTCATAAGATGACTACTTAGAACTTAGATACTACATTAACGTAATTGAAAAATTGACAAGTTGACAAAGTGGACAAAATTGACAAAAAAATATAAAAATGACAAGAAAAACAAAATTAATCAAATTAACCAAATTGACAAAAACGACAAAATTCACTAAATCATCATCGAAGACAAAACTAACAAGATAAGAAAAATTGAAAAAGTTGTAGAAATTGACAACAGTGACAAAGTTGACAAAAAAAAAGAAGACAATGACAAAAATGTCAAAAATGACCAAAATGACAAATGACAAAAAAGTGCCCAGTTTAAAGGTTTATGGTTTTGTACACAATTGACGTGTTTTTAAAAATGATCAACATTATAAAATTTGACAAGATTGACAAAGTTGACAATTTTAGAATATTGACAAAGTTGACATAATTGAGCAAATTGACATGAATGACTTATTCACAAAATTGACAAAAGTGCCACAAACGACAAAATTGAACAAATTGACACAATTTACAAATTTAACACAAATAAAAAAAAAATGGCGTTATTGACAAAATTCACAAAATTGGCAAAATTGTCAAATATTACAGAATTGACAAAATTTGCAAATTTGATAAAATGGACAAATGACTTAAAGGACTAAATTGATTAAATTGATCAAAATTTTAATGGCATGTTCGGCGGAATGGAAACTGGATAGAATTTTTTTATTTATTTATAGAAATTTGAAAGAAAGGTGGATACACAGGCATTAGTGCGCCAACAGGAGAAAGCTTGATAGGTGTTGAAATTTTAGGCTAGAAGGCATGTTGATGAAAAGCTCCCATGAATTGTCCCGACTTTGCTCTACACTAGCTAACTATACATGAGAAACTCAGAAAGAGAATTCCCATGTGTAGCGAGCCCAGTGATTTGAGAGCGTGGTTTTACACACACTTCAAATGAGCAAAAACGTAACAACCCATGGGCCTACTGAGCTTTCCTTAGCTAGAGTAGAGCAAAGGCGGGACAATTCATGGGAGCTTTTCATCAACATGCCTTCTAGCCTAAAATTTCAACACCTTTCAAGCTTTCTCCTATTGGTGCACTTATGCCTGTCTATCCACCTTTCTTTCAAATTTCTTTAAATAAATAAAAAAAATTCTATCTACTTTTCATTCCGCCGAACATGCCATTAAATTATAATCATACAAATTACGGCGATTAAAATCATATAACAATTGTTTAAATTGGCCAAATTTGGAAACTTGGTAAAATGGACCAATTATGTCAAAAATTGACACAACGGACAAATTATACAAAATTTAGTAAAAAGACATAAATGATCAAATTGACAAAATTAACATAAATGAAAATGTTGACAAAATTGATCAAATCAACAAAATTGACATGAATGACAAAATTGAAAAATATTTGCAATATTGACAAATTGGTCAAATTTACAATATGGAAGAGATGGACAAAGTATATTGACAAGGTTGACAAAATCTCTAAAGTCAATTTTGTCAATATTATCATTCTTTTATTTTTTTTTTTAAATCGTTCATTTTCTAAACTGTGTCATTTATGTTAGTTTTGTCCATTTTATCAATTTTGTAAATTTTCTAAATGTAGTTAATTTTTTAAATTTCGGCAATTTGAACAAATTTTTAATCTTGCCAATTTGGTCAATTATGTCAGTTTTGTCAATTTTATCATTGCAGCCAATTTGTTTAATTTTGCCACTTTTGGCAATTTCTCCAATTTTGTATTTTTTACTGATCTCTATGTTTTGTTATTTTTTACTAATTTGGAAATTTATCTATTTTGGAATTTTCGTCATCATTTTAAGATTCATTATTTATGTAATTTATTGATAATTTGTTTTTTTTTGGTGACTTAGTCTTTAATGGAAATTTGGTAAAATTTGTAATTTTCGCCAACTTTGTCAATTTGGTCAATTCTGTCATGGCAATGTTTTTCAATTTTGTCAATTTGAATATTTTTGCCAGTTTCGTAAATTTTTTCTCAATATGATTTGTTTATTCTGTTATTTTTGACAATTTTGTCGTTTGGCTATTTTACTGAATTTTGTAAATTTTGCCAGAATTTATATTAAGGCCAATTATTGTGAACATGGCAACCGAACCGGAAGTCCGTCCGGAGGTGTCGATCATGAAATCCGATGGAAGGTTGTCGAGCCGGGAATCTGAAGAGGGTCGCGCGCGAGCCGCTGGGAAGGCGAAAAGCCTTGAGGATAGGCTACGAACTGCGAGAGCGTCGTGTAAGCAGACTGCGAATGTGTATGTTGAGGAGGAGTGTTGAGATTTGTCCAATCGAAGCAATCGATGGGACAAATAACAATATACACATAATAAAATAAACAATTAGATATGTAATCATGGAAATGGTTTTAGTATATAAGGTAGCAAAATGAGTCAAATAAAGTATTCCAGTTTCTACCCTCAAGTAGCAAAGTCTCTCCTTTCCACTGCCCAAGTGCTGCAACAACAGGTTATGGGCCCAGCACTAGTGGAAAGGAGGAGAAGCGGAATCAACAGTGCACAGTCATTCAGCCAGGATGCCGATGGAAGGACAACGAGCCAAAACCAAGGGAAGTTAACGAGCCGGGAACCGTGGAAGGTTGTAGGACCATGAGCCATCTGGAAGGTCGTCGGACTGGGAAGCCAGGTGGAAGTCGACGAGCCATGAAAACGGTGGTCGTCGGACAGGTGCCAAGGGAGGTCATTGGGCGGAATCCATTGCGAGCTGACCGGAATTCATAGGAAGGTCGGCGAGCCGGGAGCCAGAGGAAGGTCGTCGTGCCATTGGTGAGGCGTCGGGCCAATAGGAGAGCATCGAGCCGGAACCAAACAAGGTCGTCGGGCCGAAGCCACTGGGAGGTCGTCGAACCGGTGCCATGGAAGGTCGTAGGGCTGGGACCACGAATGCGGTCGTCGAACCAGAGCCACTAGTAGGTCGTCGAACCGGAAGCCAAGGAAGGTTGGCGGGCCGGTATCATGGAACGTGGTCAAGTCAGGATCCAGGTGGTGGTCGTTGAACCAGGAGTCACTGGTGCACTTGCGAGCGGGATACCACGGAAGGTCGCCAATCCGGTGCCATGGAAGGTAGTCGGACCGGAAAGCCAAGTGGAGGTCGTCGGGCTGGAACCACTGGGAGGCGCAGGCCTCAGGAAAGGCGTCGAGGCGAAGAAGAGAAGCTTTGAGCCACATGATGAGCACTGAGACCAGAGCCATTTGGAGGTCGTCGTGCCAGATCCCGGTGGAGGTCGTCGAACTGGAGTCATGGAAGGTCATCGAGTTGCAACAGGGGCGAGAGCGTGTTACGGTGCGTGCGTTGAAGAAAAGTAGCCCCATCTTCAGGAGGAGCCACCGGAGGCAGTTAAAAGACTGCGAATGTGTATGTTGAGGAGGAGTGTTGAGATTTGTCCAATCGAAGCAATCGATGGGACAAATAACAACATACACATAATGAATAAACAATCAAATATGTAACCATAAGGGTGGTTTTCCTATAAATAGGATGTTAGGATATAAAATAAAGTATTCCAAGCTCTACCACCGTAGAAGTAACAAGTCTCTCCTTTCCACTGCCCAAGTGCTGCAACAACAATTACGAATCTTTATTTTTTTTTAATTCCTTTTGGATTTACTGCGTTCGAAATTCTTTATCCATAATTTAACGATTTAGAGATCTATAATTCGTTTATCTAACTGTGACCTATGTAGGTATTGTATCTTGAATTATTAGATTAGTGAACCTTAAAATATCTCTGACAGGCAAGAAACCAAGAAAGCCAGATCACAGCAAGCTCTTTGGTGGATTCCGATCATCCGATGCAGAGCCAACATAAGTCAAAGAATTATTCCTAAGGTCTGACATCGGAATCATATCCTTTTTAAGGACACTCCCTCACCTCCCCCCCCCCTTTTTTTTAAATCAACAAAATAACTAACTAATTAACACTATCATTTTTCAGCTGCCAGATGGTAGTTTATATCATGAGCCGGAACTTGTCGGACCTTCGATGGTCTGAAATTAGTTGAACAAATTACCAAACTTTTCTTTCCCAGTTGACCTCGCGCATATTTACCGGTACAAAATATAATGCTGAACAATGAAAATCATGCAGAACATTATTGAGAACAGTCCCAAACCGATTTTAACTGGATCGCCGGAAATGGATTGCCAATCATCTGTAAGAAAAGTCTAAGTATTGGTGAAAAAAAAGTTCGTACCAATGCGAAAGCATTTTATGATTTACCGAAATTCCAAGCATTAATAAGCATCTGCAGCACCGAGAAAACACCCCCGGCAATGTCGTATACTCGGGTCATAATGGCGAAACCTTCGGTGGTTTTTCGCTTATAGATTACGTAGGCCTGAGGGAAGTATTTGATGAGGACTGTCGATAGCTTAATGTAGCTTAGAACGTACAAGAAATCCAACCAGTGAAACGATCCGACGAAAACCATTGCCCCAGACACTAGGATAATACCATAGTACGTTCCGATGATCGTTTTGGCCATCCGGGACACGCAGTTGCCCCCATTCTCGTAGATGTAACACTGAACCAGCGTCAGACCAGTGGCGAAACAAGCGTGCACCGCAAAGCCAACGTCGTTCCCAATCACTGGATTAAGTCCGTAAGGATGTCTTCGAAAGTATTCCTCTTCGACGTGAGCATTCCAGTAAAGGAAGGAGTTGAAGATCGCGTAGCTAGCGTGCCCTACGATATTGATATGTAAATAATCAAAACTTAATCCTATAACACATTTGGTTTTGTAGTTAAGTATGATCTGGGGATAGTTCCCAATAGCCCAACAGGCTGCATAAATCCATCCGATCAGCAAAGAAATGTAGATCCATGGTTGACTGAGAGCAAACTTGAGTAGTACGAAAAGTCTACGATCATCAACGGAATCCGTTGGTTCAACCGTAGCCTTCAGTATAAATCTCCCTGGTCGAGTCCCTTGAACATCCAGCAGCATTCGCTTTCGATCCCAGGAACTGTTTGCCGAGATCCAGATTACATTCGGTGAAACTTCGACGAACGTACTGTTCAAATGAGGGAAGCTCACCGAAAGATTGTTCTGCGAATATCCACTGCAATGGTTATGAGCTTTCGAGTAATGCATTTGGAAGAAATCAGAATGAGCCTTACTCGATCCAAAGCTGCAGCTTGGCAGAATCTCCCAAAGTGGTGATGTAATGTTGAGGGTCAAATCGCAGCTTGAGTTCCTGGCTGAATGCTGCACGTAGCAGTAAAACTGAAGAGAACAGGGGACAAATGAGATCAGATGCTGAAGCCATCGTGTTTGCTACTGTGTACCCTAGATGCTGTCTCGAGTTCTTTTCCAGATCCCAGATAAAGCGCTGGAACCAATAATCTCAGGCAAACATCTGTCAGCTCTCTTCTTGATAACAATCATCACTAGAAGATTACCATGTTGCTGGTGGGCTTTTACGGAAAACGAGCAACTCTAAACGTTTGGAAAATATTGCAATCATAACAATGATTGATTTTTTTTAAAAGCGTTCAAAATATATGATCAACTTCACGACACTTCCATATCATTTCACTTGCAAAACGTATACCCAGTGATTTTTAAGTTCATGTTCCGCTTCGCAGCGAAATAAATTCGAGGCGGGCCGCTTCGGATTTATTTCGCTGCGAAGCGGAAAATGAACGGTAATGAATATTTTTCTTGCTGGGTATTAGCTTAAAGTGAACTTGCAAATGAACCAATGGGTAATCGATTGCCCGATAGTTGCGATAAATAGGTTTAAATCGAATGAAATTTTTTTCCATTTTTTTTTTAATTTTACGGTCGTTCTTTCTATAAATAGAGCGCAAAATTTTCTATAATGTATGAGCCTTCAAGGTTAAGTCGGTGTATGGACTTAGAGTTGATCTTATTTTAGCAGAAATCCTGCTCATGATCTTATTTCAACAGAAATCCTGCTCATGAACCATCCTAGCTCTTATCTCTGATTCTGTTTGATTTCAAAATGCTTTATCTTCCCGGCCGGTACGATAATTCAACGCAAGTAGAATACAATATAGTTCAGTTCCGATCGAGGTGATGGAAGTGGTTGCTATTATTCTAGGTTTGATCTCAACAGTGATCGCCAATGCCGTTTCAGATGCACCACTAAGATTGTGGTTCGATCAACAGGATTTTACTATCACTCTGAAAAGTCATCTGAATTTGTCGCTATGGGTAGAGTAAGTCAATCATTAACCAGAAATTTACGGATTTCATAAAAAAAACTTCTTATAAATTTTAGAGGGTCCACTGATAAAAATGTGTCGATACAATTTCTAGCTAGTGAGCAGTCTTGCCTTGAAGTCGTACCGAACGGGGTCGATATTCGAGAAAACCGTTCGATTGAAAAGGAATTGGTTTCAGTGAGCGTTACCGGAAATTGTCCAGGAAGATACATTCTGAAGGGCTCCGTGAAACCGAAAGACGCTGTTAACGATGATCGTCTATTCGTTCGTTTGAAAGTTGCCCTCAATAAACCACTGATCTACATCTCTTTGCTAATAGGCTGGACCTATACGGCTTGTTGGTCCTCTGGCTACTATCCACAGATATGGCTTAACTACAGGAAAAAGAGCGTGGTGGGCTTGAGTTTTGACTTTCTTCACATCAACATTGTAGGGCATGTTAGCTATGCCGTATTCAACGCTTTTCTCTATTGGAACTCCGCTGTTGAACAGGAATACTTCCGAAGGCATCCTTACGGGTTAAATCCGGTCATTGGGAATGATGTTGGTTTTGCGGTTCACGCTTGTTTCGCAACCGGACTGACTATTCTCCAATGCTACATCTACGAAAACGGTGGGAACACTGTCTCCAATACTGCCAAAACAATAATCGGGACATACTTCGTCATCATCGGCGTCACCTTGTGGGTGGCCCTTTTTGGATCTTTCCACTGGTTGGATTTTTTGTACGTCTTAAGCTACATCAAGCTGTCCACTACCTTGGTGAAGTATTTTCCACAAGCCTTCATTAACTATCGGAGAAAAAGTACCGAAGGATTTTCCATCATGAATCGATTGCTGGATATTGCCGGCGGGCTTTTCGGAATACTGCAAATGGTCATCAATGCGTGGAATTTCGGTAATATTACTTTTTAATTTAAAATCAGGTGACCATCCCGAAACAATTAACTACATGAACCCAATATGTTACTAGGTGATTGGCATTCCATTTTGGGAGATCCGGTTAAATTTGGCCTGGGGCTGTTCTCGATTCTCTTCGATTTGGTATTTATTGTTCAACATTATATTCTATACAGGTGGGAAACTGTGTCATTAATAGATCTGAATGTGATTAATTGAAATTCGTTTCAGAAAGCCTCGCAAACCGAAGGTCAGCGAAACTGTCACTTTTCTGTACCACGACTCCGGTACGAAATGAGCGAGTTTCAGAGTTTATAACTAAAAACATCCTTTCCAGTCGTATTATTATTCGCACTTGAATAAAAATTGCGCAGAAATTTTACACGGTTTTTTTACATGGCTTTTCACGCGGTTTTCGGGAATAGGCATAGTTTTTTACGCGTTCTTCGCAATTAACAAGATATCTATGAGAGAAAATTTTCAAAGGAAACACTTTTTAGAAGCATGAAGAATCCAAGATCTGAGACTTCAAAAATGAGACTTGATATAAAGGATCTAAGACATGAGACATGATACCTGAGACATGGAACTTGAGACTTTGAGACTTTAAGCTAAAGACATGAGACCTGAGATTTGAGTCATGAGACCTGAGACATGAGACTTAGACATGAGACCTCAAACCTGAGTTTCAGGACCACACCTGGGTTCTCACTTTCTGAGAAGTTTCCCCTGGTCACAACTTTAAAAGTTTTCATACACCGTTTTCGCAAAGCACGGTTTTTACACAGTATTCGGAAATTTGGACAGTTTTTACATGGTGTAACAGAAGGTTTGTATGGTCGTCGCCACAAATGAAAAAAAAACGAAGACATTGATCCACATTTTACAATAGGCCACTTTTATTTTGACCCACCCAAGCTCCCGACTATTCTGGTCAATTTTGTTTCGGAGTGTGTTTTTCACTTACGGTTCTTTTCCGTCTGGCGCCTTCCTGGGAACCATGCATGGTCCCACTGTCTGCCTCGTAGTTGCCTCCGAAACACTCGACGGCCAGGCCATGCTGCTGCTGTAGTTGTTGTTGTTCAGCTGCTGGTGCAGAACTTCCCAAGCAGCCGGGGGTGTGGCTGGTGTTGTACCGATGGCGAAGCACCACATGGCAGTGCCGGATGTTGTTGTCGTTCTGCTGCTGGTGTTGTTGTTGTTCTGCTGCTGGTGCAGCACGGAGCAGTCGGAGGTGTAGTTTGCATCGCACCGATGGAGACGCACGACATTGCCGTGCCTGATGTTGTTGCTGGAACTGTTGATTTCCATGGGCCGACGTCTCACGGCACTGTACTGGCTCCGAAGTCGGCGATGATGGAGTGGCCATCCGTGCCACGATCGCCGCTTCTGTCCTCCGTGGGGATGTGGAGCAGAAGCCCCGAAACCTTTTTTCCGCAGGCCCAAAAGCCTCCTCACTCGACCGAGCACCGCACTATTTCTCCCCCCAAAACTGACCTCCGGAAATATTGATGACAGTATGTTTTATTTTAAGCCCGTTCAACAGCCAATTGAAATCGGTTTCAATCGATTTCGATTGGTAAATTGTTGTTCACTCAGCCAATGTTGTGATCGAAACTAATCCAATTGACGTTCAATGAAGCCAATCGGAATCGATCGAAACCAATCGAAATCGATCGAGCCCAAGAGCAGGATTCGTTTCTATCGATTTCTATTACACTAACACACATGCAGTTAACAACTGTCAAAAACAGCTGACTGGGTTTGTTTTTGACTAACTGCAGTTGAAAGTGTAGTCAATCGGTGGAGCGTCGTGGTGCTGTGTCGGTGGAGCTGTGCCGGTGGAGCTGTGCCGGTGGTGCTGAGTTATAGTGGTGTGACGGGTGTCAGTCGGATCAGTTGCTGCAGCTACTCACAACAAGTTGTGAAAATGAAAGTGGTGTCAGGAGAGTTCGTGTTGTTTCGGTGGTGCGGAGCTGGTGGTATAGGTCGATGCTGTTTTGGTGTTGCTGCGTTGGTGTCGGTGTCAGTCGGCTACAGTTGCACAAGAATTGTGATGCAAATGTAAATTTTCACAATACATGTCAGTCAGTTTCGGATTAGGCTGGAACAAATATCAATTTCTTCTTTTGTCTCCCTTCCCTTCGAAATTTCCAAAAACCCGAAGGGGGAAATAAATAAAGTTTTAAGTATTTCATGGAAATTTTGAAAAAAAATTCAAGTATCCGAAAGATAACAAGACCAAAAAAGAAATGTTGGAAGATGAAAGTAATTTCACCATGTGTATTCTTGATTTTATTGAATTTTTCAATAAAAAATTACATTATTTTATAGGTTTTGTGCAATGATATAGCATGCAATTTTTTGCATGCAAGATTTTGTGCAATTTATTCCAATTTATTTGTTTTTGGCATTATTTTTTATTGTCCCCCCCTCGCGATGTTCCAACTCTGAGTGACAAAAGAAGGATTTATAATTTGTTCCGGCCTTATTATAATAATTAAATAGGAAGTGACCATCAAGACCCACCGAAGGAAATGGAAAAATTTGATCTATCTTGTAAAACACGAAATTTATTTTTAATAATATATAAAATTGACTAAATGACTATATTTCATTTTCATAATTGCATGTTTTAAAAATAATAATTATTTTCCTAGAGCAACAATTTTTCGCGTTTGTGCCTTCCTTGTCCCTGAAAATTGCTCATTATTCTGAACACAATTCCTTTTTAGTATTCAAATTTAGTTCGAGTCGAACAACAACTTCTTAATCTAAAATTTTTCGGACAGCTTTAGTACGGGAAAGAATTGCCATTGAGATGGCCACTGATGAACTGATGTACAAGCTAAGCCTTGAAAAGTGTGTAAAGTCCCAACGACTGTTTTGAATCAATTTATGTTTTTTGGTTGAGCCACCAGATGTCTCCAAGGACACCAGAGAGAACTGTCAAGAAGAAAATTAAATGTAAACAAAACAAAATAACAAATTTTTAGTCAATTATGAAAAGGTCGTATCTATTTAACGAGTTTCGAGCAAATTGATTTTGAAGATTTATTACACATTTATGATTTGCGTTATCAAAGTTTTACGCTTAAAACTGTTTTCCGAATTGCTTCAAACTAGCATGAAGCACTTAATATAAACAGATATGATGCGTGAAAATGCCCGCTCAGAGTAGCTTAGAATCTGCATTTCTTCGTTGGATTGTTAATTTTAAGCTCAACTTAATAAAATAACTGATTCGTCTGGGTTGTTCAAAGTTGTTAGTTAGTCTTTTTAGTAAAAAGAATCAAGGTAAAATTTGTTTGCGACGTTAGTTTATAAATTTATGAGATCATATACAGTTGCACGCTTCCAAGAATCAGGTACTCCGAAAGTTGGTTCGGCTTGTTTGAATGATAGCATTTGAAATTTAGAATACGTATCTGGAATTTAATAATTACAGCTTGTATATTTGTCATTTCGTCTGTCTCTCTAGTGACAACATTATAATGATGCTATTTGTATAAGCTGAAATTGATTCGTAGTTCATCTAATTATGTAGAGCAATTCATGTATTCAAATTTATTTATTAATGAGTTCAAATACCATTGCGCCCTTTCGAAAAATTCTTACTTTCAAAAGAGCTATCTAGAAACAGTGCCATCTATTGCGCCGTTCAAAAGTTACAAATCAAGCAATAGATGGCACTGTTTTTCGTCACTTTTTAACGGCTTCTTTAAAAGAGAGCACTGGAAATTTTACACACGTTTCTGAAGATTTTTTGTTCGAGCTTGTACATCAGTTATCAGTGAGATGGCCAAAATGATGGATTCATTACAATTTGCCTTGAGTAAACCGCCTTTTCGAATTTTGAACGAAGCTGACAAACAAAATTACATCTGAAAACACTGCGCCTGTACGTTAGTATTGGTATCTGGCTGTTCATTCAGCAGCCTGATAGAAATCAATCGAAGTCAATTGGAAAAACAGCTGATCAGCTGTCAATCCATTTCAATTGATTTCGATTGAGTTCTGTTGAACACACCTTTTCTTTCTCGTTTTTCGGGAACTATGGGCTGTCGGGTTTTTTCAAAAATAAGTTCGAAACAGTGGGCCAAATCTGGTCGAACAAGTTGGTTTATTTTTGATTAGGATTGGGTTTTTTAGTTGTATTTTTGCTCAAATCACACCATAATAAAAGCTCTAAAAATCAACTGTAACAATGGTCTTCGGGAATCAACACGGTTTTTCTTAAGCGGTACGTAAATTGCCGCTACTGGCAAGACTTCCCATATGTAAAAGGAAAATCGGCTTCAACATGTTTGTCGTCATGGGATCCATATTCGGGCGACGGGTTTATTTCCTGGGAGGCCCCGTCACATCAAAAAACGTGTGACGCTCTCTTACTCAAGTTAGCCTTTCGTTTCAAATCTTGGAGTTCTCTCTCTTTTCTTTCTCGCCCTGAGAATTTATTACGGCCCGCCTAAAAACTGTGCTAAAACTTCCAAAATGAGCGTGGGGACGAACTTGTTCAAGATTTTTTTTTTTTCGGAATATCGGTGAAAATGTGTAAAAATATCAGAATTGTAAATTGATAAATATGGATAGAAAAGTTAGGAGAAAATTTACAGATGTTGGAAAAGAAGAAAGAGCATTTTTGCGAGGAAACGTAACGTACACCATACTGTACTCCGCAACATTTCATTATTTAGGAGAATGTGGTATTCTGACAAACGGAGTAAACTGCCAGAGTATAACAGAGTATAAAAAGAAAGCATATTTGAGAGCAGTGCTCAGTCTCGACAGGACCAGCAAGCTGGTCAGATAGGAACATCACATTGGCGATCCGCCAGACCACTACCCCCTCGCAGAAAGAGAAGTCTGGACTTGATTTGCTATGAGGGAAGGGTAGTTTTTGGATTTGATGGTGCGAGCAATTCAAAAGGCGCTCCAAAATGAGCTGCGAGAAGCTCGGAAGGCGCTGCGCAAGAGAGACGGGTACGAAGAGCGCCACCAAAGGAGCTGCGAGAAGCTAGGGAGGCGTTGCGAGAGACGCTGCAAGAGGTGCAAAAGGTGCTGCCAGATCTGCAAAAAGTGAGACTGAGAGGGTATGTGATTTAAGAGGCGTTTTTGACGTGATTGTGAAAACAGCGATAGAGCTGTGCGAAAAGTGGTGCGCAAAATGTGACGTGCAAAGTTCTGCAGTGAATTTTGAAAAGGAAAAAATAAAACACTAGTCTGGGTTAGGCCCAAGGCAGTGTTATTATTTGCAGTCAGGGTTAGCCCAAGGCGCGAATAAATGAAACAAAAACACTAGTCCGAGAAAAGCTCAAGGCAGTGTTCAATTTTGCAGTCGGGTTAAGCCGAAGGCGCTAGTGAGGAAGAAAGATGTAGAGAAAGAAATGAAAAGAAAGGCGATGGACAGAAAAATGAGGTACAAAAAGATGGTTGGAAGAAAGATAATGAAAAAGGATATAATGGGTAAAGGAAGAAGGAGAGAGGAATGATAATAGAAAGAGAAAGGGAATTTGGAGAGAAGGATAATCGAAGAGATAGATGGTGGAAAGAAAGTTGACGGGAAGAGAAAGATATCGGAGAAAAATATTATTTAGAATATGGAAGGAAAAGATAACGGATATAACAATGAGGAAATTGTTTTAGTGAAAAAAAATGATAATAATTAAGCTACAATTGAAAAGGAGGAAAAAAATTCAATAATAACAACTCTTGAGAAAAAGGAGAATTGCAGGTGTGAGAAAATCTCAGAGATGAAAAACTATTTAAATTATGAATATAACGAAAAATAAATGAATAGATTAAGCGGAGACAAAAAGATCTAATTCAAGAGGATACTTGCTAGATATAGATATAACAAATGCCTCAATGCAATGTAGCAGCATTTTGTGCAAGCGGAGGATGTGGTATCCTGACAAACGGAGTAAACTGCCAGAGTATAACAGAGTATAAAAAGAAAGCATATTTCAGAGCAGTGCTCAGTCTCGACAGGACCAGCAAGCTGTTCAGATGGGAACATCACAGAGAAGTAGGACCGGGATAGAGGTGGCACTACCTTAACCTATACAATGAAAAAATATGGTTGGAACGAAGCTTAAATTAGTGAACATGTGTACTCCGAACGGGCTCTTTCGCTCTAAATATCAAACTTTTAACAACTTTCAATGTTTCTGCATCCCTCGCCGCATCAGGGTCAAGGCTGCCGAAATTGCAAAAAATCTATAATTTGATATTTCACAATATTTTGAGCAAATTTTTGTCACAGAATCTGTGTTACAGACCACAGAATTTTGGAAATATTCACAGATTTCACAGATTTTTATTTTTTTTATATTTTTACATTTATCTAAAATTTTAATTTATTTTTACAACAAAAATTTCGCATTTTTACCTTTGTTTTGAAAAATCATTATAAGATTTTCAATTTTCATTTCATTTTAATGAAATTAATGCTTTTTTCATCACAGAAAATCATCATAAAATTTTTTGGTTTAATCACAAGAGTCAGATTTTTTCTTCGCAAAAACACCTTTTTTGACAACCTTGATTTTTTTTGGTTTGTTTTTTTTTTAAAGGAATTATTTACATGGAAAACATTCAAAGAAGTTATCGGTGGTTCTTTCCATCTGCATAATGGTGTAAAACCTTTCCATCTTCACTGTACGTGTGTCTCCGCTATATTTAGTAATTCTTCTCGCCACCATGTCGCTAGAGGCGATAAAAAGTTTTTTTTATCCCACACTGAACCCAAATTCACACTTAAAAAACACTAGAAGATTCACTTAAAAGTGAAAACGCAGTGAATTTCTTCATTTCAAGGGGCTCATGTACATTTCACTTGCCTCTCACTTAAGTTTTAAGTGACCGAATCAATAAACACTAGCTCATCACTTGAGTTTTAAGTGACCGGCATTGAATGTCTTCGATGCTCACTTGAAATCCACTTGACCGGTCACTTAAGCCAATATTCACTTGCCGCTCACTTAAAATTCAAGTGATTTTTTGCATAGCGAATGTCAACAATGTCAGTATTGATTGTTTCATTGTTGTTTGGAAAAGAAACAACAGAGGTTTGTTTGAGTTGGTAGATGCAGAATTAAAGTAATTTATATGTTATTAAACAATGATATTTTCCATAGGTCGACCGACAGAAACATCGTGTGAACCAGTTAACACGTCACAGAGACCCTTTTTAAAGCAATCAGGTTTCGGATACGTTTTCCGATGATGATTTATTTTGGAAATATTCAAGTGCAATTAAAGTAAGTATCATGCAAAACAATAAATACTAGTTAAATTTATTTTATTTTTTAATTATTATTTCAGAAAAGATCAACCCGAATGTCTCGTCAAAGTGAGGAAGTCAATGATTTTTCGAAGCCGAAAAATCTTTTTGAAGAAGAAAAAGTGACGTTTTTTACGTTGTATTTTTTAATAAATAATTGTTTTGTAGAAACAAAGTTGATTAATGTTTGATATTCCGAAATTTCACCTAAAAACCACTACAATTGAAAGATATTAATGACCTGAGCAAACATTTGAAATTGACTTTGCCATTCACTTGAAATTCACTTGATCGCTCACTTAAGTGATTTCACTTGACCGGTCACTTAAAATTCACATGAATTTACGTATGGCGCAAATTCACTCCAGATGTCACTTACCTTTAAAGTGAAAATTATTTTCGGTGCACTTTATGCTGCTCTTCGTAAACATGTTTACATAATTCTCAGGGCACGGGAAGTTCTATCGTAATTCCGCCGGCGGAGAGTTCCAATCTGTGATAATTTAGCGTATCTAGGTAGCGGCGAACGTTCCCAGTTCGATCAAGTTTTAGCCATGTTCCCAGGATTAAGGTGTTTGATTGTAAGCAATGTGCTCCCTCAGTCTCGTCGTTTCCTTCCATCATCGCTGGAACGAGTTCAGAAACTACACGTTACCGGTCCAGTGCAAGCCGGTCATTCCAAGTGGCAAAACATACGACACATCAAGGCGCTCAACGATGGCCGTAAATCGGTGCTGTTCATCAAGCTGGCCCGGCAGATTCGAATGGCCATTCAAGGTTTGTTAAGTTTTTTTTTGTAACTAAATAGGTATTGGATTTATTTTTGAACCTTCTTTCCAGCGGGTGGTCCCAATCCGGCAGTCAACTCCGCTCTGCGGGCAACCATCGATGAGGCGCTCAAGAAAAACATGCCAAACTCAACAATTCAGGGGATTCTTAAGAAGAGTTCCAGCGCTGGTCAGTTGAAGAAATTCACCATTGAAATGAAGGCCTTCGAACAGGTGAACATGATCTGCGTTCTGTACACCGATCGCTTTACCCAAATGAAGATGGATATCGCTACGATTCTTAGGAAACATTTGTATAAATTTAAAGTTTTATTTGAATTAAGGTTTTAGAAATTTGTATTTTATTTTTACATTTCAGTTCAAATTTTGCTGACGTTAAGCACCTATTCGACGAGCAAGGCTACGTGGAAGCGATCGCTCCTTTGGAAAACGCAAAGAACGATCTGCTCTCCAGCTGCACCGAAGATGCCATCGAAGCTGGAGCAGAGGATGTAGAAGTTATGAACGAGGAGTCGCGATTAGTTAGAGTTAGTTAAAATGTCATTCGACAATCTCGACTTTTGTTTTACTAATCACAGCTTAATGCTTCCAGTTCTTGTGCGATCCAAATGAAATCGATAAGGTAAAAACACAGCTGGAGAAGCTTAACTATAGCATCGAGCACAGCGAGCATGCCTTTTTCCCGAAAAGCTACGTCAAACTGAACCCGGATGCCCAGAGCGCGTACCAGATTCTCAAAGATAAACTAAAAACAATCGAGGGTATCGAGGACATCTACGACAATGTGGAGCCCGTTTTCTAATCGTTGAACCGAATGGGTTTTATTCTATTATCGGTAACACTAAATAAACTTATCAAGTTGAAAAATGCGTTGTGGGATGTCATTCGTGATGACATTCCTTTACCAATAAAACTCATGTAACTTGCACCTAATAAACAATTTCATGGTGTATTCATTATTTTACTTTTTTCTCCCTAAGCGATAACATGGCTGTTATTTATAAACTAGAACATAGTTGTAATTTCACGATTTATCTTAAAATAGAAAGTTTTACTCTCTCCCTTGTTGGATTACCATGCCCTTTTGCCACAGACCAGTACCAATCTAGAGAGTTGACGGGATTCAGCTTTGACTTTTTGCAATTCTTCCGAGAAGGATCGATAAATGAGGTTGAGTGGATTTAATGATATATAAATAGTTCCCTTCTTACTGCCGGGCATTGACGATCTGAATAAATTCCGGTTTCAACGAGGCGCCACCAACCAAGAATCCATCGATATCGGGCTTGGCGGCCAGCTCTTTGCAGTTTCCGGCAGTGACTGAGCCTCCATACTGAATGCGGATAGCATCGGCCACATCGGCAGAAACGTTATCCTTGAACCACTTCCTCAGGGCAGCGTGAACCTCCTGGGCCTGTTCCGGGGTGGCAGTCTTTCCGGTACCGATGGCCCACACCGGTTCGTAGGCAACCACAACGTTGCTCCAGTCCTTAACCTTATCGGCGATGGCCTTGGTCTGGCGGAAGCATACAGCCTCGGTTTGACCGGCTTCTCGTTCCTGCAGCGTCTCGCCGATACAAGCGATCACCTTCAGACCGGCGGCCAATGCGTGAACCACCTTATCGGCGATCAGTTCATCCGATTCGGCGAAAATCGTTCGCCGTTCCGAATGGCCCAGGATAACCCAACCGATGTTCAGATCCTTCAGCATGGCCGGCGAAATTTCACCGGTGAAAGCTCCCTTTTCGACTTTGTAGGCATTCTGGAATGAAGTTGATAGAATAACTTTGTTTGAAATTCAAGATTACAAAAAAAAAAAAAAAAAAAATTCTCACGTTGGACCAGGGTTTAATCGTCAGAATCGGTTTATGGAAAAATTGAGATTTAGTGTGTATTTCGAGTCTATCACCTTGTAAACTAAACCTTGGAGCCAAAGAGGTATGAAAGTCCTTAAAAGCTACTTTCGAAAAAATAAGCTTTGGAGAGCTCATGCAAAGTAAGTAATTAGTCACTAAGTTGGCAACCTCAGATTGGAATAAAAATAAGGACTGTCTAACATGCAGTTAGCAATAGCTGAACTTTTGGTCTCAATCTAGATTACCTCTCGACTTTGAGTGTATAGGTCATTGCCCTCCCAAACGATTCTGTTGTGCTATAGGAAGTAAAGCTTGAGCTCACCTGGGCAGCCACTCCGATGCTTTCGGGCAGTTGAGCACGGGCCAAGGTCAGATAGGGGGCCGGGCAGCCGACCACTACCTCGGTATTGGCATCCAGCGGTCCGGTGGTCAGGGTTTTGCACAGCTCGGCAATGCTGGCCTTGTCACCGTTCATCTTCCAGTTGCCACCGACACAGAATTTGCGACCCATCTTGGATATGGACTGGTTTACCTGGTTAGTAGTCGAGAGTTGTGTAATACAGCGGGTCGGTGCCTGAAACGATTTCACGAAGAGAAACACTTCATTACGTATAATTTAATCACACCATACACACCCTATTGGAAGCGCGCCATGCTTATCAGTACCAAGGTCAGCGAAAGTGATAGTGTAATTTTTCTGCTGAACAGGGTAACTGATAGTGAAAAAAGTAGAAGGCACTTTGACGGAACGACATCCTACCGGTACAGAGGTTTTTACTTCAATGGCCAGAAAATATCATCAACCTCCAGATGACCTTTGGAATGGATTGGTGGAAGCGCTCTCATACTCATGTTCTTTCGGAGATGAGTTTCCTTTAGCTCTCTGATGAGAATTGCCTTCCCTCTTGTTTACTCCGACTAGTTCAGTTGGCAAGTTGGGCAGAAAATAGCAAAAGTTGGTCAGACTCGCAGAAAACATTCAAGTGCACCGCCAACCGAATGTTTGAGAGAATCAGTAGCAATACACGTTCCATATGTTTGTCAAACCATTTAACTCGGCTTGAATGAAACTGTAATTTGCAAACCAATAATTACCTAAAATAAGGGAGGAGGTAATTCGACAATTTGATGGAGATTTTCTAAATCCCAAAATCAATTGAAATGTCCAAGAATTTAAATAAAAAAAAAATTAAAATTTGATGCCACAATAAACACATATAGGTGTTTATTGGTAATGTAATTAAACTAACAAAACAAGTTTTGAATTTCGTTTTATGTATTGTAAAAACGTAAATTTTACATACAAAATTAAGCCTGATATCCGCAAGAATCAATGAATATAATTTCTTCCGACAAAAGCTTATACCGTGTACGCACGGCAAACACGCGAACATTTTAATTCATTGGGCAGCGCCATCTGTATTTACTTATAAAAGCTAAAAAACGGAATATGCGCGTGAGTGTTGACTGAAAAAGCTCTCAGATGGCGTTTAAATCATTGAAATGACTTGAACGGTTATTTACCGTTATTGAATAGGGACGGGAAACCTTTTAAGGATAAGGCCGGAATAAATATCTAATTTTTCTTTTATCACCCCCGCTCTGCCTTCGATTTTTAAGAAAATCCCGAGGGGACAAAATAAATGAAGTGTTTAACCCTTCAATTCATGATTTTTTATTTTTCGTGAGAAATCATTTAAAACAGTTGCAAACACGCAGGGCCACATTAAACCATTAATGTTTGAAAAATAACCATAATGGCAGTTTTGTGGGTTAAGTCATTTTATGAGTTTTCAGCGAAAACTCATAAAATGAGATTTTACGGAGAACTTGGATTATGGTTATTTTTCAACCGTTTGCTTGAATTGTATAATGGTTATTAAATAACCGTTTTCCGAACAAAAAAAAATGTTTTTTTCTTCAAAAGAATTGAAAAGAAGTTTTCGGAAAGGATTTAAATATTCTAATCAAAATCATCATACATTTTTCTTTTTCATAGATGGGATATATTTTAAATATCAAAACGTCTGTATTTGCATTCCGTATCAAACTATAAGCTCGCGCTCGGGAGATGCGGAATTGGGAGGAAAGTATTTGGAACAATTGTTCCGGATCAATCGTACGACGGCACTTCTTTCCAATAGGTATTGTCGCTCAGTACCTGTGGAGGATAGAAAAAAATGTTTTGGAAAAATGGTCATTTGCTAGTCAATTTTCTTAAAATTCAGAAGGCACTGATTTGAGAACAACTCACCTTGATATTATGGAAGCAACTTTAAAATTGGGGCCCACATCCGGATCCCTCTTGTCCATATTCGGGTCAGTCTATCGTTGCTTTTTCCTTAGCAGAAACATTTTGCGACACCCGGTTGATCTGCTAACCTAGAAATGGTGAAAAAAAGAATCAATTTTGGAATCAACTTTTTTAATACCGGGGGCATTACTCACCTTTGTTCCGATGCTGCTTATGGCCTTATAATCTCCCAGTCCAGTTCTCCGATAGAAGTTTGTTCCCAGCCAGCGGAGGTACAAAATAAATCCGATGCGGAACAAAACAGTTAACACTGGCACTTGCACCCGACAACTGTTCTTCCGTATTCACGGTTGAATTTTAACCATTATTTGGTTTTGAATTCGAACTTCAGAAACGGTTGAAATTCAAACATTCACTTTGATTGAAAAATAACAAATATTGGAGTTCTTCTAGAAATCCCAGAAAATGTTTCAATAAAAGTCATTTTTGGTTATAAAAATATGAGCGTGAATGATGTGTACAACAAGAAAAAAAATTAAAATTAAGTAGGGGAGAGTGGGGATACTTGATATCCTTTTCTTATTTTCATCATATCGTTTTGGAAAAATTTAGCAACTTGCCGTCTTTGACATTTGCTGACAGCTTGTAACTTCAAGTTTCTATGCTCCAAAAATTAGAACGATACTTGAACCCGTTGATGAACTAGAAGCATTTTCGTGGGAGTAAAAAAATTGCGATTTTTCTGAAGTTAGGGGAGACTTGATCCCCTATTGAAGGAGACTTGATCTTTAATTCAGGAAGCCCTAATCCTTGTATAAAAATCAAACAAAACCCCAAGATAGAATGTTAATTGACTATTTTGGTCATGTTTGTTCTCATTTCACAATTTATAGCAGACATAAGAAGAAAATTCTATAACTTTGTCTCAACGCTAATAACATTGCATACTTAAAGGCGCTGTTTTTTATAATTAAGAGAAAATTGATTATTTTTGCTCTTTTCTTCAGACAATTGTTTGATAAATATTAGTTTTTGGATAAATATTAGTAATTTCGTAATCAGCAATCAAAACGATCAATTCAGAAGAAGAATATGCCGTTTGGAAGGGGGATCAATTGTACCCAACTCTAGGGGATCAATTGTACCCATAATCAACATTTTAGAAAACTTTTTCAGAAAAAAGTTGAGAGTTTTACATTGCTTTGAAAATATGACATTATGAAGTTCATTTTACGCTCGAACGATTGGAACAAATATTTTTATCATAATTTTTCCATGTAAGGAACATTTTAAAGTGATGAAAAAAGATCTTCAAGTTACATTTTGTGAAATTTTTCAAACAAAGTTCAATTACTCAAACGATTATTTTGTTAAAAAAATTTAAACTACAAGCATTCTTATTTTGCTCATTTTGGCACATTTTTCTAGAACATTTGATCTTTGTAAGACATTCCAGTTTCGAGATATAGCCAAGGAATCAAGTATCCCCAGGGATCAAGTATCCTCATTCTCCCCTACGATTTTTCACTTTTTCCATACATTAATTGTTGCAAATTTGTTACTTTATGAAACGAAGGGTTAAGGTTGTTTTATTGAAAAAAAAATCGAATTATTGATATTTTGGATTATTTTTAGTATCCCACCTCCCCACGTGATGTTTAAACTAAACTTCAGAGAGCTTAAACCCTTAAACCACTTAAACTCCAAGTAACAAAAGAAGGATTTCAAATTTGTTCCGGCCTAATTTAGTGCCGAAAACATGGGCCCTTTGTTGCTGATTGTCGCCGAACATGTTAAGGTTGTGCAATATAGGAAGCAACAGCGTTACTAAATGCCGCATGAGATGCATATAGGATTTTAAAGAATCGGCAGCGGTACCAAAATATCAATGTGGTATTAAGATGTCAGTTCGGAATTTTTTTTTGTCTCCTCCATCAGGGAATATTTAAAGATGGTAGTGCCAAGTCAGCCCTGCTTTAATATTGGTATGGTACAGACTGCGACACAATCATGAAAAATCTGTTAATTTATCAGGAAACCTGCCGTTTTCGTTAATAATTCGAAGAATCTGCTGGAAATTTTCCACTTTGAAAACATGTTATCCTAGAAGGTGGTAGAAGGATTCTTGCTCTTCAATATCGGTACAAAAAACTTTCGAGTATTTTTTTTTATAAAATAGACCATCGAAGTTCGAAAAAATGGTGGATTTCCTCAATCAGTTTTTCAAAACTTTAAAATTAGTTCAAAGCCCTCCATAAAAAGTAACAGGTCGGTGCCATTTTATCTCCTTATTACAATGAAGTAATACATATTTTTTCTTAAGAAAACCACAAACTTTTACTGGCATTTTAGTAAACCGAGTTAACATTCATTTATTGATGTGATATCGGCATCATTTTAATTAAAATGTTAGTCTCGAGGTCTTTGAGAATATTAAAGGAGGTTCGAGTTTCCTTTGAAAACAAGCAAGTTTAAATGAAAATATTTCCAATCAACATCTTCTGCATCTATGGCGACCTGTCCACTCCATGACAGCTCCTGAGCAACCTTAGCAAAACGTTGTAGTGTTCGTTACGTTAAAAGAAATCAACTGGATCAAGCAAAATCTCGATATGAAGGATGCTTATTCAGATGCAAAATTTGGCGTCGTAATGGGTTTGGCCACTTTCCTCAATCTGTGAATAATCTGAAAGGAATAACGGAACCGAGAAGCCTCAAGAAAGGCTCGAAGAATCGAAGCTGGTTTCACCGACCGAGATTTTTGCCCAGAAAGAGAATACGGAAGTTAGGTTACGTCGTGAGACGGAAATCCATGTAAAAATTAAAAAAAAAAAGATGGATGCATATTAAACAAAAATATTCAAATAAATACCTCCCGAAAGCAAACAAGAACATTTTGCTGAGTTTTGCAAAGCTTGCATTCATATATTTTTGTTATGTTATTTCCAATCATAAGAGCGCTGCTGCCGACAAAATGAACACAATTTACCAAATCACAAAATTTTGTGCTCAATAAATAACAGTAGCAGTCCGGATCAACTCCAAAGTACATATACCTACTGTTTATACCATCAACGTAGGCCTAGTAAATTCAATCAAAAACAATCAACTCGTTTGGCAGCAAAGCTTCCGTTGATCGCTTTCATCTAGCAGCGAAGTGTTTCAAACACAAAGAAATAATATTAAATTTCATATCCTTCCTATCCATTGCACTTTCCGCTATACACATCCTCCCCTATACATTTTCGACGGAATAATGATGCAATTCGAACGATTACCGCAAACAAACTGTAATTATGCCTGGCCAAAGTTGAAATGCAAATTCATAGTTTATCGGTCCTATTATGTACCTATGCGTTTTAAGCAACTGTGTTCTAATGAATATTAGCTGACAATTGGGGATGCGTTCGATTGGGGCGTGTAGGACGCAAATGTGTGGAGGCATGTAGGTATGCTCTTTACCAAACACGGCTTCATTCTGGTTTTTTTAGCTAATCGAAATTCTATCGTAGGTTTATGCCGCCTCATTAAAAAATAGCTTTTCGGATGCATCGTTGATTTGGAAACGGAAATTTAAGGCACAGCTGTGCTTCGCCAGGGTCAAAGAGAGATTGAAAAGAGCGTGTTTTTTAATTGGAGTTCTCTTTTGTATCGTGGAATTACAGTTCTACAAACATTCGCACTTATAGACTTTTCCGAAAATTATAAATACACTTTCGATTGCTTTGATTCAGCAAAATTACACTGAAAATACACGGTGTACAATATAATAAGGTGATATCTTCCCAATAGTGTCGTCATTACTATCCATCTAGTGATCCTCGGTGTATGCAGCATTATCCTATTTACGCGCGCAAAACTTTTTGCCTGGCACGCTATAGGCAGATAGTAATGACGTCACTTGTTTACATTCAAACGAGTTGTTTACTCGTGTTAGTAGCCTACCTTATATATTTATACCGTGCTGAAAATAATTTTCACTTTAAAGGTAAGTGACATCTGGAGTGAATTTTCGCCTTACGTAAATTCATGTGAATTTTAAGTGACCGTCAAGTGAAATCACTTAAGTGACCGATCAAGTGAATTTCAAGTGAGTGGCAAAATCAATTTCAAATGTTTGCTCAGGTCATTAATATCTGTCAGTTGTAGTGGTTTTTAGGTGAAATTTCGGAATATCAAACATGAATCAACTTTTTTTTTTCTTTAAAACAATTATTTATTAAAAAAAAAATACGACGCAAAACCCCTCACTTTTTTCCTTATTTGGGTTCAAATATAAGTATCGGTTTTAAAAAATCATTTACTACCTGACGAGACATTCTGGTTGATCTTTTCTGAAAAAATAAAAAAAAAATTAAAATTTAATAAGTATTTATTGTTAACTTCACTGTACTTGAATATTTCCACAAAAAATCATCATCGGAAAACGTATCCGAAACCTGATTGCTTTAAAAAAGGTCACTGCGACGTGTTAACCGATTCACACGATGTTTCTGTCGACCTTTGGAAAAATATAATTGTTTAAAAACATATATATTACTCTAATTCTGCACCTACCGACTCAAACAAACCTCTGCTGTTTCTTTTCCAAACAACAATAAAACAATCAATACTGACATTGTTGACATTCGCAATTCAAAAAGTCACTTGAATTTTAAGTGATGGGCAAGTGAAGCTTAATTGACCGGTCAAGTGAATTTAAAGTGAGCATCGAAGACATTCAGTGCCGGTCACTTAAAACTCTAGTGATGAAAAAGTGAATATTGATTTGGTCACTTAAAACTTGAGTGAAAGGCAAGTGAAATGTACATGAGCCACTTGAAATGAAGAAATTCACTGAGTTTTCACTTTTAAGTGAATCTTCTAGTGTATTTTAAGTGTGATTTTGGGTTCAGTGTATTGAACCAAGTAGGCTCATAAGAGCAAGTTCACTGGTGTTGGGAAAAAAGTGGTAGAAATTTTGACACTTACGGCACATTTTGAAAATTTTGCCATGTAAAAACATTTTCAAGATCTGTGGCCTTCAAGTTTTTTTACAACACGTGTTGTATTGTCGCATGCTGGATGCAAAAATAGCACTATTTCTATCACATACGTCTGAAATAGAAACAGTGTTGTAAAAAAATACAATGCCCCAAGATCTTGAAAACATGTTTGCATGGTAAAATTTTCAAAATGTCAAAATTTCTACCACTTTTTCCCAACACCAGTGAACTTGCTCTAACAAATAGATATACTTTTATCTTTTTAGAGCAAGTTCACTGGTGTTGGGAAAAAGTGGTAGAAATTTTGACACTTACGGCACATTTTTAAAATTTTGCCATGCAAAAACATTTTCAATATCTGTGGCCTTCAAGTTTTTTTCACAACACGTGTTGTATTGTCGCATGCTGGATGCAAAAATAGCAATATTTCTATCACTTACGGTTGTAATAGAAACAGTGCTGTAAAAAATACAACGCCTACAGATCTTGAAAACATTTTTGCATGGTAAAATTTTCAAAATGTCAAAATTTCTACCACTTTTTCCCAACACCAGTGAACTTGCTCTTATAATATAATGATAAAAGAAGGGGGGGTAAGGAAATTCACAAAAAATTTCAATATGGACCGCGTCGAAAAATCCTAAGCAACATCTTTCCGTGAATAAAAAGTTTATCGTTTTAATTTTTCCTATACGTCTATTGAAGATAGTATAATTAGAAACTATATCATGGTAAACATAATTTAAAAAATCATGTTCTAAAGAATGATCTCACTTTTGCTGAAATGTCTTCCATCAGGTTCTGCAGAGTAGCTTTTGTGCATTTCCTGGATGCTGCCTTCCAATTTTTTTCAAATTCTCCCATGCTTTGAGAAACTGTTCCCTCCTTCCTTAAGATCCTCTTCACAATCTCCCAGTATTGATCAATCGGTCGGAGATCTGGCCAATTTGATGGAATGATGTTTTTCTCGACGCATTGGATGTGATTGTCTGAAAGCTACTGCAGTATAGGCAATTGAAATCGCATTAAATATATTTATATCGTGGGTACAGTGACCGATTATACGATTATAATTATACTTGTTATAATATTTGTAGCTATATCGGAAAGACACGGTGTTAATTTGCCTACTAATGTGACATACTAGTAAACATACAACGTGATATGAAAGGCGATGCTTACGTAGTATTCTTTACGAATTTATTCGAAGTTATTTACGATTTCGATTCGAAAGTAATTTGTGTACCAATGTAAATGCTTCTTAAGAAATCTTATGCCTTCGTTATAAGATATCATTTGCAATCGGCGGAACTAAATACGACTTAATCCAACATATCGTAACTAAGTCGTATTTCATTGGAAAGTTGCATCTTCTACGATGAAAAAACGATATGGTCGAATGGTAAGTGTACATATTTACGATTCCGATTTGAGTTGCATCTATATACGAGTTTGACGATGATTTCTTTTACGATTTCATGTTGGCTGGGAAATCATTGATAAATTTTTCAAAATGATGTTTCTTATTATGAACTAGAAATTTGCTTAAAAATAATATCTAAGCAGTCAAGCTTTAAAATTTGAAATAAATATTCCGGATACATAGATTTCTTAAAAAAAATTGAATTCTAAAATAAATGTAAGAACAGGTAAAAATTTATCATGTTTGTTGTTTGGAACATGATCATAATTGTTATTAATTATTCATCTTAGTTTACTTTTTTTTTCTTCATTTTAAAATTAAGAGTTGATTGAAAAATTCCGCTGTAGTATTTTGAATTTGAAAAAAAAATTAGTCGCGATTTAAAATGTGAATTTTCAATAAGAAAAAATAGTTTATGTATAAAAAACACCAAAAATGCAGAATTACTTATAAAAAATATTTCTACAAATTTAAATAGTTTAACTTTAAAATACAGTAAATTTATTTGAAACTTGGAAAAAACTTTACATATAGATTCAGTTAATTCATTTGAAAAATTAAACAAAATATGAAGATCAAAAAACTAAACTTTGACCATTAAAGAAGGATTTTTTTTTCAAAAAATACTTCTTAACATTATAAAAAACTTATTTAAAGAATTTAATTGATAACTCAAGGGAAAAGCCTTTTTGGGCTTATGTTTTAATGATTGGTATGGTTGATTTAAGCATACTGAACTCGAATCTTTTGACAAATTTGGACTATCTCATTTAGTTTTGGTGATATGGAGTTTTGAAATGAGTCAGTTTTAAGTGAAATCAATCATTGATTACTAATTATTTATCGAACCTACATTTAAGAAAAAATCTGTTTCTGATTTTTTTTTTATTACAATTCATTTGATCAAGAGATAATATTTTTATGATGATGATGCATGATCTAGAAAGTAAAGTTCAACAGTTTATAAAATTTTGAGAAACATGATAAGGTACAAATATTTTTGGCATAACTGCAGAAAATTGAAAAAAAAACTTGATTGATTTCATTGAAAAAATACTAGTTGAAACCCGCAAACCGATTAGATTCGTGCTTTCAAAATTTTCAAAATTCAATTTGGTTGAAAACCTGCTTTAAAAATTCGTTGAATGGGGAAAAGAAAACAAATAGAAAACATCTATAACTTTTTTTTTCGCAGAACTTAAAATTACTTGACGTCTTGAGTTGATAATTTATTTTAAAATTTTGTTTTTGTTTTAGTTTTGTCAAGAAAGTGCAGAACGTTCTTGAATAATTTTAAGGTAAAAAGTTATTTCAATAACAAAAGCTGATAAAAGAAATGCATATTTAAATTTCATCCAAAAGGTGATGTTGAGCAAGAAAAAAATTTAAATTGAGACTGGAATTGGTTTTTTGAAAAATATTTCATATCAGCATAACATTTGTAACGACAATAACGATTTTTTTTTAAATCAAAATTTTTAATAATAATGTAGATGGTAGTAGATTTGAGATATGTTTTGTTAATTCTGTGGACCATCATGAGAAGTAAACGCCTCTTACATGATGTCGAACTTGTCGATGAATAAAATTAGTACTCGATAAATTAATTTTGAAGTTAAAATGATTCATTTCAAATTCTGTTCTTGTTTAGTTACACTTCTCAATAAAAATCCATTCTCAAGACAAGGTAGAGTTTTATGTCAAGTTTAATGTTTAAATTCGAAAGGTTATCTGAAGTGCAAATCAAAATTTACAATTAGAAATTAGTTTCAATTCGTGAACGTAATTTTATGTCTTGTAAAATGAAATGTCTCAAGCCTGGAGTGATTTAAGGCTAAATTCCGCCGGAGGCGAGCCAAATTACTGACTTACTTGTTAACACTTATTTTTAAACACCTTTTAAAAACAAGTGATTTCCCGATACTGCGGTTAAAATTTTATCCGGATAAAATCTTCATGGGGGGGGGGGGGGGGGGGGGTGTTATCTATGCAGATCTTTCAAGGACAACTCGTTGACATATTTGTCGATGATATTTCTCACGCTTGTGCGGTGTACTTATAACCGTTTTGTGAGTTGGTTGTAGGTAACACCCTTTCCAGTGCACCAAGCTTGCAGAGTTTTCTTTCTAGTTTCAAGATCAATACGAACCATAACGAAAATGAAAAAAAAAACTATTCCGAACAAATTGATTGCACAACACTTTTTAAGTATATAAACAAACTTTTGCTTGAATGTACACCGAAAACAGTTCTCCCATTTTGAGTGAACTAGTTTTAAAAGTTGCTAATGACTTTTCGACACAGTTCTAGTCCTGAAAATTACAGGAAAACACGGATTCGAACCTACACTCAGCAAATTTGACACATTGAGACTATGTGTCAGCCTATATAGATTTTTGCAATTTGTATACCAGTCAATTCCACAGTAGTTTTCCTGAGCACTTTTTCTGTCCCGAGATTCGTGCTGTAATTTTAGCTGTTGAAAATCTTTCAGGACGAAATCTTCCCGACCACATGAGGAAAGATTGAGTGTGTATATCTCGGCAACAACTTCATCAACATCTAAAAATTCGGAACTATCAGATTTTTCACAGTGTAGAATTTGAGAGAAAAAGCAAAGTGTAGAATTTAATTCATAAAAAGAATACATTTAAATTAGTAAATTTATTATACCTCAGGAATATTTCTAAGGCTACAATAATATGAAAAGCGAAAAACGAGATAACTTGTTTGGTCCTCAATGTGTTAAGATGCCTAATAAATCAGTCATACTAGAAAAGCCTCCAGAGTACTTTATATGTGCCTCAGAAACGACAATCTTTGAGGTGGTTTGATATTTTGATGATGATCATCCTGTGTACTAGAATCAAGATGTGCCAGAAAACGAACACACAAAAACACACAATCGATTCATTCCAGTATTTGGCGGGCGGCACGGCGCTGCCGACGCCTTTCCCGCAACCGGCTGGATCGCACCAGGAAAACCAGCGCAAACTGTCGCAGGATAAAGTAAACGTTCTCCGAAACGCTTATCAGCGACAGGCCAGCCATGATGCCGCACATGCCGCCAAAGTTGCTGAATATCTCGAACCAGTAGGAGGCCACGTCCTGCTTGTACAACCAGGTTTCCGGTTGCCCGAAAAATATGCGCACCACACTGACCTCGGAGACGTCCTCGATGCCGTGCCTGGGGAGAGCGGAAACCAAAATGAGAAATTGGGGCATCAGATTTCAGTTGGATTGTTTCAATGAATCAAGGCATGTTTTTGTTGTAGGATATGCTTACAAAGAATTTAAAGTTGTTCAAATATGCTTACGTTACGCTGAACCCGGTTCGATGAGTCTTTATAAGCGGCAGCTCCGATGCCGTCACCTGATACTTGGTGTCGGAGCACGGTGGCAAACACTCCGGACAGTAGAGCGACTCTTCCATTTCCTTCTCCAGTCCCGGAATCTCTACGATGTCGGTGATGACGGTGGACCATTTGACTGAAAGTAAAAAAAAATCAGTAAATGGACGACTCATATGAATGTATGTGAGGGTTCGCTTCGAAAAACCGAAAAGGATTTTTTTGTGTGTCCTTAGTAAATCACCAATCGTTTATTGACCAGCACCATAGGCTTTATTGGACTTGTTCCATCTTTAAAATCTGAGCGAACCCAAGTTTTAAAAAAAACATCAAAAATTCATGGACATTTGTAACTCTGGAAAAAGAAGCTTCAATTGTCATCCAAAATAAAACTGTAGAGGTACAACTAACCAAAACATTATGAAAAAAAAATGCCCATTGTAGAACCCATACCACGTCCGGACAAGGCTTTCCGTGTGAAAATCACAAGTAACAACCGAATTGAAACGACACAAACCTATAGTAGGTACATAAATATGTTCCTAGTTGGTAGGCAAACTTACTTTTGTACTTGTTCAGGCAAACGATGTGCTGCAGATTGCACACGGTTATCGACTTGTCCGAGACGAGCCCGGCCGCTGTCATGAAGAATGGGATGCACTCGCAAAGGGCCAGCACGCTCCGGATCCGGCAGGCTGCCACGCAGTTGCTGCGGCCGTAGTGGCCCCCGTAACGGAGCAGCTCGTTCCGGAACACGCACTGACGCTGACGGGGAAACAAATAAAAAAAAATTAACATGGTGAGGAAATTCTTGCTTTTGAGGGAAGAAAAATAACAGAAACGCAAAAAACAACCATGCATAAAATAAAATTTATTACATAAGGTGCGCAACTAAGCCCCCGCTGTTTGTCAATAGATGGCTCTTGCAAGCCGTAAGTGTAAGTGTTTGTCGATTTTGACATATTCAAAACGTCATAAACGAAGCTGTGACATATGGGGTAAACAAAAAGCTTGATACCTTTTCTCTCAAGGCCGCAGCAATAGATTACACAAATCTTAAGCAACCAAAAGTCGCGTTTTTATGTACTTAAAGATGGAACTCCGAAGTTCACATTTGGCTGAAAACATGTTTTACGGGAGCTTAAGGTGACTCTTGTCACGTAAAAGTTACTCAGGAACTTCCATCGCCCTTTGAAAGGTTAAATTATCGATAACGGAACTTCTAAGCGCCTTTAATGCAACTTCTTTCAACAAGGTCAATAACGTTCGCTCAACACTTTTTAACGCACCGTTAACATACTTCTAGGTGTTTTAAAGAACCTTTATGGGAATTCTAAGCGACATGTCAAAAATGTCTGTCAATTTCTTTTCATGGTATTTGTTTTGTTAATATCAGCACTAATATTTACAAATGAAATTCAAGAATTTTTCCAATTTTTCTTATCAATGTTAAGATATTCGAATAAATTATTGATGATGAGAATTTTTGTTTTTATTTATTAAATGTACTGAAAGTCCTTTAAACGAATTTAGGTACAATCTATTGACCAACCCAGAGCATAAAGTTTTCAAACATCATAGTTGACTTGATTGCAGATTTTCCTTCACCATCACGTTTTAGGTCTCATTTGACTACTAGGTAGTCAACATTCAAAAAACTGGAAAACCTTGACTGTCGTCATGGATTTCTGTTCGCGTGATGGATGTTATTTTCAAACGACGGTCGTCAAAGCAAGTTGATGGCGTTGGTTCAAAGCGATTGTGTGTGGATCGAAAAATTTCGAGTATTTGGATTGCTTATTCTGCGTGTCCTTTTCGGCGTCGTCTTAGAATGTTTTCAAATCTAAACAATATTCCGTCACAGTCAAAATGACGAGGACAAACTGAAGGCGACTATTATTTATTATTTTGACGCTTCATTTGACTGAAGGTTGAGGAAAGATTGTTTACTTGGTTACTCATAAGAAGTCGTCTGTATTGAATGCACAGTTTTTTGACTGATGACGGTGACTTTTTTACGCTCTGGACCAGCCCATTCAATCATCTCAAATGACATTAAGTTTAAATACTAATTATTACAGTGACAATGAACTATTGCTTGATTGGTCGAGAGGCTGGTGAGTTTCATTGCAACCTAGAGAGCAGCAGTTCAATTCTCATCGCGTAAGTAGCTTTTGTAATCAAAACAATATAATTAAACATAGCAATCTGTCTTCTGGTTGGCAGAGCAATCTGTCAACCGGATTTACAGGATTTAGAAACTGAATAGCATTCTCTACAGCCATCTAAACGAACTTGAAAGCAGCTTTAAGAACTTAAATTTTGGGCTGACTAGCATTCTCTCCAGACATAAACAAGAGCTGATTAAGCTTCTGTGAAACTTTTTTAAGGGAATTTTGATTGCTTGGGTACTCTTAAGTTCTAAATTCTGCAACGTTTGAAAAAAAAATTCACTTGTTGATAGAAATTCAGTTCTGAATCTGGATACTAAATTTTCCATGAAATTTGTCAAGTTTTCAAAATTGTACTTCTGTTTTCATATTTTGGATGCTGTATCTGAATTAGGATTCTTGATTTTCAGTTCGATTCATCATAAGAAATAAAAAATGGAAAATTGTATTGAACTCCTTATTAAAATTTGTATTTGCAATTCATACAAAATTTGATTCGTGATTAATTTCTGAATATGAAAAAATAGTATAAGAAACCATCCAGCATTTTTGTTTCCCATTCAGATTTGAAATTTTTAAACTTATTTATTTGCAAAGATCAAATAAAACAAAGCTTCAAAATAGCGATCTTAAATTGAAAACTCAGAATCAAAATATTTATATTTTAATTCAGTTTCACAAGTCGGATTAAAAAAAAATTGAAACAATGAAATCAGATTGAAACCAAAAACTTCAAAATTTGAGCTTTCCAGAATTATTTCCGCAAGTAGTCAGGCCGGGAAATTTCAGGCAATTTTGTTTAAAACCTTGAAAAACCGTTAACTACCGTCAACTGGGGCAACATGCAACCCTTTTCAACTTCAATGGCTTTTAAAATTTGAATGCTTACAGATAATCATACCTCTTGTACATCAAAAGTTTTAAGGTTGATGGGACACCAAACTGACGTAATAAGAAATATTATTGGTTTTACCAGTTATTTTTTAATTTACAAAAACATGCGATTTTCACCCTACTAAGAAAAGGGGTAAGTTGCAACAAACTCAGTAATTTATAAAAAAAAATCAATTGAGAACGTTTGAAAATTTAAAGTTTTTGATACATTTGTGATAACGCATAAAGCACCAATTGCAGTATTTTTTGGTTTTGTTCGAATAAATTTTACATTTTTTCTGTCAAAAATGTTTTTGAGAAAAAAGTGTTAATCTGATGCATACATTTAGGGGTAAAAAATACTACAAAATATTCTATTATCTTGAATCATCTAAATAAATCTTAGGGTGGATGAAATTTTATTGTTAACAAACGCACAATGCAAAACAATGATATCCCAGCATATGGAAACGTGATTTAAAAGATTTAGTTCTGATTTGCATTTTGTTGCATTTTGCCCCAGTCAGCAAACTGAATTATACAAATATTTATTTAAAAAATTTGGTGATTGTCCGAAAAATATTTATACACCAATAGTGTTGGTATTGGATAATGAAAGCAATTTAAAGTTTGTAGGTGATATCATTAAACCACTTCGTCATACGAGGTAAAGTTTTTTACGGCATCGAAAAGTGTAAAAATTTGAACATCTATTGCTCGATTTTTTACATGTTTTATGAGAATCAAAAACTTTAAAATTACTTTATTCGCGATGATAAATACTATGTCAGTGTTGTAGTATACAAATGTTGCATCTAACCCTGCTTTTGCATGATGCCCCGTTTGACGGTACCTGATTTAAATTTAAAATTCAAAAACCCCCCAAAATTACCTCCATTGGGAAAAGTTCTTACAAAAGAGTCAAGTTGCCGTGTTTCGACGAGAAATTTATTGATCTGTTTTTTATCAGTCGTTCTATTTTGTCAAATAAGTTTCCATCGTCCGATTCAATGATCATCGGGAAATACAAATCCTATAATTTCATAGAGATTTTCATATTTCATTATGCTTATTTCAGATGATCTATTAGAATGCGGAATGGAAATTATAGAGAAATCAACGGCTTTGCATTTACTTCGAATGCAGTGAAATTACAAACGCGGGCTTAACATCGACCGCCTCCAGATGGTTGCTTACTTTGAAAAATTAAGTGCAAAACATTTGTGGCACATGGGACGCTGCGGAATCTTGCAGATGAAGAATTTCTAGGACTGGGTCAGCCGGAGAAAGGTAGTCTGTCACAATGCCACTTTCTGAGGTTAAGTCTTAAGGCGATCATCGAGGAAAATTACACACATCGAGAGAAGAAAAAATGGCTTTCGCATTCCGTTTTTGCGGTTGGGCTAAGTTTTGATGCTCGAGTTGTTTGTTTACTAACTTAATTATTTACATTTAAAATTTTTGGAAACGTTCCGAGTGCTTTAAAATTAGATCAAGAGTAGTGAAGGTCGTTTCCTACAATCAAATTTCAACGCATGATGTATGTATAACGCGAATAATCGAGGTGGCTTTAAACGATGAAGTGCGAAAATCGTGGCTCCAGAGAGTGATAGAAGTTGTCAGAGAAAGTTTCATTTTTCCATAAAGCTTATTATCTTATATTCTTCTAGACGAGCCTCAATTTTTTTCAAAAAGGGTCACATTTGTTGAGTAAATCTCAAGAATTTGGATTGAGGAAAACACGTAGCAAGAATAGTCATGATCATGATTGAGCGCACCAATTTTTTATGGTTGTTGGAAGCCTCGTGTATTGCTAATAATGCTTTTTCTAATTCATCACTTAACACGTATTCTTGTCCATCATTCAATGCATTATAAAAAATCCATCCAGGTAGCATTGTTGTAGAATTTTCATCAACATGATCCGTCTTCATTATTTCCAAATTGAGCGCAGGTGAGTGCAATGATGGGATTGCTTGGATTGGATATACAGACTGCAATATAAAAAATAATTTAGAAAAATTTAAATAAAAGCTGTTTTCCGGAAATCAGCAGAACAAATCTTGCTATATTTAGTCAAAGACGGGATTTGACAAAAATCAATTGACTTTTCTTAAGCTCTAAAAAACAAAATATTTTCGTTCTTTAGATCATGGATAGATGAAGAAAGTTATAACTTTTTTTTTCGCAAATATGTTTAAAAAGATAATGACGTGAAAGCCGTTTCTATATAGAGACAGTATGTACTGCAAATTGTATCCCCTTTCTCGCAAATTACCTTTTTTCACAACTACTTCCTGCTTCCTTTTTCAAATTTGTGGTTTCTTCGATAAATTTGTATTTTCTTTGTTTTGATATATTGTTAACTCAAACTGCTTTGGTAATTTTACTTAATATTACGATTAGTAAGAACTTTACTCACATAGAGGCGCACATGGTGTGTCTCCCATTTTTATTTTTTAATTTATGTTGCTAAAACTGGGCAAAATCCAAGCAGTTTGTTCCAATATCCGGGCATTCGAGGCGGACCGGACTTGTCTTAAAATTTCATTGCAAAACCGGGTAAGCCTTGATAAATACAGAAAATTTGGAATGCTTCATTCACAATTGAGTCAATTTTGGAAACAAATTTCACTATTTGGTTCATTTTTTTTAAACTCTTAACTGGAATTTAGATTAAGAACCAATATTGAAAATCGATAACAGATCCAAAATTTAAATTTGAATTCAGGTTCAAAATTAAGATTTAGAATTAAAATACAAAATTTAAATCAAGATAGGCTCGTAAATGAGTTATGCAATCAAAACAAAACATTAATTTTTCAAGATGATTATTTCGTTGAGGAATTCAAATCGCAAGAGATAGCAGGTTTTAAATTTTGATTGTTAATTCAATTTTAAAATTTCAAATTTTTAACCCAAGTCAGTCTGAATACACAACTAAGCTGAGAATCACAAAGATTAATAAGAATTTAATTTAATTTAGCAAATGTTGTCTTATAAAAATTCCTTGTTTATAATATTAAAAAAAATACATCAACAGTATTTTATTTATGGAAATGATTTTCAAAATATTGCAGATAAAGAAACATAAAATCTTCGCGTAAAAAATATTTCCTCGATGGCTGAACCTAATAAATTTTGCAGTTTTTTTCTTCAAAAGTCAAATTCCAACCTAAAATCTTAAACATGAATTCTCGCTATACATGGAAATTCTTTTTCTGGGTTTCTCATGTATAGTTAGCTAGTGCAGAGCAAAGGCGGGAGCAATTCATGGGAGCTTTTCATCAACATGCCCTCTAGCCTAACATTTCAACACCTATCAAGCTTTCTCCTATTGGCGCACTAATGCCGGTCAATCGGCGCTGGACCCTTAGGTAGGTAGGTAATGCCTGTCTATCCACCTTCCTTAGAAATTCTATAAAATAAATTCTCTCTAGTTTTCATTCCACCGCACATGTCATTAAACTTATAATCAATTATCAAGTTTGAACCGCAAAAGTTTCAGCTCTCACTTTTTCTTTTTGAAAATTAATTTATTTTCATAGATGGTTTAAATGTTTGAATTTGTTCAAACATTCCGTTGTTGAGTTTGGTATATTTAGTATTTTTTATGAATATAGAATATGTTTTTTTTTTCAAAGAAAGTTAAGGCAAACCAAAAGCCTTAACCAACCAGGCTCTTTAACATTTTTTTTTAAATCGTGCATTGTTAAGGCAAAAAAATCATTGAAAAAAATTGGTCATCAAAAACCCCTCTCATGGGACGGTTCTTCCTACGGCCCTGTCCATATCCTATTACAAGACAAATAAAGACGGAAGCAATCAGCTAGCAAGGATATTGTCGAATGATGTACCGGGCGCTCTGTGAGTATGTAAATCGGCATTAGAAAAAAAAAAAAACACTTCTTTGCTTCCAACCCCCGGCAAAAAACCACCAGCCAAAATGAGCTATGCGTGTGAATGTAAACCGGCCGGCAATAGAAACGGTTTCTAGTTTCCCATTCTCACCCCATTCCTATCCCATTTTCATCTTTTTCCCATCAAAGACAAAGGAGGATGAAAAAAAAGTCAACCGGCACACAGTGGGGCAGGACCTATGAAAGCTTGGCCAAAACCCCTTTTTGTAAATTTCAAAAATTCATCATAAATTTATGCTTTTCAGAAACTGGACATTACACTGATCACAAATCTGTCAAACAAAACTTCAAATTCGTTGTTTCATACAATTATCTACGTTGGTGAAGTTGGGGTTATGCTGTTGCATTTTATCGCAAAAACAAAAAAATATTTTCAATACTCCACTAAAATTTTATTTCTTGAAGAAATCAAAAAAAAAAAAATTAACATGGATGTGTTCAGAATAATATGAAATTTATTTATTTGAGGTTGAAGAATCGAAAAAAAATCGTAATTTTTTCACGAGCATAAACGTATAACGTTAAAAAATTACGAATTTTCTTCATATTGGGACATCTGGAAAATATGTTACCCCACTCTCATTTCTACTCGAACATTTAAATGGAAGTCTCAGCTATCCAACAAAACAAAAACTAGTTGCCACTTTTTGCCTATTCAAAAGTTATTCACGTTTTGGTGAAACATGTTTTTGGACAATTTTCGTACTTGTGGAATTGCTTTTGATAATGACTTTTGCTTGAAAAACTTGAACTCAGTCAAGTTTGAAATTTTTAAATTTATTTTTTTTTCAAAATTTATTTCTTCTAAGTTTGATAATACTACTTCGGTTTTTAAAAGTTATATTTATCTACAGACAAGCAGGTAAGATTCCTTGGAACTTTCTATAACCTTCTCAAATCCTTTTCGGTCAGATGTTTACTACCTATATGTTAATTAACTTAATTTTTATTTAACATTTTCTATAAAATGTAGAGATCTTAAAGTTTTACTCAAAAATAAAATAGAAATTATTTACACACTGAATGTTTGGCTATTAAAAAAAACAATGCAACCATGTTTTTTGCTGTCATATTGAGTAACAGCCTACTTGATCCATTAGCTACTTATTTAAGGTATCAATATGAGTTTATGACTTTATTTTCTGAACTGATAATAAAGCCATAATCTGTTACCACTGATTACACTGACATGACACTTTGAACAAAAATCCCGTTCATATTTTTCATATTTAATTTGTATGGAAGCATTCGTTTCATAGATGGAATGAGTTTCAAGCCATCATAATAAACGATTTGTCGTACCCCGAAATCCTCAGAGGTCAAAGTCGGTTCAATTTGATTCAATTTGCTTGATTTGTTCCTTGTCAGGTTCCTACCAGCTGTTAGTTTTTTTTGTGGTTGCTTGGTTTTTTTTTTGAAATGTAGAAATTTGGTACCATTTCTATGAAATCTGCTTCTTCCAGAAAAGAGATTGGTCTCAAACCAGCGTTAAAATAACATGCATTTCTTTCTTAACAAATTTGGGTCCATTTGCATTATTTGTTCTAGAGTTTTTTAGATATTCAGGTAACATTTGTATGGGGACCCCCCATTTTAGGACCCTTCGGTCCTAAAAACCCTTACATGATCATTTTCACGCCGATCGTCTGAGCAGTCTTCAAGTTGATAAGAAAAATCTGCTAAACAAAGTTATCTAGATCTAATTTCACAACATCTAGATGAAAAAAAGTTACATCAAATTAAAGATTTTGAACAGATGAACAACTTTTCAGAAGGCTTCAAACCAGTAGGATTTCATTTAAAAAAGTTTTGAGGTTTTGACCATCGATTGGTCAGGTCTGCCCCACTGTGCGGCAGTGCGTTTTTTATGGCTTCGTTTGCTAACCGACTCTATTGGTGCACTGGGTAAGATATCGGACAAACAAGCCGAGATGAGAATGATGCAGTGAGTTCGATTCTCACTATATTTTTTTTGGGATCAATTATCTAACCAATAGGATGAAAATCTCATAAAATGTTTTTCTTCTTTCACTTGAATGTAGTGGTCCTGCATGATTTTGCCCGAGAGCTCAAGTCTTTGTGCCAGTTGTGCTTTTCCAATCATATCATCTTTGGTGCAGTACTTTTTTCAGTGCATTTTCGGCATAAAAATTAACTAAATATGCATAGGATTTTTGCAACTTCTTCAATGGGTGTAGTTTGAGTTTAATGCTATTTTGTTTTGATTTTACATGGGACCTTACCTTTTCAAAAGAGAAGGTGATCTTTGATCAAAATTTATCATCTTTTTATTCAAAAATTTATGTATGTTTCCAAATTGATAAAAATCCTTTTTGTGTCTGTCGACTTTTGTCGAACTTTATATTGATTTTGTATGGGACCCCCTTTTTAAAAGTGGTAGAGGTAATACTGCAATCTAAATCAACTTTCCATGTCAAAACGTGTATATGTATACCAAATTTCACGAATATCATCTGAAAATTGCATGAAAAATTAAAAGTTTTTTTTTTCTAATCTTTGAAGATGATCGGTAAATTCTACAGAAACAAGGGAAACCAAAAAAGGAAAGATCACAGTCCTAAATTTGTTTTTATTTAACTTGCTCGGATTTCAGTTGATTTTGAATCATTGATGATCATTGTGTTTTCCAAATGTTTTCATTCCGGCTAAACGGTTTGTATTCGAACAGTAGATTACTTTTCGCCATGCTTAACTTAACATGTCCATCGTTGTGGTGATTAAATGCAGACCTACAACAGAAGTACCCAACTAGTTACTGTTTTGGTCTGCCGTGCATGTAATTACCATGTTTCTGGAGCCACGTTTTCGTATGTAGGGCACTGACACAAACATACACTCTCTCTCTCTCTCTGGTTCCTAAAGTAACATTATCACTGCCGTTGAAATGTATTTGCTCCTGCTGAGTCCCAAAAGCCCAGTGCTAACCCAGTTCTATGCTGCCGTCAACATTATTTCTGGTCCGGTTGGTTACAGTATTGTTAGATTATGTTGCGGATTTGTTTGGTGAAAGAAACGCGTGTTCTAAAGGATGAATTGTTTTCCAACATATTTACACAACACTGTACATTTTTTCTTGTTCCCCAAAAAGCGCATCTCTTGCATTCGACCACGAAAGGCTGCCAAAAGTGGGCACCTAAGCTCGCAAGAGTGGGTTGCCCTGTGGTTTTCAGATTCAGTTTCTGGTCGAGTTGGACCAAATTATTTCACCGGCTCACCTTGCTCTGAGCTTGGGTTGGCGGATTCCAAATTGCAACTGGGCAGCACTTTGAACACTGACTGGGGCGAAGGGCTCATTCCAGCCCACAAATGGGGCTCACCACACCAGGCGGACCATTCAAAAACATAGTTCGAGCTTCCGGAACTTGAACCCTCCAGGACCACAGACACAACTACCGACTGAAAAAGTGCGGATGGTCATGCGGGAGTTTAGTGTTTTTACGTACGTTAATTTTGTACATAATTTTCCGGCTTTTGGATCCCCTTTTCCGGTTACCTCCTGCAAACCCATAGGTACGTACCTTTTCCTTGGAATATCTCCGAACATCTGGCTCGCTGTTTATGGTGATGGCGTCCACTCGGATGAAGGACTCGGTACCGAGATGGATAAACTGCTCGCTTACGCCACCGGAAGTGACATCCGGTACCTCGGCGGGGTTGAAGATTTGTAACTGGCAGCGAGTTTGAGATATCCGTAAAATGGATATGCAATGAGGATTTCAAAATGTTATGTTAGACGTAATAGAAACATTAACGGGAGTTTTTATTCTCGAACTTGTGGTATTCGAAGCGAATTATTTTAAAGCAAAAATGTTTAAGATTACTACCTAGTTTTGTAAAAAATTTACACAACTTCAATGGATTCCAATCGATGATTTGAGAGGAAGTTTACAGCAACGAATCAAAACCGGGCATTTTTTTAGGGACAATAAAAAAATGCCCGGACAAAAATGACAAAAATGACAAAAATGACAAAAATGACAAAAATGACAAAAATGACAAAAATGACAAAAATGACAAAAATGACAAAAATGACAAAAATGACAAAAATGACAAAAATGACAAAAATGACAAAAATGACAAAAATGACTAAAATGACAAAAATGACAAAAATGACAAAAATGACAAAAATGACAAAAATGACAAAAATGACAAAAATGACAAAAATGACAAAAATGACAAAAATGACAAAAATGACAAAAATGACAAAAATGACAAAAATGACAAAAATGACTAAAATGACAAAAATGACAAAAATGACAAAAATGACAAAAATGACAAAAATGACAAAAATGACAAAAATGACAAAAATGACAAAAATGACAAAAATGACAAAAATGACAAAAATGACAAAAATGACAAAAATGACAAAAATGACAAAAATGACAAAAATGACAAAAATGACAAAAATGACAAAAATGACAAAAATGACAAAAATGACAAAAATGACAAAAATGACAAAAATGACAAAAATGACAAAAATGACAAAAATGACAAAAATGACAAAAATGACAAAAATGACAAAAATGACAAAAATGACAAAAATGACAAAAATGACAAAAATGACGAAAATGACAAAAATGACAAAAATGACAAAAATGACAAAAATAACAAAAATGACAAAAATGACAAAAATAACAAAAATGACGAAAATGACAAAAATGACAAAAATGACAAAAATGACAAAAATGACAAAAATGACAAAAATTACAAAAATTACAAAAATTACAAAAATTACAAAAATTACAAAAATTACAAAAATTACAAAAATTACAAAAATTACAAAAAATACAAAAATTACAAAAATTACAAAAATTACAAAAATTACAAAAATTACAAAAATTACAAAAATTACAAAAATTACAAAAATTACAAAAATTACAAAAATTACAAAAATTACAAAAATTACAAAAATTACAAAAATTACAAAAATTACAAAAATTACAAAAATGACAAAAATTACAAAAATTACAAAAATTACAAAAATTACAAAAATTACAAAAATTACAAAAATTACAAAAATTACAAAAATTACAAAAATTACAAAAATTACAAAAATTACAAAAATTACAAAAATTACAAAAATTACAAAAATTACAAAAATTACAAAAATTACAAAAATTACAAAAATTACAAAAAATACAAAAATTACAAAAATTACAAAAATTACAAAAATTACAAAAATTACAAAAATTACAAAAATAACAAAAATTACAAAAATGACAAAAATTACAAAAATGACAAAAATTACCAAACTTACAAAAATTACAAAAATTACAAAAATTACAAAAATTACAAAAATTACAAAAATTACAAAAATTACAAAAATTACAAAAATTACAAAAATTACAAAAATTACAAAAATTACAAAAATTACAAAAATTACAAAAATTACAAAAATAACAAAAATTACAAAAATGACAAAAATTACAAAAATGACAAAAATTACCAAACTTACAAAAATTACAAAAATTACAAAAATTACAAAAATTACAAAAATTACAAAAATTACAAAAATTACAAAAATTACAAAAATTACAAAAATTACAAAAATTACAAAAATTACAAAAATTACAAAAATTACAAAAATTACAAAAATTACAAAAAATGACAGAATTAACAAAAATTTCAAAGATAACAAAAATTATAAAAATGACAAAAATGACAAAAATTACAAAGATTACAAAATTTACATAAATTACAAAAATTACAAAAATTACAAAAATTACAAAAATTACAAAAATTACAAAAATTACAAAAATTACAAAAATTACAAAAATTACAAAAATTACAAAAATTACAAAAATTACAAAAATTACAAAAATTACAAAAATTACAAAAATTACAAAAACTACAAAAATTACAAGAAATACAAAAATTACAAAAATTACAAAAATTACAAAAATTACAAAAATTACAAAAATTACAAAAATTACAAAAATTACAAAAATTACAAAAATTACAAAAATTACAAAAATGACAAAAATTACAAAAATTACAAAAATTACAAAAATTACAAAAATTACAAAAATTACAAAAATTACAAAAATTACAAAAATTACAAAAATTACAAAAATTACAAAAATTACAAAAATTACAAAAATTACAAAAATTACAAAAATTACAAAAATTACAAAAATTACAAAAATGACAAAAATTACAAAAATGACAAAAATTACCAAACTTACAAAAATTACCAAACTTACAAAAATTACAAAAATTACAAAAATTACAAAAATTACAAAAATTACAAAAATTACAAAAATTACAAAAATTACAAAAATTACAAAAATTACAAAAATTACAAAAATTACAAAAATTACAAAAATTACAAAAATTACAAAAATTACAAAAATTACAAAAAATGACAGAATTAACAAAAATTTCAAAGATAACAAAAATTATAAAAATGACAAAAATGACAAAAATTACAAAGATTACAAAATTTACATAAATTACAAAAATTACAAAAATTACAAAAATTACAAAAATTACAAAAATTACAAAAATTACAAAAATTACAAAAATTACAAAAATTACAAAAATTACAAAAATTACAAAAATTACAAAAATTACAAAAATTACAAAAATTACAAAAATTACAAAAATTACAAAAATTACAAAAATTACAAAAATTACAAAAATTACAAAGAAAGGTTATAAAGTGGGTTGAGTGGAAATCTCGATAAATATGTAAAACAGCAGAAAGCGAGTTGAGAGGACAGGTTTGTGATGAAGTGGATTGAGAGGACAGATTGACATAAATAAAAAAAAATCACCGTTAAGCGAGTTGAGATGACATATTGATGATCAAGAGGGTTGAGAGGACAGCTTGATATATAAGGGAAAAACCAAGAAGCGAGTTAAGAGAACAGTATTGTGATGAAGCGGATTGGGAGGACAGCTAGACATAAATAAAAAAAAAATCAGCGTTAAGCAAGTTAAGAGGACATATTGACGATTAAGTGAGATAAGAGGACAGCTTGATATAAATGAATAACACCAGAAAGCGAGTTGAGAAAACAGCTTCGAGATAAAGCGGGTTGACAGGACAGCTAGACATAAATAAAAAAAACACCAGTAAGCGAGTTGAGAGAACATTTTGGTGATCAAGCGGGTTTAGAGTACAGGTTGATATAAATAAAAAAATCACCGATAAGCGAGTTGTGAGAACAGATTGGTGATCAAGCGGGTTGAGAGGACAGCTTATAAAACAGCTTATAAATAAAAAAAATCAACGATAAACGGATTGAGCCAAATCTCCAAATAACGAGATGAGAGGACATCAAGGGGGTAATGTGGGTTGAGTGGACTGCTTGATATATATGGAAAACACCAGAAAGCGAATGGAGAGGACCGCTTACGATCTTCAACAAAGTTGTTAGGCGGTAAATTTCCTTTAAAGAATTAATAAACTGGAACAAAATCCATTATCAGGCTCAGTTCCACAGAAGAAACAAAAATTATGTTGATTCCTCAAAACAAAATATTCAATTTTCCATACAAACATAAAAGTTCAAATCAACTCATGTAAATGTTTCTTAAAAATTCTGTAAAAAAAATCATGGATCTGTTTTGAACCAAAACGAAGCCTTTTAGACTTCAGGGTTTGAGGAATTAAAAAATGACTCGACTCAGTCTAAATACCAGGCCAATTGTTCTGAAAATTTTTGATCAAGTACATAGGTTGTGGACTATACCTTTGCAAGGAGAACACAGAATCTTATAAAAGCTTTTCAGTCCTGACTTCCATAAAACAAATTATTATTATGTGGACTGAATTTGCATCGATTGATCTATCCTATATTTTAACTATGAAAACATGAAGGGAAATCTGCTCCCAGCACTCACATTGAATCCGATGGTGTTGAAAAGATTGTAGAAATAATCGCTCGTCGTGCCGTTCACCAGAAGAACCAGTCCCATTTCCGGTCCAGTCACGTCAAGGTAGTAGGACGGTGGATGAATCCTGTATCCCGTTCCGGCAGCGAGGGCAGGGGAAATAGAAACAAAAACAGCCAGAACGAAAAATCAACCAAAGACTTTATCGATTCCAATTGATGTTAGCCAAGGATGGAAATGCGCCTGGGAGCCGCTCGATTTTAGTTATAATGAACAGAAACTGTGCTTGAATCGGAGTCTACTTTCATCGAGAGCACCAGTCGATCAAAGATCTTCTTGTTTTTTCAGTTCGATGCATGCATCATACATCGTTTGCCTTAGCTGATTCTTCAAACGGAAGCATAAATCTGTTCTGAGCTTTGATTCATAGGGAAACTTCTTTCTCCCCTGGGGGGGGGGTCCACAAGGCAGAATGACTCGCTGCTTGCCCGTGCGACCATTGAGAAAATCTTCAATCAGTCACGATTCTTGAATCATTAGCAAAAGGAGAGGCAGAGCTGTAGGACTAGGAAAAAAATCCCAACAGATCTGAGGCCAGACTTACTCGTTATCCTCGCTGTGTCCGACGAAATTGAATGTGCAGCAAAATCCGTACTGGGTTCGGCGCATCTCAATCATGTCGTTTTTCTGCATACAGGGAAGTTCGATGCTTTTCCAAAAGCACCGCATCAGCATATCTTCGCAGCGTGGTGACAGCTGCAAGGTTGAAATGTTTAAAAAAAGGAACCCATATCAGATGTTTCGCCACACTTGGCACTAATCGTGTCGATTTAGAACCGCAAAAGTCTTTCAACCAAAGTAGGTACTTTTTTTTAGTGGAAAATGTGTCCCAACTCACCCTCTTAAGCGTTTCGAATGCATTGTAACCGGATGAGCCGTTTTTGGTATCGTGCTGGTCCAGAAATTCCTGGAACTGGGTCATCTGGTGCAGGTTCTCGTAGTCGTAATCGTAAAGCTTGCCCAGCAGCCGGACCTGCTCCAGGAAGTAGCTGACGTTCCGCTTTTCCGGGTCCTTCTGGGCCAGTTCTTCCGCATACCGGATGGCCGCCTTCCGGGAGATGCGGTTGTTGTTGCACAGCGAAATGGCCGGAAACGGAACGTGACGGATCGGGTACAGGGTATCGTGCAAGGTCGTTATCAGCGGATTCTCGGTAAAGCTGTTCCAGGCGCTGATGAGGATTGTTACCAGGGCGATCGTTTCGATGATGATGATGCCAAGCCACATGAGCCTTCGGTGGATATTCGCAAATTAGTGGAACCAAAAAGTAAGCCAGATTAGAATTGGGTTCCCGGAAGCTTTTGAATAAAATTTTAAGGGGTTTCTGAAAGTCTAGAAGCATAACAATAAATCGAACTATTTGATTATTCATTTTACAGTTCTTTTACACATGGATGGTAAAACCCCTCAGATCGGCTTGTCCAGTGAAATAGAGAGCAATTTTGTTCAATAAAGGCGTAAACAGCACTGATAGCTGATATACATAACTCCGCCTGTGTAAGCTTGGTTTCCCGATCATGCAATGATACCAATAATTAAATTTCAAGTTTTCGTTAATTAATAAATTTTCAATTGATTAAATTTCGATTAATTCAATTGAAGTGTTATGTAGCTCAGTTAGTTTAAATTTTAGTTTCAATGTATCGGATCAGTTCCATGCTTATTGAGAAAGAGTGTTTTGAACTTTATTAATGAAGATTATCATCGTGATTTTTCTTTGATAATTAATTTTTACGGCTTTAACGATGAATTTTTATGTTCTCTTAGTGAGAACATTTCAAGATTTCGAAATTATAGATGGATAGAAGAAGATTAGAAGAAAACTGTATGTGTTGGACATGAGCGGGTAAATTTTTAAGAGTCATTTTAATCACATACTTAACATTTGTTTAGCACGAATCAACTATTTTGAATTTTTTTTCAAATTTTGCTAATCCATCTATAATTTTGAAAATCTTGAAATGTTATCACTAAGAGAAAATTTATTGATAAAGCCGAAAAAAGTTATTATTAAAGTGTTTTGAACTTTTGAAAATTTTGTCCAAAGGGGAAAATTGAGGAAAATTCAGATAATCTAAAGAGTATATTCTCTAATAAAATGCCAAGATTACCACCAGAAGATCCTTTTTTTAAAGAATTGTGATTTTTTCGTCAATAAGATTAAGAATATTTTTGCTTGAAAATGTTTAAATGACTTTTATACATTTGCTAAAATAATTAATTCAAAAATGTCTTACTTCAATTTCAAATATTTTATGAAATACTTTTTTTTTAAATTTTACTATTCTAATGAATGGGTTATTTTTTAAATATGAAGAGTCGATTTTCATATGAGGTTTGTATCAAATTTTGTTCCTCAAATTTGAAAGCTCAATGGATCTAGTACATTTCAAACATCGGGACCTCAAAAGAAAACAAAACACAATTGAAACACCATAGAAACTTATACTTTTGCACACCGAAAAATTGAAGCAGGCTGAAAATGCTTGGTCGAAAATGAAATTTCTACCTATATATTTTTCTACGTGTGATTAGAACACGTGGAGTTATTTTTGAATGCTAGCGCCATCACAACCAGTGGTGTATTAATCACTTACAAAGCAGTTAAGACACGAACCTTAGGTTGATGGAAATGTGGTTCGAATTATATCAGTTTATCAGTGTTAACAGCGCCGTTATTTTGCCTTCATTTATGCAATCTAAGAAAGGCTTAATTTTGTTACATCAATTTACTGGTGTCCTGAAAATCTTGTTTATTTTCCTCGTGGTGTCCTGTTTTTTGACAAATACACCTGGCACCTCTGCTCCATTTAACAAAATTTTGCGCAATAGTTTTCGCGTGGTCGAGGAGACAGAAACAAATTAAAATGCCCCCCAACACCATCAGCACATTTTAGCGGGAGGAAACAGGAAGAACAGATTAGCAACAAAGGCAGCTCTCGACGCACGAAGCGGCCGGAAAGGGGAACTTGAAAACCACGTAAGTAAGTGATACCTAAGTTCCTTTATTTTTTTATAATTTCAACTAGCTGACCCGGTGTGCTTTGCTACACCCCCAAAAATTATTGAATTTTGTGTTAACATGTTATTTAATTTTCTTTTATTTGCAAAAAAATTTAATTCAATTTTAGAATCATTCAAATGTTTTTCCGAAATAAAATTGCAACCTTTTTTTATTTTTAAATCTTAATTATTTTTTTTAATCCGTGTTCGAATCTTTTTTATGACTCTGGGTTTCTTTGCTTCAAAAGTTTATAACTTATGCCAACATATTTTTCATACATGGAATCTTTATTGTCCCGTCACGGGACACCTTTTTGACCTATTCGTTCTCGAATCAATATACAAATTGTGAGAGTGATCCCCTCCCTCATTCCTTTATCTTTAATGGAAGGAAAGGGGGGTCTTGTAACATCAGAACGTACCCTCTCATGACACTACCTTCATGAGTTGTTCGTTTGCTTCATTAGTTGTCGAGTTATGCTATAAAATTTGTATCGGAGTCCCACTTCCTATCTATCTTCTACCTGGAAGGAGGGGATCAAGATCAAACATTTCGTGTATATAAATACACTCCCATGCCCAATTCTGTTCCATATGATCGATTGCATGATTGTTTCCATGTCATATTTGGTTTTATTTGTAAGATAAGTTCTTGGTTTGTGAAAAACAATCGAATGTGAGCTCCCGTCTTCCCTAACTGTATCTCCAATTGAAGGAAAAAGAAGTCTCAAATAAGCAAATAACCATTTTACGTATCCAAACGCTTTCCCATTCCAAAATTGTTTCCATTAGCTCTATTAGTTCTCGAGTTAGCCTCCATCTCCTTCCTACCATCCCAACGGAAGAAGGCAGTAGTACCAAATATTCACAGAAATATACCTTGAGCCTAAATACTCTCCCAAGCCAAATTTCGTTTCATCTGCTGGGTAAGTTCCCAAGGAGAAAGAAGAAGAAATTGTATGGGAGCACTCTCCTCCCTTAAGATTTTCCTACTTAAAGAACGGAGGGTTCTCAAAATATCATAGAAACATTTTTCGTTATCAAATATTTGCCCACGCCAAATATGATTCTATTGGCTTGATTATTCGCCCAGTAATGCTGAAAATAGGAAAGAACCCCCCTCCCCACTTTCTATCTTCTCACTGGAAGGAGGGAGGGGTACCAAATATTCATAGAACTATTTATCGTACCCAAATACCTTTCCAAGCCAAATTTGGTGCCATTTGCTCGAAAAGTTTTTAAGTTATGCAGTGACAAAGAGGTTAAACCCCCCCCCCCTTTTCCTGTATCTCCACTGGATGGAAGAAGGGGTCTGAAACAATCATAGAACCATTTCTCGTATTCCACTAACCTCCCATGCCAAATTTGGTTCCATTAGCTTGATTAGTTTTCCAGTTATGTTAAAAATTATAAGGTTGGGTCCCTCCCTCCTTCGTATCTTACCAGTGGAAAGAGGGAGGGGTACCAAACCATCATAGAAACATTCCTCGTATCAAAATACACTCTCATGCCAAATTTGGTTTCATTTGCATGATCAGTTCTCGAGTTATGAAGACTTATCACTTTTATTTATATGACCCCCTCTCCCCTTCCACGAAGAGGGAGGGGTCCAAAACTATTATAGGAACCTTCCCCGGCCTCTAATACACCCATCTGCCAAGTTTCACGCAAATCGGTT